>NC_143576.1:131512396-131833815 GCF_048544385.1 Mastigoproctus giganteus
AAGGCTATTAACGCCTTTATAAAACAGTCCAAATTTGGGACGGCCATTTTAAGACGGTAATGATTTCACTACTGTCGTGAAATGAAGAACAGCATATATACTGTAAATGCTAGTATAAATAAATGTGCATGACGCACGTTTATTAAATCAAGGTTGAATCGCGCTGCACTCTAATAAGAAATAAATCCGCCTTGATCGTAGTGGTTTCACCGCTTTCACTCGTTTGAAGAGGTCCGAGTTCCATTCCCGCTGTAGACTAGAGGAATTTCTGAAGGTCTCTTTAGTCGAGGCTGTAGTTCAGGTTGGGGGAGTACAGTTTCCCTCAAGTTATTCCAGGTATTTTCATCCCGCAGAACATGTATATCAGCCTATGAACGTGCGCTTTACAAACACGTGGAGTCGCTGAAGGGCATGAAACCCAATAATGAGGGATAAGTGTTCGTATTTTGCAACACGTTGCACGAATGACATACGTTAAGAGAAGTATTCAGCTGAACTCGCACTTCTTATAGTCGTAAAAATAATTATTTCACAAAAATGAACTAGCGCACTATGGCCGTATATATACAGTTGATCCTGAGGGCATGTGCAGGTCAGCTGCAGCAGCAATCATGGCGGCAGTTTCAGAAGTATCGAGGGAATAGCTCATAACTAAAAAATGAAGTCAGCGTGGAAGGAATAGACCAATGCCTAAAACACAGGATTCTCGATACAATTGTACAGGTTCATTGCAAATAACAATTTAGAATAACATGTAGTAGTATCGCGACACCTATCTGAACACACGTTACATCGGACAATTGTTTCTAAGGTTCCAGTCTAGCTACAGGTAACGTAAGACCTTCAATTGCACATTACTTTCTGCGTGGAATAGAAAGACACACTTGCAAAGAGCCAAGGACATTTACACGTCACTGAGTGGAAATGGATCGTCATATCCGACGAACAACAGGATCAGAAATGGGGAAAATCCGCACACAATATGAAACAATGAATCCCTCATAATTAGTGGCAACTTTATAGGCCAATCTCCGTAATAGTATAGTGCAATTGTTATTAAACTTAGTGGCACAAGAATTACCCCTTTTAGCTTGAAAATATTTTCGCTGATCAAATTTAGCAAATTGTTCCTAAGATATATATATATATCGTATAATATACGATAACTGGCGCATTATGACTAAAGTAATCGATTTGCCAAGGAGTCACATCAGGCCAGTGGGCAAAGTATTACGGTGTTTAGTATATTGTATTACCCAAGAGGAGGAATGCAGTATACCTACCCGTTAGCAGTGTATCAACTCCTAAATGTAAAACCTTTTGAACATCATCGCAGCCTCAGTATCCCACCAAGGCGAGACTTTTACCCTCCTCCGCTGATGGCTTCTGGCTACTTTCCACTTCTGTTGGAGCTCAGATAAGATTGTGCAGAAGTGAGTTCAGGATCGTGACAGTGACTGATTTCTAGCCCTACAGCCTCAGGATTTCGTCCCTTTATGCCACTCAGAAAGCCCAATGGTCACGTTAGACTCTAAATATTCAAGTTCTGCTGCTCTTAATGGGAACTGCTGACAGTTGGCCATAGGCTCCAACAACCCATCAAATAGGTTACACTTTGTAGCCTGAAATGGGGATAACAATGTTCACCAGTCACTCTAACACGTCCACTAATTGTTTCAAGCATAAATGAAAGTTGAGGTTGAAGTTAAATGGGGTAACTTTTCCATAGTAAATTACTACGACTTTTACACAAGCTGCCCTATCATTCTGCTATGTGATTACTGTAATAATCAAGATACTCGCTTCACTAAAATGGAAGTTTATCTACTTTCTGAATAAGTGGGTAAATAATTTCCGTTTATTCTTGATACGCGTGAGGCAGGAAGATTTTACATATTCATTGTGACTGCAAACATACTAAATTAATTAAGTGCAAGCCTGGCTTCCGGTGCGACAGTTCACAATGGGCGGGTCATTTTTCGTGACAGCGTATGGGCTCGAACCCATAACCTCCGTACTTGTGGCCGCACACACTAATCATTTGACCATGGCCGGTTCCCAGCATTCCTATTTCCTCCTCCCTATCTCGGATAATTGGGGGAGAGGGGAATAGAAACGTTAGATCATTTCATTCAAGATCAAAATTTTTATATTTTAAAATGTAAAATGGCGAGCGGTGAAGATGGATGGCAAAAGTGATGAGGATTGGGGATGAACATAAACTAGTAAAAAAAAGTTATCAAGTTTTAAGATGGAAATGTGTGTGAGCACATTACTATCAATGGACTTACGAGAAGAGATTAAAAATTTGGTGATTGGAGGGAGAGAAACTTTAATCGCATAAATAATTTTAGTGAGGAAACAAGATGATGTATGGAAATTAACAGGTCTGAGGTGAGAAAGCTGATGATTATATGTATGATCGATGAATTAAATGGGTGGAAGCTTAATGAATGATAAATATTTTGATGAACAAAATTAGAAGAATATTTGGAGAAATTTGTACTTATATGAAAATGACTTATCTAGTAATAATCATGAGCGGATGGGAATGATGAGGAAAGATATTACAAGTCGAGTGAATGATGACAGTTGGAAAAAGAATGAACCCAGTAATTTTCTTTTAATCGAGTGATATTAACGTGTTAGTTAAGTAAATATACAGTAATCACATAGCAGAATTTAAAAGGAGGTTTAAATTCCACTATGTAATTAAATAGTCAGCAAGTACCTAACTCATTGCTGACTAATTTTTTCCAATTTCAAAATTTTGACTTCGCTTTCTGTATAATGAAATTTTCTCGTTATATCCAGTTCATTGGTTTTGTTCACCAACTGTCACATCCTTCATTTAGTCCGACTCTGTTTATCTTCATATAACTGAAGCACCAAAGTCATATACCTCCATTCATTATTCTAATTTGTTTATTTTTAGTATTAATATTAAAATCTATTAATATGAATTTCATGTTCTATTATGTTCAGATTTCGCAAATGTTACTTTCATTCAAAACCTGATTTTCTGATGTCGCCCATTTCATCATCCGCATGCGGATTCCTTTGAATTTATTCATGAGTTTTCTACTAGCCACCATTTTGAAGAAAAATTTCAAAGAAGAAAAAAATTATTTTTCTTAAATTTTTGAAGGAGGAGGAAAACCATTTACAAGAAAAATAAACCCTTTGCTATATTATAATTTCTATAAATTAGATGTTTCTATATTAAGTCCCATAATTAATGGAATTTTCTCTCAATGTACCTTCTCCTCTGGAAAAGAATGCATGGTTTTTCTTTCCAGAAAAGATGGTTTTTCATTCAACAAATGGACATTCACACGCAACTTACAAACACAATTCGCAGATGCCTCACGTTCTTAGTTTGATTTTGAAACCATTGCTGAGTTCCTTAAGCCGTATTATTTTAAAATAATAAAAATTACTATAGTCTTTCTATAATAATTACGAGTGAGTGAGTGATTATTATTATTATTTTTTTTATACAAGTAACCGGTTGCTTTCAGAAGTAAAGTTAAAACAGTTGCAAACAACTGTTTAACACAACTTTAAAGCTGCTGTTATGTTATTGAAAACGGGATGATAAGATGTCGCCTTATATTCTTTTTTTTTTATTATGATATAATGTGATACTGCAAAGAAGCATTAACGTCTTACGGGTGACATGATATGATGCATGCTGTAACAGAAGTATGATTTACGACCGTCAAGTTCCAATTATAAAAAAAAAGTACAGAACGCTCAAAACATCAAAAGCGAGTTAAAGCGGAAGAGTTTTAATGGTGATTATATTCAGTGTACAAGTTAAGTGTGATCTTAATAAACTCATACCGATTTCTATTCACTTCCAGATGATTCTACTGTGCATTGACTATACGACATGGCGATAATGTCAATCGGGTATATTCAGATGAGCAGAATGAACAGCGTCTCTATCAGTTTATGGAGAGTGGGCGGAAGCAGGTCCATACATCTAATGGCAATAAAAATTAGAAACTACTCTTCACTGATCGCCCGTGTTACAAGGCGCGACTCGGGCCTGAAAAGCGAACACTCTCTCTACTGTAAGACTACATTTATACCAGCAATCTCATATGCTGCTCCAATCTGGTTCCACAAGACAGCCATGGCCGTAAATAAAAGAATTCTTGATTCAATCCAGAGATCAATCCTAACAATAACCCGCGCGTGCAGGACTATCAGTACGCAGGCGCTCCAGGTGCTGGCGGGGGTTCTCCCGCTGGACCTGGAGATTGTCAGATGTGCCCTGTCATACTACCTATCTAAAGGGATGCCCATCACATTCATGGAGTACACCATCGAACCTACAAATGATAGAAAGACCGAAAAAACCCGATTATTGGGGCATCTGAAGCAAGAATGGCAAACCCGCTGGGTGTATGTCTGGAAAAAATTTCCTTGTCACTTCTCATTTCTTCCGGACATACACAAAGTTTACTCTAAATCTCACCGCCTTGGCTCCACCCAGGACTGCACTCCACTTACCTCCTTACGGGTCACGGACCTTTCAATGATAAACGCAGCCTTTGGGCTCCTGGAGGACCTACACTGTCCATGCAGGGAACGCGAGAGCTGGCAACATTTGATGCACCAATGCCCGCTGTACGAAGACCTACGTTTAATCCTAATAACCAGACTAACTTACTTACTTCAGGACCGGGAACACCATCTTCTGGACAGCTTCGATAAGTATAGTGCGCTCGCCAAATTTGCACAAGACTTATTTGCAAGCAGGAAAACACAAATTGCAATCAATGATGCACGCAGTTAGCCTAGGGCTCCCTGCACATGAGCATCCAAACTGAACCAGACTATGACCCTTATGGTGGGACCTCTCTTCCAGGATTGAACCTCCATCGCAAAAGATAAACGATCCGTCACCATCTATGCGGACTCTACTAGACAATGATCTCTCTGGGCGGGACTCTTTCTCCCATGTGCGACGCAACGACTGGACATGACCACAGCAGCTCTGCTGCAGCATGCCGCCTGGCGTTCTGAACTGGGCACCCTTGCCCAGTTCACTTTTAAAAACCCCATCCCTAGGCAGGGAGGGGGAAGAGATGGGCCTCTGTCTCATCCCCTCCCCTCCCCCTTCTCCTGGTGGGGCTTGCTCCATTGACACTCCTCGGATCGCCTTCTCTTTCGTTCCCATACTTTTATCTTTTTTTTAACCCCCCTTAATCTTCAGTCTCTCCCCACTCTACCTTTACCTCATTTTTATTTTATTTTTTTTGGTCCTAGCCACTGAAATCCCAGGAAAGTAGGTGGCAGGACCTGCCAGAGTACTTCAATCACTGTAACACCCGGCCGGCCTCCCCGTAGCTGGTATTGGTAACGTCGGGCTCCCACTAGAGGCCCGGCGGCTAACGGGCGGGATGAACAGTGGGCACAACATGCTGCATAGTACATATCCCACACACTTTTCAATCTCTGGCTTGACCGATACAGAGAACATACGCGGAGATGGGAGAAAATCCAGGAACCGTTAGACCCTCAACATACCAAATACCAAACTACCTTTGCCGACCGTGAATGTCCCAACTGCAAGCTGCTAAACTCCAATGTGAAAAATTAACATAACCTTCATTTAAAACCTATCTCGGCCTTATCCAAACCTCTAGCATCTACCTCTTTTTTTTTTTTTTTTTTTTTTTTTTTTAAACGTAGGCCCTAGCCACTGAAATCTCAGGAAATTAGGTGGCAGGGCCTGCCAGAGTAAATAACTGTAATACTGGTGTACCTGGTCCACCTCCACGGGGCCAAGTGTGGGCAACGTTGGGCCTCAGTAGGGGTCTAGCGGCTAAATGACCAGATGAACAAACGTACACGACAGTATACATGTACAATATCCATACACTTTTAAATCTCTGGCCTCAACAGTGCTTTGTTTCACATAACAATGTATAGTACGCGGAGATAGTGCCGTTTGACACGAATACACTTTACATCTAATGGCTTCTGGAAGGTCCATGACCAAAGTTCAGAGGAGAGGTTTGAATGGAGGGGAAGGTACTTGATTGGCGACGATGTTTAAGTATTCTATGTCACCTAGGTTTGAGGAATCCCAGTATTTCCCACCAAAATATGCCCATAGCGTAGCATTTCCTTTTCTAGCCTACAGTGTCTCCACCAAGCATTAATGCCTTGATGGCCTCGAGTTTTCTCCATGCCCTCTGCCATCTGCAAAATACGACGGGAATTTTCGTCATCATAGTAGAAGCCTTTTCTAGCATCTCCACTATGTACTTCCAGTGATCATTGGTGTATTGCAACCTTCTAAGTGTTTCTGCAGGTATGCAGCGACTATCGAGCATTGAAATAGGTGTCACCACGGTATATGTTTATACTTGAAATGGTTATATGGAACAGTGTGGCCTATTTGTATAACACCACAATCCTTCCAGTAATGCATTATTACTGGAAGCCACTAGGATTGTGGTGGTATACCTGATTGACAGCGGCCATATAATATATCATATGGCCGCTGTTAAACGGGAATGCAATGCAGTCTCGGGCGCCACAAACTAGCTACAAATAGAGATACAACCAGCGCCAAGCAGCTTTCCTCTAGGATGACTTGGATAAACTTCAAGAATGGGCAGAAATGCGAAAGTTATATTTTTTCGATGCGGCAGAATGCAAGGTACTTGAGAAATAACCCAAAATGGATTATATACACCAGAATAAATTGAATTATAAACGGTAGAGGAGGATGGTTACGATGCAGGCAGAAGTTTACAATGCATTGTCGACAACATGGAATCACAGGACCCGTTATGCTTTATCGATGAATTCTCAAATATTTTCTGTAGACATAGGGAGATCATAATCCCACTGTATAAGTCATTTGTGAGACAGTTAGAATACTGTGTTCCAACTAATGAAATCACCTAAAAAAAAAATTTAACTTTTTGAAGAGGTCCAAAGACGGGGCAGTGCACCTGGTGAGATACGCAAAAGGGCTCCCATATGAGGAAAGGCTTTAACTCTTGGATGAAGACTCTGAGAAAGGGATAGTAAAATGAATGGAGCTGCATTTTTTCATAGTTTAATTAATACTAAAACATGGGGGCCGTAAATTCAAATTGCGGGGAGAGAAATATGGAATGGGCTGTAAGAAATTTTCTTTTAACCATCGAGTTGTTTCAAAAATCAGCTAGACAGTCACCTACTTCATGAGTCAGTTTGTTTTTTTAGTTGGCCAGAAAAAGACTTCCTTGACAATGACTAATATGAATACTACCAAGTCCAGTGACAGTGTGAACTTCCTTCCTTCAATATTCAGGAGACCGATTTCTGCATTGGATAGCCTATAACTGTCTCAGTATTACTTGTTGCAAATGCATTTTAGTATTGTTCTTGTTATATTTCTCTTCACTGAAGCAAAAAATTAAAACTCGGCCCTGTACAGTATCAAGTCAACATTCATTCCACACTAGAGGAATTCAATCTGAAATGAGTTTACTTGTGTGTATAGTGATATATTAATAACGTACTACAATCGAAACTTGATAAATATGTCAGTAATATAAATTAATCCTTAGCCCTTAATTAGAAAAAAGTTCATTTCATTTGTTGATCAGAGACTCCCTATCCTATTTAAAGCCTTAACCCTTATGATCCACGGCTTCGGAGTTTGCTTCACAGACCTAGAATTCAGACCAAGTTGGACTTATCAGTCAATTCAGAAACCATTCCTCAGGTATCTCACCTATCCTATCGTGTCATAATATTTTGTCGTGAGGAATTCTGCTTTAAACTTTGCCAGTATTTCTAATCAAAGCCCTTAGAAACGAGAAAGTCATTCTGTTTTGTACTATCCCATATTAATCCAAAAATTTCCTACCCAAACTTTGAGGTCTTTGTTCTCCAATTAGTCCTCAGTAATTCTGACGCTCTTGAATAGTGTAGACCTTCAAACAAAATTGCATGTTTTTTTGTTATTTTTCACTCTATGTATTCAAAAGTCAAAACTATTCCCAACAACTTAAATGGGACTCCTGTTATGTAAGTTTTGTTTAAACAAATAATACTGCTTCTTTGAGAAAACAAGATTCTTTTTTTTAATGCGAGACTCGATGACAAACAGCTATTCCGAATATTACTGACTAGACAGAACTTTTGAAGAGTCTACGATAACACTGTTTAGAAATCAACCAGAAAACTAACGTCATCATTCGGTTGAACATCCGAATGATGATATAATATTGAAATCGAATCCTTCTGAGATGTGGAAGTCTCATCTAAATGTCATTGTTGATACTTTTAGAAAACTCATATATACACATTAGAGAACTTTGCTCGTAATGTATTGTAGAGGAAATAAAGCATTAAAGGAAGAAATCGTCGAACCATTCTATTTATGTTAAAAACAACGGATGCTCTCAGAGGACGTCAACCTCAAACTATGAAAAATACCAGAAATTTTTTACAGAAAATAGACTGGAATTGAAGAACTGAACTAGAAACAAAGTTCTTTAGTAGTGCTCTGATAAAGTTTTATTATTTAATATCAATCCTTACGTTGATTTATTACTAAAGAAAGTTACCATATACTAAGAGGAGTTACTGTACTGAAACTGCGAAGCTTGTGGTTAACTCATTACATGTGGTAAAAATTTCATCTGATGTTTATTAATTTGCCCTCCTTTTTATATTTAAATTTTAGCTTTTATATTATTGATCTGATGATAGGATCCAGCAAGGGTCCTACAACGATCTTGTATTAGATAGTGTAATTAGGTCATAAGAACTTAATAAAACTAATTATTCACGTATTAATTAGTTAATTATTGTAATTAATCGTCTTGTAAAAATTTATTTTATTCTAATTTTGCTGACAACGTAGAAAGTTAAAACAGAATATATTTCATTTATTCTCTTTTAACTTTCATGGAACAACGAGTCAGCTTTCATCAAGAACAGAAGTTGGAACAACACCCAAGTGACATTAATGCGATTACACCCAGTTACAAGAGCACTGTTTTTTGCAAAACAAAAGTAAACCCACGACATTTGAGGATCACTGCAAAATTAAGAATGCAAACTATTTACAAGCGATGTAATTCCTCTGAGTGAAGTTACCATGTTCTCTTTTAATTGGACGCCTCCGTAGCCAGGTGGGCAGGAGCGGCAGTGCATAGCACACGCTTCTTGGTTAGACCGGGATTCGAACCTGTGACCACCAAATACGGAGGATGCGGAAAGGTCAGGAAATGACCACCGCATATCCCCGGAGCAATATGGCCTTAATTGCTAATGCTCCTGAAAACCAAATAACAACAACTCTTAATTCTAGGGAAATTTTTGGCTGCTCATATCGAAGCTGTCCATTCCAAGCTTTCTTGTGGTGGGCTTCATGTTTAAAACAATATCAATTTGTAATTGCTGTCATATTTATGAAACAATTTTTTGCTATGATGAAGGATGGACTATAATTTTATTTTGTTGACCTATCTCTCAGGTTTTGTTTCAGTCTTCTTGCTGATAGACGGACTCAACAGACTGAAATTTTTTTTACAAGTTAATCAATAATTCTCCTGGTTACTCTCTGAAGTCTCAACTGGCCGACTCGTTTCACAGGTAGACAGATTTATACAAACTTTTTTTTTTTTTTTTGCTATGACCTCTCACGGAAAACGAGGACCTTAGCTCTTTAAACAGCACTGACTATACCATTGATGTTCTGACCGATTACTTTTCAAGCAGACTCGTTTTTTCTCCGCTTAAGTGGTATTTAATGTTTACTCACTGTTCGTTACTGTTTAATATCATAATTTCATACATTGTAAAAAATATATCCTTTGATTCCTGATTATTGTTAAACAATGAATGATACTTGTAATACAACGGAACATCAAAGTCCAGCATCTGAGGCAACTGGTATTTTGGGAATTATTAAATTAAACATGCATAAATCCGGATTTTTGAGGCGCTTCTGTATTTCCAAAAGTAACTGGACACCTGCATGTTTTGTTATTTAATAATGTGTCGGCCTGCCTTTATTTAATTTTATTATTATTATTTATTTTATTTTTTTTACGTTAATTACACACTATTCTCCACGGTAGACTCCAAACCAAATTTCGATGAGAGAAGACCAGTAGTTTGGCCCATTTCTCCTTCACCATCAGCAATTGCTGAATGCAGGCGTGTTGGCCTAGCCCGAAGGGTTGGTAGGACTCTGAAGCTTCTGCATGCCCATGTCTTCAAACTAAATTACTACAGGCTGTGGAATATGGCATCGTGTATTGCTGAAGTGAGCAGATTTGCTGATACCCAAACTGGTACAGTACACCTCGTTATAACTCGACCACGTTACATTGAAATATCCGATTTTGAAAGTGAAAAATCAAGACCCTTACAAAGTTGTAAAAAAAATGTCTTAAAGAAACTTCGCAACTGATACCAAAAAACTGCGTTTTAACTGAAGGGAAAAAAAAAAAGAAGCAAAATGTCTAGAAGACAAGCGTGAATTACAACTGCTCTTGATGGTAGGTAGAATTATATTAAGTTTAGCACTTTCTTCGTTAACGAGTTCGACCTCCATGAAGCATTAGAAAAATTTTTTTTTGTTCCACAAACATCACCTTTAAGTCTTAATTTCTTAACAAAACCAATTATTTCTGTAAATCAGTATTCACATGATGCATTTCATTTACAACCCACCCACAAATTAAGTTAACACAAGTACAACAACCCACCCACAAGTTAAACTGGCAACTGAACATGAGCAAAGGGAGGCGCTCACCGTGAAACAATAGGAAAGAAAATTCATTGTGTTTACTTTCCTTCTATTTAAATTACTCATTGTAAATCGAATTCACGAGAGCACACGCGTTTGAGTGGTTCAAGTCCGTTTGGCTGTTAAATACGGTTAATAGTTGTATTCGTGTTAAAATGATTAATTGTGAACTTCTGACGTAGTAGTCGTGGCGATTTTGATGAGCATCACAAAAGTACAAGCACCATCTGATTGATGATAGCTTTCTACATTTTTGTACAGAGCCGCGGATGGCTATTCTGTACCTTCAGTTCTTAGATTGTCATAAGGCAAACGGGTATAAATGTGATGCTTTTAGGCCTTTGTACGTATAGTCACTTTATGTATTGTGAGAATGGAATTGTTCCAGAATGCCAATGTACCGCATAGCATTTCTTGATTCAGGAACGACTAATGGTTGAAGCCTAAACCACAAGAAACAACCTCACACAGTGACAACACTTCCGCCAAACTTTATACACCTGAGATGACACACTCTCGTAAGTCATCCGCCAGATTCAAACATGGTCATCGGATCGCAAAAATCGATTCGATGTTCCGAAGACCAATTACGATGTTTTATGAACCAGACAAGTTGACACTATGCATTTCGTGCCATGATATTTGGTTTATGTGCTTCAGTTCTGTAAAATCTGGGTGCGTGCACCTCCCTACCTTGTAGTAATATCAGTTGTTGTGGCCTCCTTGAATTCTGTTTGATATTATTCAACGCGGACTGAAGGGATCTACGTACTTTCTTTCTGAGTGCCCTCCGTTCTCTTTCCATCAATTTCTGCCCGAACGTTTTTCGCCCATAGTAGCACCATGATGATTCCATTTGGTGATTACGTTGGCTGTTGCAGTTTTGTTGTACTGGCATGAACAAATCGATTGTTAATATGATGTTCTATGATGATTTCCCATTGGAAGTTGCTAAGCATGACTCCTCGAGCCATCTCTTGTATTTGGTTGATCTTCTTACCTCTAGGTTGAATGCAGTTGCTTTTATACCATATTTCTGATGTGGATGGCGGATATGGTTCATTTTTCCAAAAGCAGGGATTCAGTTAGTTTCGACAATATAGTATAATTTAATTTATCTTGAATAGTATAATATTTTTGAAGCTGATGATACCGGAATTCAGGTCACATGTCGGAATCTGGAGAAAAAAATTAATATCAGTATCGTATAATGTATGGTTTAGATCCTATGAGACAAAAGTAGCAAGGCAAAAATTTTTGATGAAGCGTAGAATCAAACTAAAAAAAGACTTTCATTTGCAAATGAATATTCAATCATCCTATTTGGAAACTGCACGCGAAAAATGTCAACAAAGCAAATCGCTAGATTGCTTTAGCCACAGCCCGTCTCCTTAGTGAATAATGTTGATGTAGCCGCTAGTTTCTTATTTTTCTCACGTAAGTACCATTGGAAGGATAGAGATCCCAACTACAATTTCGTCCATCCCATGCTTTGGTCACTTTCGGTACCCCATTTTTGATCCCTCTTTGTGCACTTTTTTAAGGCACGTTGATACAATTCTCACTAACGTTTTGTCTAGCATATGCTGGACATCGTGATTTGAAATACTTGTGGTCAATGTCTTCTTCCTCTTCCCGGTCAGGGTGGAAGTTTTACCAGTTTAGGATGGAACTGACAAAACATGTTAAGTGGCTGTGAATATGCGGTTCATATTCACAGCCACTTAACCAGTTTAACAGCAAAAGCTAATCAATCGTACGTATAAATGAAAAGTCTTAATTTCCCCGATAGCTATGGTTACGATAATTAGAATGTTAGAAGCAGTTAACGAGTATTGTTTCATTCTTATTTGTTATAAACTCGCGTCACCTCCACAGATTCTTGGGCTGCCAGTATTTTTCAGCTGCCTCATCTGGAAGAGTGGTTTCCAGTGGAACCTTTGCCAAGCGTTCTGGAATTATTATGGAGATTTCTGAATTTCAGGTTCATGATTTCGAAATATCCTCTCTCTCTGCCACATTTTAGTCCTTTTATTTTTCATTTTCCTGAGGAGTTATCCTCGCTCATAATAATAAGCTCAAAACCAGCTGATGTCAACCTTTCTGGTTGAGGCATAGCAATGAGTTTTGAAAAGTCTCGTATTTCACGACTAGGCATTTTTCTCTATTCATGAACAACCGTTAACAACCGCAACACCAAACCATATTTTTATAATGTAGATTTGTAGAGAAGATAAACTTCTGGTCTAATGCCTAATTTAATTATGGATATGTTTTTGCGCTGAGAAGCATCTTATGCCCTTAAACTTTTGGAACATGTTTACGATATGCATTAAGAAAAACAAGTTTGTTCTTCTTGGTAACTGTTATAGGATTCGATTTGCATTTCTTGAGAAGATCTTATCCCCGTTTCTTGTTTACATAGTAGAGTTATGGATTTTACTTTGGATCTACATGGATATTATACTATCTCTAGCAAAAGTAAAGTTCAGAATGTTTAATTTTGGTTATTTGGAAGCATAGGTTCTCATTTATCGTGCGTTTTATCACTGCTGTTGTACATTACAGCACCAACGGTAATGGTACCCAGTGTTTCGAAAATATTTTCCTTTTGGCAGCAGGTTCCTTTGGCAAGCAGTGTTCTATTATTCATCAAATGGTACAATAACCCGCCTCAGAAGTATTATAAATATCATCCTTGAATTACGTTTTGTTGAACTCCATTCTCATTCACTGCAGTGTCATCTACAAGAGCATCGACTTATCTCCGCGCGCGCACATAATCAAATTGAAAAATTCTCTAACAAAGCAGTATAGTAACTCTTATTTTACTTTGAAGAAGTTTCAGTTTAAATTCTTTAGCATTTTGACATACTAACTAAAATAGATCTACATCACTTCTAGATTCTTTTCAGAATTTTCAACGCGGATTCCCCCATTTACAGATCATGTTATTTCTTTTAACTTCCTGTAATATTTAACATAAATATTATGAAATTTTATCTTTAATTTAGATATAGTGAGCCGTATCTGAATCACAAAGCCACATTGTGATCCAGATGCGGCCAGTTCGTTGAGTCGATTTCGGTTGTATAAAAATAACGGAATTTTCATTATTATGATGGAATTCCTGTTAACTGCATATAATCAAGTGCTTGCGAGTTGAAAGTTGTGGTTACATTTTTTATAACAAGGTTGCACTGCGTATTCATTAAACTACTTTTGTCTTCCAGAGACCAGTGAGTTAGCATCAATAATCTAATGAATTTAAAGCATACCAGAATGTGTCCTCCATGCTTTCATTTATGGACTGTCTTAGGTTCGCCATTTTTACTCACTTGAGTAACAAATCCTGTGTTCGAATTGTCCAGGTGACTGGAGCAATTCGAACACAGGATTTGTTCGAATTGCTCCAGTAATTTCCTCATGAAAAATCGTCCAGCAATTTAGCAAACTGACTGAAGCATACACGCAATTACAGACTCAATATACTGACGCCTCATAGCTTTTGCTCCGGCGCTTAACACCTAACTTAACCCTGCGCATTAAAAGCAAGTACTAGGGAGAAATGTCTCGTTGTACACTGTATTTGATATATAACATACTAATTAACAGCATGCAGTATGACCTGCGACTTTGTCATAACTTCAGATTGGTGATTTTTGAGGCCACTCCGAGTGAAAAATGTTACGTGAACATGGGTCCGATTCTTAGTGATTACTAAAATATGGATATTTGAAATGCAGCTTGACTTGGAAGAGTTTGGTATTGGAAAAAAAATATTATTAAGAAAATGTGTACATTTTACAGTACAAATTATAATACAGCAGAAAAATCACATTACATTGCACATGAAATTGAACAATTTGGAAAATGATTACATGCATAATTTGCGTAGTAGTTTGGGACAGACTGTGACATTCAAGGTCACAGGAAGGTCAGTGGTTCATGCAATTCGAACCAACGTGAAGACCTGTGACTTAGATGGGGTGAGATCGAACGAAGGATGACGTACATGTATTTGGAGTCCCTCGTGGGTAGCACAGTTGTTATAACACCGTCCTCCCTACCGGGTGGAAAACCCCCGAATTCAATTCAACAATGATGCGAGAAGTTTTTATGGGTCTTTTTCACAACATGATCGGACTCAAGAGAGAATAGTTTTCTTCCGAAAATTCTGGTTTATCGTCCAGCAAACAGAAAATCGACGACAGAACACACAGTTCACAGCTTAATACATATGGCGCAATATGGCCTAAATCGTTGATGCACCTAAAACTTTACAACATCATCATCATCATCCCTTCTCCAGGGATGATGATGATGATCCCTGTAAAAGGTGGCATTTGTCAGGTGTATGGCTATAAGAAACCTCTGGCTGGGTTTAGGAGGAGAGATATTTTTTTCCCCCTCATATACTCAGTCGAGTTGCATTAATTATTTTGATTAAATATTTTGTTTATCTGTTTTTCTTTTTAATTTCATCTTAATATTAAGGCGGGTTATCATTTTGGATTTTTTTTTTTTTTTTTTTCAACACATTAATCGGACTTGGAGAAAAAGTTCACTGGTGAATGTGCTCAAATTATGTAGTCAAATAAAATCCTGTAAAGCCAGTCTGTATTTTTAAATTTCATCTTGTGATTAAATCTTATTTAAATTATTGTTTTTTTCTATTTTAAATTTCGTTTTTAATGAAGTCCATTACTTTCCAAAATACAAACACTGGACAAAAAATTAGCTTGTTCTATTTTGGTCCAATAATAACAAGTGTGTCTTCTAAGACTGTAAGCCAGCACTGAATTTAAAGTACAAAATCCCCTGTTTTCTTTATTTACATGTATATCAGCTATACGACTGAAGAAGAAAGAGACAAGGGTTTTCATCACAAAAGATGGGGTGCAGAAAAGATGTTCGTGAGTGGCATGAGAGGAATGGTAGCATTTGGTAGATGTAAGGGACATCCAGTTAAAGAAATGGCTGAAGTTGCTGGTGTTTCAAAAATAAGAGTTGTTAAGGAATTGTGTCGAAAGTATAGGCCAAGTGATCGTGATCGGCGACTAATATCGCTTCTAGTAAAAGAAAAACGAAAATAACTGCTGAAAACGGCTAACCAATGATTTCAGAGAAAATATTACGAAGAAAATTGCATAACGTGGATAAATGGAATGCCCCTCAAAAAATAACTGCATAAAAACGCGCTAATATCGGTTAAAAGGCATAAAAACTGGACTGTTGAAGTTTGGAAAGCTTTGATGTGGTCTGATGAATCCAAATTTTGCTTATACGCTAATGATGCCAGGCACAGAGTTCACATGAAAAGCAACGAGGCATTTCACCTAGAATGTGTGCAAGGTGCCTTCCGAGATGGTGGTGGGTCTTAACTATTATGAGCTGGGTCTCCCACTTTAAATACCAACCAGGCTGAATCAGGCTATATAAATATTCTGGTTGATTAGGTAAGGAATACCTTGATTTCGACTCCTGTATTCCAAGATGACAACTGTCCGATTCACAGGGCCTCTGCTGTTTTAAACTGACACGAGGAAATGGTGGAGCTTTTAAATCCTGTAGAGAACATATGGAACATATCTTGGACAGAAGATGGGAACACACATCCACATAATCTAGATGAATTACAGGCTGAATTATTGCCATTTATATCAATATCAGTTATGCCAATTTTCAAAATGATAAGATTGATATAACCTATTTAAGGAGTCTATTTGAATCGCTACCAACGAGCATTCGTGAAGTGATTCGTATCAAATGAGAGATTACACACTATCATTTTATAAATGATAACGTGTAACTTCTACTTTGGCACAAATGACGCGTGTGTACTTTTTATCCTTTTCCGGTTCTGTAGTAAATCTAATCAAATTGTATTATTATTTTTTTTTTTGTATTTATTTTTAAGTTCACTTAATTCACTAATTACTGATTCTCAACATTTTTAATGAAAACCAATACATTTTATAGCGCTGAGCTTTTTTATTTGCTCTGTGGGCAGTAGGTTTAATTAGTCTTCAAAAGACTATATTCTATTAAATCTGGTTATTTTTGTCTATTTTTAATTTTAGCTGCTTATGATCTATGACAGTGGTTTTCGACCTTTTTTTAATAACACGGCACCCTTAAGTATTTTATTTTGCGGCACCCCTACTCAATTTTCTGCCTGTTAGATCCGATTCTCTCTCTCTCTCTCTCTCTCTCTCTCTCTCTATCTATCTATCTATATATATAAGTTGCATTTTCGGAATGTTCCATAATTCGCTGTTATTTGGTAGAAGGTATTGATTTTTAATTAATTTCGTTACCTTCTTTTACTTTCTTCATCCCGATTTCATGTTGTAGTAAATTTTCATTAATAATATCGATTCCTCTACTTAATTATATACTCTTGCATACTATAGAACTCATTTAGGTGCTTTCATTGAAATTTGTTTTTCCCCTTAGCTTGCTATGACACTGAATTCATATAACTTTATGGGCCAGAGGCTCCGAAAGTTTTATATCTTGCGTCCCACTTAAAAAAAAAATTCATAAATTTCAAGCTTCCCTTCCAGAACAATTTCAAACAACCAGATTTGACATAATTTAGCTACGAGATATAGTTTGTTTGTTATTTGGGTTTTAAGAGCATTAGCAACTAAGGCCATATTGCTCCAGGATATGCGGTGGTCATTCCCTGACCTTTCCGCATCCTCCGTATTTGGTGGTGACGGGCTCGAACCCCGGTCTAATCAAGAAGCGTGTGCTACGCACTGCTGCTCCTTCCCACCTGGCTACGGAGGCGCCCGCTACGAGATATAGTTCAGCTCTTATAAATTAATATACGTTTCAATACATTTAGCTCTTATAAATTAATGTACACTTCAATACATTTAACTAAATTACGTAGAGGATTTAAAAAAAAAAAAGCCAAATAGAAGATTTTAAAAAAAAGAAGCCAAATAGAAGATTTAAAAAAAAAAGTTTCCATATTAAAAAGTGTCGTACAAAAACAAGCCCTTGTCCCTACCCAAAACAACAAGTGCAGTCCCCTCAAAGGACGGGGTGCCCCACACTTTGGGAACACCTGGTATAGGTTATACCAGGTGTTCCCAAATATATGTCGCATTATAGACGCTGTATATTAGGAAAATGGTAATTGTCCGATAATCATAGGAGTATATACTGCTATCTGCAGCATAATGCATTTTGCTTTCATATCTGTCAGGGACTTTGAAACACAACCTGAGATTTTTACAGTAGATTAGAAACAAGAAGCAGCTTTTGATGCATTTAACTGAATGTTTAGTAAAGTACCATTTATTGTGCAGTTTCGACACAATTTAAAGTTACGTACAAAAATAGAGGATTCTCTGTTCTCAAACATTATATACATGTTAAGTTATCAGTGAGTTGCAAGGCAAGTCATATTCATCTTATTGTAAACAGCATTTGAAACTGTACCAAAACATAGTTTTCACGGATACTGAAATGCAGTGTATTACAATACGAAACCACAGGACCATCTCATATTTTTTCCAGAAATATATATTAGCTCTAAATATAATAAATAGTAATGTTATAGTAATGTATAATGTTTAATATAATAATACATGAATAGTGAAATGTATATTATAATATTTAATCGTAAAATGGGATTTAAAAACATACAATGGCTTCACAAGGTTTAATTTGAATGCATATGAAAAATCACCAGTCAACTTATTCTCGAAGTCCGCCTGAGTATTAAAAAATAATAATAATAAAATTCCAAAGCGATAACCTCTCCTTAATATGAAGATCAAATTAAGAAAACAGATAAGCGCAATATTTAAAAGAAATACATGTAACTTGCCTGACTATATATAGTGGGAAAAATCCACCACCGCGCTTCTTCCTCCAAACCCCGCCAGAGGGTGTTATAACCTTGCATCTGGCAACCAAATATTTCTCCCTGTAACTTAAATATAGAATGACAGTAGCCGTGATGGAGTAAAAAAACAAATAAAATAAAAATTCACCACCGCCGCTTTTTCCCCATCTCCCAGCAGAGGTGCTTATAGCCCTACATTCGACAACCAGACTCTCCAACCCTTTGTACTGCTACAGAATCTTCCCCTGCTTCTACTCCTGTCTATCTCCTAGATCACTCTCGGTTCTGATCTTAAGGGTGACGTACATACTTCCACTGCGATCCCGCCTAACACTTGTGTCATAGATCTCTGCACCTGTTGATTCGGATCTCCCCAGTCCCATTTTCCTCCCATGATCATTAACTGTTTGAAGTAAACACACAAAGGGGGGGGGGCGTGTTACAAAATCAGGTTAAAAAAACTCAGGTTATAAGCAATAAAAGTTATCATACACTGGAATAATTAATTACGTGAATAATAAACAGTAACAGATGAGAGAGAGAAAAAAAACATGAATAAGTATTTTTCCGCCATCCCTTCCTTTCTTGTAAGGGTTTCATTAATATCCCAGTTCTTTGCATAAGATAAAACCACTTGCAAAGAACTGGGATATTAATGAAACCCTTACAGGAAATAAAAAAGCACTGGAATAATTAATGCTGGCTCCCTTTATTCCTGGAGGAGGTACTCGTACCTTCCCCATATTCCTGCTGTATCATCTCTCACTTCTACCCTACCTACGTCTTCCTTGCTTCTGAATCAAAAGTGCCCACCCTCCTGCGACCCCCACTACGTTATAGATCTCCGTGACTTTGGTTCAGCTCATGGACCATTGACCTTGAACTTCACTGTCTGCCCCACATTTACTGTAGTTAACTCACAGTAATTGTAAAATGTCCACTGTTAATTTAGTGTGGCTCATTTAACTAGCGGATTTATAATCTTACGAATTGCTGTGTTAATATTTCTTGCGGCATCAAAAATTTGCTCTGGTGGTTCACCTATTGTGTCTACATTGTGTTCATACAATAGTTTTTCATGTAACCCCACGCATAGTAATCTGGATGAGATCCACTGAAAGCGGTGGCCACTTCAGCATATTGCCATGGCGAATCCATCGGTCAGGGAACTGTTCAGTCGGATACAACATCATGTTCCTATTGATACGTGGGCATGCTCCCTCATGCCAATAGTAAATCCACAATCATGTTTGTAGAGAAACTTCTTTTAAGAGTGGTCAGCAATTTATTTTGCAAAATCCAAAGTAAATGTCACCTGAGGTTATGAGAAAATGTATGATACAAGCATTTCAGCTGGTCACCAAGGACACCCCCCAATAGGTTAAAATAAAAGTAACTTAACTTATTTCCCACTGTTCGGTGTGGATTTTTATGATTCCAAAAGCGGGAATTTCTGATGTTACATCATCGCGAGAAAATATATCTCGTTGGTGAACATATAGCGATATAGAGCTAACTACGTTGCATTCAGCTGAAAAACATTAATAATCCGAGTAGATGCCATTCCTGCCAGACAGGTAGCCCTTATGGTTAATACAAATGAGAGCTTATAAGCCAATTTTAATGTCCAGCGGGCTGAAAAACCGAGAATAACTCACTGGCTATATTAAGTTTAACTACATTATTTATAGTGTATTTCAAACTTTTTATTTTTTTCCTTTTATGGACTGGTTGTCTTCGTTATTTTCCAATATCCATAATTCAAAGAATGGATCAACCATGATTGATCATATTTTATGGGACTATTTGCTTTGCATAATTAATAGCGTACTAATTTCTTTCACTCAGTTAAATACTATCGACAATACACCCAAACCTGTTAAAGTTAATTCTTTCCCCGCTTAATCACTTTAATTAATGAAAAAGAAGATGAATAACTATTGAAAATCAAACTTCTGTATACAATTAGAGAGTAGGCTGTGTAATTGATACTTAGACAGTGGACACCATTATCACGAGGACTTTCTCTTCTCTGTTTCCTTTGAGTAGTGTATGACTACGCTACTGAGGATGTCTAATTTCTTTTATGCAAGTCTTTGAAAGAAACCTGATCGAATACGAAAGGCAATGCAGCTACAGAATAGTAAATATTACAAAATTTCACAAAATAACTATATCCATCTCTTTTAGAACGTTGCGAAATTTTGCGCACCACTTATAGAGTGTAGTGAAATAATAGAAGCTCTGCGTGCCAAATTTATGGTGCTAGACTGATCATATCATACGACTTGTTGCTGTGAGAGTAGACAAACTAGAACCGGGCCATTCGAAATAAATAGTACTTAGTAGGATACGTCTCACATGATTCCCATTGTTTAGGCCTCTATTTTGACATTTTGGACACATGTTAGCTTCCCCCTTACAATTTGCAACAAGTGTATTGGTTTCAACTTCCGTGTTAGTTCATAAATTTACTTCCTTATTCCGTGTTTGTGAATTTACTTCAAATTAGTCAGCTCTTAATTTTTTGTAAGACCAACGCAATTTCGTGATTGTGGTATGTACACACATTCTGTTAGATATTCACTAGTTTGGTAAGTTGATCATATGATACGTTTATACAGTTGAAGCTCTATATAACGACCCCTCAGGTGAATAAGAAAACGGTCGTTGTATCGGAAGGGCGTTATATCGATTATTCATAAAAAAAAAAAGCATTAGGTTAATGAGAAATTGGCCGGACGTTATAACGTGTGGGACCTTAAAAAAAAAAAAAAAAAAAAAGGTCCTATAAAGAACTTAGACTATTTCCTTATGATACATTCCTTGCGAGTACATGGCTGAATTTACTTTATAAAAAAAACCTCATCCCTAATAGGCAGCCCTTTAACACCCAGGAAAAAAAATCATATTTGAATATATTTCCTTAATACGAAGACAAAAAAAAATCCTCAGGGTACCCTGCAGATGTTTCTGAATTATGATTATATAATAATTTTATTGCTTAATATGGTAATACGTTTGATTTATACACATCGACATGTATGCATATTTATAGAAACATGGCCTATAGAGTCCCAATACACCAACAGAAAAGACCTGTTATATATTCTAATAGGTCGCTAACAACCAGGGATCAACGGCCGCTTCTTCGCGTGGGAGATTCCAACTGTTATAGGGAACAGACGCAGGTCGTACACACACACACACACTGAGCAGCTGCAGCAGCAGCTTGTGTCTACGTGAGAATCACTGTAGGGTGAAAACTGGAGAAAGTGACTGTCTGCTCAGTTGAACGAAAGTGGAACAGTGCAGGTTCAGTTGCACGTGCTTGCCGTAAGGCCATCATGCCGAGTTGTATGCTCGGTGAGGTTGTTGCTATCTAACTGCAACATTGAAGATAAATATTCAGACTTATTTTCCATTTTGGCTTTAACTGAAATGTAAAGCCCAACACTTTCTATTTTGGACTTGAGAATGCTGAAAAGATGGCGTAGGGGTAGCAATTTACAGATATGCGTTAGCGTTATCTTCACTTTGTAGCCCATTCACGACTTTCGAACCCTGGAGTTCAATGACCTCCCAGGCGCCTGCAAAAGAGCGTTGTCTATTAGCAGTACGGCTTGATAGTGAAGAACACGGCCACATTTTCCTTTTTCTCTCTGCTTTCTCCTTTTTTCTTTACTCACAAATAAGAGCATAGCAGAATGCAAACCAGGAAGTATAATATTTATGAGTACACTTCAATGGGCTTTTCACAAGCTATTAAGTTTATTTTAGAATGCTGTTAGCGTTTCATAAAATGGTAAATGCGCATTTAATTATCTTCGCCGAAGGGCAAATTGTATGTGGGAAATCATAATATAAATAATTAATGATTTGAAATGCTTTGCATGATTAAATATTTTATCGGATGGATTCTTAAGTATCGTATATTTAAATCTAACCATTGCTTTTATGAAAGAATTTATGTAGCTTAATATGAGCGCCATTATTAACAATTGCTGATATTTTTATTATTTTTATCTTAGAAGCAACTAACACAGTACGCACCGAAAATCAGATTACTTCTAAGATAATAACATTGCAAGCTTTCTATCAGCCTAAAGTATTTTGAATCCTGTCATGATTTTTTTTCGGATTCGTCTTATCAGTACTGAACGGACATTTGCGTATTGAAATTTCTTAAGGGCTAGACTTCCATCTCAGCAAGTCCGTGTCAAGACTTTTAAGCGTTCTGATGTCAACACGGAAATACCGCCCCCTCCCATTGATACTACTCATTTTGTCGCGTCAGAGGACTGGCGTCTGGATGTGGCCGCTTCCATCTCACGTCCCTGCACCTCACAAACTGACAGGGCACCACAATACAGCAGTTTACAGACAGTTAAACAGTTTCTTGTGGTTGGGAGAAGCCGTTGCTCTCTTCAGATGTCTTTTAAAATTGACTGAGAATACCGTCCACTCAATATAATCATGAACCTAGCCAAAGTTGAACTTTTGGGAACTGAACATATAATGCATCAGACCTTTACTTCGGAAATACTGTGAATAAATTTCAATAATATCACCGATCATTAGCCTTATATACCTCGGAGCTCTCTTTATACATACTTCATTTAGCTGGTCTATTTAGACCTATTCTGAAACGTCTACAGACCTATCTATCTGTCTGTGGCATCTGTGGCGCACTATGGCCACAGATGCGCCTAATAAATCCCCAAACAAATACAAAAATCATAGCTACCACACTTATACTTCTATTGCATAATAGAAGATGTTATCTATCTCTTAATTATGAAATATAAAGCTCCATTATATCATATTATATTTTATATTATGTTATATTTTTATTTTATTATATTTTTGTCCCAAAACAGAAAATATCACGACGACATATTCTCTTTGCAAGTATACTCTATTTGCACTTGAGTGTATATTATTTAAAACTGAAATAAATAAAAATAAAATACTCAGGCAGCTATGACCATGAGACCTCCTTACACTCTATAAATTTATAGAGTGTAAGTAATTGCGGGTAAAAAAAAAAAATAATCATAGTGTTAACTTAGTTATGGTGGGGAAAAAGTTCCAGCTGCGATGGGAAGGGAATCGAGACCTTGTTCCCCACATGGTTAAAGAATTTGTGTGAATGCGTTCGTGACAATTGTAAGAGTGGTTGATCTGTTTCTAATACCTTCGAGAAACGCTCCTAAATCCATAGCCGATACAGGATGACTTTGCCCAAGGAGACGATGAACAAAATAAAAAAACGTCTAAAGGGTCTGACTGAATTTATATCGATTCACGTTCGTTTTAGATGGGAAAGAGTACAGTCAACTCTTTCAATGCATATGTGACTTTGGGAAATGTAACACAAGGATGCAGTCTAATGACCTCCTCCTCTGTAATACCGATTGATGAATATGGTTCGCTGAACTTTAAGTTTAATTACAATGTTTTTATATTAATTATAATGAACTTAAAAGTTCATCATAATTAATACAAACATACTTATTACAATAGTACAATTTTGAAACTCCATGATACAAGTGCAAAGGGTTGGTATCTTCTAGTGGCGAACCTAAAAGAACGAATATCCCTGCTCAATAAGACATGATGCCTAACACATAAGGATCACACTGGCATTCAAACATGTAGCACGATAGAAATTCAAAAGGTAATGCTTGTTCTCTTGTTTTCCCATGTAAATGGTATATTTAAAAACATTCCAGTACACAAAATTAAGAATGAGTATGCGAGTTAATTCAAATCAATTTATTCGCGCAGTGAAATTCTCTGGATGGAAACTCATCGAAATCAACAAAATTATTTAGATAATGACCGAGATATCAGCAAGTTGGTGAAATAATTCTAAATTGGAGGAAATCATCCTAATGGAAATTATTCATTACAAATCCCACAAAGTTCGTGTTAGATCGTTGGAGTCGTTTTGATCAGCACCAATGCAACTCATTCCTTGATCCTCAGTGTATCGTGTCAGTAAATTTCATACTTTAAGGCAGCTTTTCCTGATGAACATAGAGTCCGAAAACTTCTGCCTGAGACTGGATAACTCTGCTCTCTCAAATTCCTAAAGTTCCTCGCGTTACCACGGAACTCTAATTCGGAACGTCCCAATGGATGGCAGTCACAGAGACACTATATTGCCACCGAAGCAAACATTCAGTAGAAAAAGAGCTTGCTGTTAATTTCTGTTTCTATTCACTATAAAAGATATCGAGAACCTTCATTCAAATTTTTTTCTGGAAAGAATTCATGCTCACAGCACAATCAACAATTACAGAGCTGCAAAACACGTCTTGATTTTTCATTAGTCCCGCCTCACAGAGCAACTTTGATCCTAGAAATTTCTGCAGAAGTAGCAGCGAACTGCTGCATCGTGTACTCTTCGTACCTAGCTTCAAGTGATTTTTGTTGCCTTTCCTATCCTAAATATACATTTAAGAAAGCAAAAATACGCTTCACATTGCTTACTTGGTTTTGCAATCTATCAGTGGTTTCAACGTGTTTAGAAAGATCTTTTCTGCAGCTTATCAATCAGGGATATACCAAAGCATAAAGTAGATTTAGTTGGAGTGATTGCAGTTTTGTATTTTTGTGTACAGTACTATAACGCAATAAAATGAGAATGTATTACTTTTTGAATGCCACTCTTAAATGTTCTAACAACCAGCCGCAGGACTGAAACATCTGAAATGCTCGCTATTAAGATGCATAAAGCCAAGGTGCTTAGGCCGAGATAAGAAAGAATTCCATATAGTTCAGAAAATTAACGAAACGTAAACTTCATATAAATTCCGACTTTATTTGGATATGGAAACAAAAATCCGCCAATATTATCTATTCTTAACTAATGAGTTGTGCTGTAAACAAAGTTAAGAGCCATTATAATTTTGTTTTAAACAAGTATGTATTCACTGATAATAGCATATGGTAAAAAAATTGATTCCACAGAACAACAACCGAAGTTCTTAAAATAAAGTACTTAAAAAAATAAACAGAATAAAGCAGTAGAGTACGATGAACTTCTGATATTGGTGAAAAAAGGCATGCAGACTTTTCGTATTATAAAAGATCAAACATTAGCTACTTTTTTACTTAAGAAAATATCCATATTTTATTAAAGTTTGATCAAGACAGGAAGTATACTGGAAATTGCGCAACCCTATGAAAATTTTTATTACAAACTAGGATTAGTGTTATAAACTAGATGCCATGATCTAACATATCAAAACCTGTTCAATTAAAAGGACCAGAATTTAAGGTCCGAATGCACAAAAAAGTATACAAAATGTACACGAAGAAAATATTTTATGAAAATATGAGTGGTAATGATACTATGAAGTAGAAATGTTCAATTGCAATCGTTTCATCATATCATTGAAACTGGAAGTCCGCGAATGAAGCCTGCTCAATTATTTGATACTGGGTATGTTAATATACCTTGAATGTTTTTACAACACACATTATGCAAACTATGACTTAGTGGAGAATGTGAATCAAAAGAACTCTTCTTACCAATGGAATAGCTATGGATTTATCTCCAACTCTTCCGTTCTGTAGATATCATAAAGAAGGGTACATTCATAATATTTTGATTACGGTGGGAGCAGTGCAATATTGAAGATGGATAAATTTTTAATCAGCAGTAAACAGAATTGTATAGATGAGGAATGAGTACGGAATTTGCTTAGTATTATTATGTGGGTTTTTACGAGTAGTTATATTTTTATTAAAAGTATAACTAAATAAAAATATGCTGAAGATGGAAGGAATGTAAATGTGAAATTACTATTGCACAAGACTTCAAATGTACTGAGAAGTTTAAAAAATACAGTACTTTGAAGAGAAATTTTTTTAAAAAAATGAAGCCTCTGCTGAATAAAATTAGACCATTCAAAGAACTTTAAGTTCTTTGAATGGTCTTAAGTTCATAAACTGAATATTAAAAAAAGAAAAGTTCAAAACAAAGGTAATTTAAGATTAGACCGAAATACGTTTAGAAATAAAACGAACCGTTTTTAATATGTATTGTGGGAACAAGGATTTAAATAAACTTCTCATACAGGAACAAAGAAGTCAGTCATTAATAGGAGCATTTTCAAAGGTTCTTTCCGAAGAGAACAGCAAAACACTGCTGATACTTCTCCAAATCATTCGAAAACGTTTCTATCACTTTGTTCAAGAATTCTTATAATAAGTAAATATTGTTAACACTTGTATATAGAAGTTGGACAAACAAACCTTTGATATTGTACTCGAATTTCCATGAGTTGTAGGGGAAAATGTACTTAAGGAAGAAATAAAATAAAAAATAATAATAATAAAAAAGCCTATTGGCAGAAAGGTGAATGAAGAGAAAAACAACTTTCTGCAGAAATTGAACGTGTGTAATAGGGAGTAATCAATTGGAAAAAATAAATAAATTCTCTGTTTATACTCTGGGATGACCACTTAAGATTAAAGTAACTCACAAAATAGAATATAAGAACATCACTGTATTTAGCAGGTACGCTTGTTTGAATCACAGTCAACTCAAACGCTTGTACTAACATACTGTCGAGGTGGGCGCCATAATTGACTGGTAATTAATGTGCTCAGTAATTGGATGAGATTCATATTTTACTTTATTAATGCTGTTTTCGAAAGAACAATGTTTTTCACCAACAACGTGTGGGAACAGAGGTTAGACGAAAGATAGTGTCGGATAAAAGAGAACCTAAAGCATTAAGGGGGTAGTTATGGATATTCCAGACGTTTTTTTTGTTTGTTTGTGCAGCTTATGGCTGGTCAAATTAGCGTTCTCGGAATTTTATAAGCACTGTAGGGTGCCCTACAGTGCTTAAACCCACAATAGTGAGTTTTTTCAAAACGTTTTGAAATTAAAAACTTAGTTTTTTAAAACTGATTTTTTTTAATTGCTAAAAAAGCGTAAAAGATGTAAAAAATCCTTGTTTTTACTTATTTTTATTGTAATACTATCTTCCACATCAATTATGTAAATCACATTATAGTATTTTTTTTTTTTTTTTTTTTTTCATTACAATACACTAGCAGAATAAAATTGAATACTCAAGAGTTTCTTGTTTGTAAACAAGATTTGCGAATATCCTTGACACTTCGCTTTATAGGTGAAAATTAAATCGGCTTTTTAATCACTACGTGTTATTTGTTTACATCAGTCCATTTAATTTGCTCAAATTGTTGTTTTTATTAATACCTTTTTTGGAAATAGAAAAACTTATGAAATATTTCCTGACAATTATTTAATAACATAAATTCTTCTCGGGCGCAGCACCTATTGACAAACTGCCAATAACAAATGGGATGAAATAAAGGCCAGTACACGATAGTTATTTTTTATTCTAGAGAGTACTTTATTACGGATTCAACGTATTTATTTTATTTTCTTCTGCTGAAAATATTTGAAAATAAATGATTTTGTCTAAAGACAAAGCAGATCTTAATCACTAAGTGATTAAAGAAATCAGTGCAGTAGTTAGAACTTTTCCTCAATTACAGCTATCCGCTGTGATAGGATTCTAGTTACTCGTTTAGTTGAAATCTCTTCGGGAGACTGGGGATACTTGAAGGCCAGTCCTTTCTTCAGTTGAGACTAGTTATCCGATGTTAAGCATATGGAATGAGGATTTCTCCGTGAATTATTCAATTTTTCAGTTTACACAGCATGCGAATTGGCCTGTAAACACAAACATACACGATAAACTACGAATATATGAACTGGTATACAATAGCTATAGGCGATCCGTCTAAAAATACCCAAAAAACCAACCCATTGCAACTGATCCTTGGGCTAATGTCACTCAGTGAATAACTGAACAAGATAGAATTTGACTAGAAATGAAGTTGAATATGGACAGAAAAGACAAACCGACAACTTATTCGGTAATAAAATCACAATTTCGTTGCGAAAGTCGTTTACATTATCTGTAATATTCTACCAAATTTAAAGCCTAGATGAATCTAGCTAATATCAGAGAAAGCATGTTCTAAAAACGATGATTATTTGATGGAGCACACACTAAAAGTTTCAGGAAATTAATGGACAACTCTCCAAAAATGTGGCAACTTTTATCGATAGCCTCGTGGTTTGATTTCGCCGTTCAGGGTTCATAACATCTAATGCTAAGCCAGATCTAAAGGGTCACTTGTTACGTGAATTAATACATTGACCTCTAACATGAGACAACCTCAGACACTAGCAAATCGTGTACTGGGATGCAGTTGGATACTTTGTCTTCAATTTAGTCTCATTCTATCAACAAATATCAATCTCGAATTCGGCAACAACATCTAAAAATACGGTTCGAAATATGTTGTTTATTCTGGTTTACTTCGGTTCGAAGAACAAGTTTAGTCTCGTAGTAGATTTGAGAAAGTTTATCTAAAAAACATGTCATGTGAAGCATATTAACAGCTCCGATGCAGAACGGCCACTGAACCGTTATTACCAACTTGCCAACGTAAACAGAAAATGCCTCCAGTTTAAGCAGGGCAATGTTATAGCTGACATATGCAGAAACCGGAAACTTTAGGTTGGTTAGTGTCGCTTCCTTTCTCGGTCGGGTTCACCTGGACGAACTTGTCATGCCGTGGGCTATAGGCCAGTAGAATCGAGAGAGAGGGTTGTTGACCGCCTGCCTGGGTCACCAGTGACGGGCGGTAACCTGTGGATATAGAAACCCACCAGCCCCGTTATTCACCTTTCAGGAACTAGTTACCTGTCGAGAGCGAGAGGGTATTGCAGCGCCACCTACTGAATATAGCTACAACTTTTCAAGCCTAAAGGCTGGCTTCAATGAAAAGAGCATTATAGGGAATTTGCCCGCAGGATGTTCGTTTTCATTGTGAATAATTGGACCTACTAGAGGTAATTCAGTTAAAATAAATACATTTGATCCATTATGCACGTCCAGATTTATATATTGTAAAAACAGAAATTCATCCATTGTCATACTCTCCTGTTTTTCCCTCCAACTCTTTTTAAAAAACAAATTTCTTTCAGCTATTTAATAATTAAATTTTCTGTTTGTACTCCGCGACAACCACACGGTCAAGAATTCACAAGATGGAGAGAATACAAGAATTAAATTATACCGTGTTTAGTAGTTACACTGCTTGAACCACAGTCTCAAAGCTTATGCACTTTTTGTACCCTCCACTCGGCTACAGAGGACTTCCTTTACGTGTAGTTGCAATACAGTGAGGTACATTATTGTATTTTATTTTTAAATAATTTTGCCCTCACCTCGTTCCTCCCTAGCATTTCAAAAATTTCCACGTCTATTAGGTGTGATCATTTTTATCTTCTCAAAAAGTCGATTTTCTTTTAATTTTGATGAATTTCAAATGAATATTTTTCGATTATATCTCATACGAGTATCAGATTGGAAAACTTCATTCATACCGTATAATTGAATTGATCTCAGCATTCATCTTCAACCACAAACAGCATGTTCATTTAAAATTGTTTCAAATGGATGGATAAATAAAAACCGCAAACTTAGGACTTTATCACGGTTTCTCATGTTGCATGAAAGATGGATTTTTTACTTTATTCCATAGACTAAACGATCAAACATGGTATGTTTGTGGAACGAAACAAAAGAACTTTTATATAGTGGAAATGGAATCAAGCTATGCAGCACTGTTGGACTAAATGAATTTCAATTCGTAAGTTTTCTTTTTTTTTTTTTCTTAAATTTCATTCTGTTATTTTAAAAAAATAATTTTTCGCATTAAATATACGAACTTTTTGAATGATCCTCATAAGTAACCTGATATTGAGCCAATTCTTATATGAATGATAAAACTTGATTTATCGTATAACACTTTTTTACCTCTCTCAATTAGTTCAGGGGGAAAAAAATCTTGAACCTCAGAAATGTTTAATGTATAAACTTCAGAACTAAATTTTAAATTAATTTTGAAAATATCGCAGTATGCACTGCTAATGGCAACTGTAGATATAAATAATTTTCTTAATAATGTATATGGTAACATCTGTTTCAAGGACTTGCAATAGGCTTTATAATATTCCACATTGATTCATAGTGGCTTCAAGTCCCTAGGTCTCTAATGTTGAACTGTTAATATATAATGTTTTTTTGTCAAAGTCGATTTAATTGGTTTTGTTTTGTATCACTTTGGCGAAAAGTATTTTGCTCCACAGAGTCCCCCTTTATATGGACAGTCACTAATATACTTAAGTAAGCTATTTCTTAATATGATTTGGTTTTATTTACAACTTTTAAATTCTTAATTTTTATTTAATAATAAGATTGTACCCTTCATTTATTTCTTAATTTCTTTATACTGTATTTTTAAATATATATTTTTTATTGTCCATTTGTTGATCCGCAGTCCTTTACTCTGCTCAACTAAAAATGTTTTTCAGTTGTGTTGGTGGAATATCATGAACTATTCTCCTTTCAAAAGAAAATTAAAAAAATAAAAAAAACTTTAAATTTCCAGACATACCACAGCTTATTGACATTTCAATAACATTTTTCAAGATAAAAGACAAGATAAGTTGACTTCGAAGTCGTAACTCTCTCTCTCTCGCAGGAATGCTCACAAATGAAAAACCTTGACGTGCCTCTTTATCAATTTTTTTTAGTGTTTTCCTTGAAAGGTTAGTTTTTTGGCTTTCCCCTGTCCAAAAACAGATATCTCCGATGTCCCTTAACGGTTCCTCATCCAGATCTATTGCTGTAACAGTTATTTTTTCGTTCACGGCCCACATGTTAAGCGGGAGGCCCACCATCTCTCTCTCTCTCTCTCTCTCTCTCTCTCTCTCTCTCTCTCTCTCTCTCTCTCTCTGAGCTGGTTCTCTTTCCTGCTCAAGGCCAATGACCTGCTTCGGTGGTCTAGTTTCAAGTTCAATGACGGGGTGTATAACGGGAAAGGAAAGAAAGGGAGCTGACTAAAAACGGCCCCGAGGGCAGTGCACCTTGAAACGATCCCTTCACACAACACGTGGGTAATACAGAGGCCCCCATTCAGAGAAGGTTATCTCGTTGAGGGAAATTTGTTAAATGCTAGTGGCTTGAATGGCTTCTTTTAACGAAGAAAAATCAATTATATGTATCAATCACAATGTGGATTTTTTTAGGTTTCTTTATCACTTGACACCCGACTCTCTTAAAATGCCCCTTAGCATTTGATTCCAGAACATCAATTACAGCTAAAAAACAAAACAAGAATTGATGGTCTAACAAAAAACAAAGTATGCACTAATGGGTTGCGGGCTGCAATAAAAATATGGATTAAAATGTAGGATGGTGCTGACTGACTATCACTTTTAATGCATTATTTATATCTGCCAATTAATCACCAAAATGATTAATTGGAATATCAGTGTATAATTGGCGGCAATAACTGTAAGATTTTTCCTGTTCTACTTGCTGTAGTAGTTTCCATTTAATGCAATAAGTTTCATGAATTGAATTTGACATGGAGTCTTGCCAAATATTAAGTTTAAACAAACTGTACTGTTTAAACTATAACATATGCGAATTTCTAAGATATTTTTTCCTCCTAGAAATCGGATGCTGATGAACATTTCAGCTCTTGCGCAATTAGACTAAGCATGAGTATTCACAGGCTGAATTTGTCATTATTGCCTGATCATTTGTAATACTGCTGTCAGTATTATATTATTTCATATATCTAATTTGCTTAATATATATGCCAGTTACCAATGGTGTATCCAGGTATCGTTGTTTTTCCCTTTTTCTTAATTTAGAATTTTTGGTTAAGGGGGGCATTTCCCCCTCTTCTCACACCTGAATACGCCCCTGCAAATTTTGTGTTGTAATTTTATTGGTGTACGAGATGCGATCAAAGAGTTAAGGTATTGTATTAAAAAAATTCCACTTTTATGTATTTCATACTGCCACTCCCGAAATAGTCTCTTTGATAGTTAATACAACTCCAGCGATTCTGTCACCGTTGAAAGAAAGTATTTGCAGTGCCGTTTTTATGATCTCCTTCAGTACGTCTTGCAATTCTACTGGATCTCTGAATTCTTATGAACTCTCCATCGGTTAAGGGCAGAAATTTAATTTTGGGGACAAAATAAATCACAAGAAGCTAGATCTGAAGAATATAGATCTGAAGAATACATCGGGAGGGGGAAGACGACATAGCCATGTTATCCTTAGCCAGAAATTGTCACGTATTCAGACTGTTTGAGCAGTGCAAAATTTTCAGCACTTCCTTTTTGATTCATTTTTGCAGTTAATCTTTCAGTACAGTCGCTGTAATGTTTCTTTTTTAAAAAAATAAAACACAACTAAAATGCTAAACCAGTTTGGTTTAGTGGAACAAATTCTTGAAACGTGATCCTTCTCTCTTCGTACTCTTCACATCTGTATCCCATGACTTCTTCTTGTTCGCGGAACGAAGCTGAAATTTGCTCTCAGTGGGTAGCGATTCATGACTTTTGGTAATGCATTTAATATATGATGAAAAATTGCGTATATACTGGAGAGGAAAAAGTTACTGTTACATGAATTTCATATCGTATGTAAATTTTGTGTATTCTGTGGTCTCTATGTTTTGCATGATGAAAAATTTGTCTGTGAGGAAAAAACTTCGCAGCCCTCATTCGGGACAAATTAATTCAGCCGCGTTCATGGACGGATTTGTAAAATCTAGGAAAAATAACCATTTACCAAATAACCCCTTAGACAAAATATCCGCACACGGATCCCTGAAGGGAGCTCCCCGAGAGAAACTTTTCGAATAATGGTCCCCGAAACTCAAAGTTCAGGTTATTATTGTTATTATTACTTTTTTTAATTAAAGAAATAGTATAATAACTAATTTATTGTAGTCTAACGCAAGCTTACGTTACGGGCCCTCAGGCTTGTGGATTGTCCATTTCTTAAAAGGAGTGAGACTTTGCTCACTAATGGGCCCTCTAATACTGGCCTCAGGCAGTTGCACTAGCATTCATGAAAATGAAGATTGCTTATTGTTTTTAGTTATTTCCTCCACTTCATAAATATATATTCGTTATATCCTAATTGCATAACATCAGGTCTTTAAAAGAAAAAAGCAAAAATCTCACTTTTTTTCAGGCGCCAACTATATAATAAGTGTTATGTAAGATTTATTGCATAGTAATATCAAATTCATTGAAACCTTTTTGTTAGAAGAAACCCATTCATATTTTATCAATGCAATCTTTCGGAGGCTTTATAATTTTTCACAAGCTTTTGTTGCTCTAAAGTTGATCTATCTAACTGGTCACTTAGCAACATATTAGTTTTGTCGAGTTGAGTTAGAACCGTTTTATTAATGCATCATATAATGGCATTACATACAAGCGAAGATTTCCGAAACGTCCCATAGCAGTTCAAATAGTGTGAATGATTAAATTTATTCCTAGAGGGATACCATTTCGCTTCAGCTACTGCCCCAAGCAGGTTTTCACCGAACAACAAATTGGTAATTTTCGAAATGACGGTTTGAATACACATTGCGCAGTAAACCGATCGTGCCATTGTGACTACCAGTTATAGCTTGGAATTCAAAAGGTTCAATATGCATTCATAATTAGTAATGGGGCTGGAATAAAGATACTTTTTAAGTACACCTGTGTAATAGAAAATATTTTGGATAAACACATTTAAAAATCAATCAAATTTTTGATTAATTTTTAAAAATTAATCAAAAATTGTCAGCTATCATTTATTAATTTTTATCAATCCCTTGTAGGAAGGATTGAGTGTACTTTTAGAGTTCTCAAATATACGGAAGTGAATTAGTTTTGTAGAGCGTTTCCATTGCTTAAAAACATCTTTTTGTTCCAAATGAGGGTAGGCGGGAAGTTAATCTAAGCCAACAAGAAAAGTATATGGCCATTTTAAGTGGCATGAAGAGCCATCAGGTGTACACAACCACCCAATAACCCTAGGAGCTAATATTTCTATTGTATGGCATGTTTCTGTAGTGGTGGGAGTGATGTAAAAAAAGCATAGAAAAGAGTAGGAAATGCAATGGTTGCAATTATTGTAGGACTCCTCTAGGTGAGTTATAAGAAGCCCACAGGCGAAGAAAAGAATGAAAGAAAATAGGTAAAGTAATTAAAGTAGAATTAAAAAGATAAACTTCGGTATAGTTAGGGAAGGACGCTACGTGATTGTTTTCCATTAACGTTATTATTATATTAAAACCACGTGAAAATTAATAATATAGTTTATTTAGGCTGTTCGCATATATTACTATACCTTAGAGTGACATTTCGGGTATCTTACCGATACCCATCGTCAGACCTAGCTGCTGACAGACACCTCCTGCTGATGCTCCAGAAACTGATTTCGAATAGATTCCAGTGAATACTACAAAGTGACCAAATGGTATTTACCGAGAAGAGGACTAATTCAAACAGCATCGAGTTTCCCATCGTTTTTATCCATGAGTTTACCCACTGAATGTTAACAGATGATCACAGAGGTTAGATGAAATCTTACTCGTTTTTAATAACATATTTAAGAGGTTATGACAATTTAACCAGTTAAAATAGGGTATGCAAATCAGGTTTCTGGAGCATCAGCAAGGGGGGAGTCTGTCAACAGCTTGGTCTGATTTGTATCGGTAAGATACCCGAAATATCACCCTAATGTATAGTACTAATGTAGGCGAACAGCCTAATAAACTATATTATTAATTTCCACGTGGCATGAGTGGTTTTAATATAATAATAACCTTAAAAGATAACTTTATTATGCAAATAGCGCATAAGTATTATACAGTACTTAATGAATGCCCACATAATTAAAATTAACTGATTTCGAAGAGGTTCCAGTGAATACTACAAACTGATCAATGGTATTTATCCAGAAGAGGACTAGTTCAAACATTAGCATCGAGTTTCCTATTGTTTTTATCCATGAGTTTACCCACTGAATGTTAACGGATGATGACAATGTAGAGGTTAGATGAAACCTTACTCATTTTTAATAACATATTTAAGAGGTTATAACAATTTAACCAATTGAAATTCTAAATTGATGGAATTCATGTCGCACCAGACAAAAGGAGATAACAAATTTGTAGCCTCCCCAACTCAGACGGAAATATATGTGAAGCGATGAAAAGTCTATCAAAAACTACTGAGAGTGAAGAAAAATAATGATCCAAAGGTGGATGGTATACGAATATATAAACGGTTATATTTGGGGGGTGGGGGCTGCATGTAAACATACAGCTTTTTTTTTTTTATGATGCAACTATAGATCAATGCATGTAGCATCGACCTATAGTTGCACCAACACTCATTAACATTGAGAATGTTATTTATTTCATTATTCGACTCCGGAATTGATTCCTATGGGATGAGGAAGCTGTCTTCCGAAACCGCAAAGGAAGTGCAAAATACGTAATAGGCAACTGTAGATCGGCGAGTTCGACGACTGCGGTGAGTAAGATTTGAAGTCTATATTTAAGGGCACGATATAACACCATCTCGATAAGAATGGTCTGGGACATCTTATTGACCCTGACCATCAGTATAAAATAAGCTTGAATGGTCGGCTTTTTTATTTTCTATCTGGGGTATCCCATTAGTATAGGATATTCCCAGGGATGGGGTCAGTATCAAGGATTGAATAATAACTGTAGTGATCAGTTTCTTACGCAGAGAACCAGGAATCGGCAACCTTTTTCTTGTGAATCCCATTTTGTTCATAACAGCTACTGAAATCTTCACGTGTGCTACTATGACAGGCGTAACCTGATTATAATGTACGAAAGTTTTAGAAAATATCATTCAATTGACGCTCCATAGAAAATCTTCCGTGCAGATAGTTGCCGAGCCCTGTTTTAAATTTTAATACCATTTAATATCTTTCATAACTTGAAGCTTTTGTCCTTTTATGAAATTTATTTAATATAATCGAAATTTAGTTTTAGTTGAAAATTATATCTACAATGCATTGTACATGTTGGACATAACCACTTTCTCTACGCAGCTTGAGCAAATTGGGTTTGCTACTCAGTGTGCAGATGTCATACTATGGAGGCATTTCTTCACGAGTTACCTTGGTATTGCAATGCTCTAAATAACTGCAATGCTCCATTGGAGAACCATAATGTTTTTTATTTGAAGTGTATGCCACTACCCAAACCAGGGGGTTTATATCCTTTTTGGGATCTCATCGGTGGGCGGGTAGGCATTGTGAAGACCTAAACAACTCAGTGACGAGATATATCCAGAATATATGAAATGAACAATGACTTTTTATACCTTTAAGCTTTTTTTCCTAAACTTAATTATATCTACCACAACTGTAATACTAATTTTATTTCTTAATCCTATATGTTAAACAATATGAAAATGAAATAGGTGTGCATTATACTATAGTACCAAAAGTTGCACAGAGGGGGAAGCGAATATCTCATTAATCCCCCTCCCTCCCTCCTAATTACAGCCTGCTTAACACCAGTGACTAATCTGCTGTTAGTTGAGAATGGAGATTGCTCGCTATTCTTCTAATGACACAATGAACTGTCATTTCGTTTTTTGTTTTTGTTTTTTTTCAGGTTATGTCATTCGTATTTAACTCTCAGCTGAAGTTCACATGTGCCTAATGAGAGTTGGGCCTGGCCAGCATTTTTTAAGAAGTCAGTTGTTAACTTGAAAATGTGCAAATGTTCGCTCATGGGTCCATCCTAATGATATATTAAATTCTTTTCTTGACGTTTATCTGTTTCAGTGACCACTGTCTACATTAATTTTTAGTTATCTTCCAGATTATAGTCTTCTATTTCACTGTTATATTTTGCTTGGCATAACTGCAATTGTCTTTTGAAATCAGAAAATGCATTTAGATAAACCGGGCGTATGTCATGAATTACCATTCTTTTATGGACGTCGCGCATATGCCAATTACTTCATCCCACATTCCAGCCATATTAAAACATACCTCTGTAAGAAATTCCTATTCGTCTTGTACAGAGGAGGAGGAGAAGACTTCAGATTTTGGAATGTTTGCATTTCTTTATCCTTCTTGGTCAGAATGGCGTATTTTCTACAGTTTAATAACAACAACATAGTGCACAGCACGAGGTATATTAGAAGCAGCGAGAAGATTTTATATATATAAAAAAAATATATATATACTATATACTTATATATATATATATTTTTTTTTTTTTGAGTAAAAAGGTTAAGATTTAAGGATGCCTTAATACCAGCAAGCACACAAGAACAATAGGAATAAATAATGAAAGGTAACGTTCTTCATTCGCTTCAAATTACAACAAATATTGCAATAAGGCACCTTTCGATAAAAGTTGTTAACCTTTTGGAGACGATAATTTATTATTAAAAAAAATTATACCTTCCTTGGAGAATAGTGAACTTAATTATAAATAATATTGGACAATATTAGGGGTTTGATACGAGCAGATATAAACATTTCCTGCAGTGTAAGTAGGCAGTCATGAAGGCTCAGGGTACTGATTATTAGTAACCTTTTACATCAACCACCAGAGAATTAAATATCTTCCCCCCTTACGGTGGTTGATGTAAAAGGTTACTAGTAATCAGTTTATCCTTTGATAACTAGTGAAAAAAATAATTTTGTTATGCATGGATGCTTACACAACTTTATTCCTTTCTCTCCTTGATGGTCTACCATTGGAAAAGAACATTACGGGAAAAATATAGAAAATATGATGAAGGAAATATGCTACCAGGAAGGAAAGACAAAAGTGCGGACTATTTATTTTCTATTTCAGCACATAAAGGTTGCATATTGTGCAATATCCATTATTTGTCACCCAGCAGTTTGCAACTACAGTATAAGATAAAAACAAACCAGCTGGTTTCATCTAGTATCTAAGGTGATTTTGATCTACATATGTATATGCTATCAAAATTCTCTGCCACTAAATAAAAAAATTCAGTTGAACAGGATAGTAAATCCATGTTTCCATACATAATCGTAACCGAGAGCGGTTTTGATTAATCGAAAAGTTAAGCTCAGTATCGCCATCTTCATAAATTTAGCAGTAGATCTGCAGCATTTGTCTTTTCAGATTATTTTCACCAAACCATGGAATTTTTAATGAAAGTGCTATACATAGGCTGTTGTAAAAACCAATTATAACAGAAGCTAAAACAGATCAGATACATTTTTCAATTTCCTCTTCTATAGCAAGTGAATTTTATTAGACTCCAACATCAACATTGCAATCAATCATTCGTATTCTAACTCTCATATAATGAATCAATTATTGAAATTATTATGAGTCAAAGATTTGGTTTCCCAGTTCCCAATTAATAAAATGATGAAAAATTAGGTATTTTTCTAAGAACTACATCTAATTTTTTAAAAATATGCCACGACTATATCAGGCTTACATTTAAGTAATCATAGTAAGATAGATAACTCGTGAGAATAAGTGCAATGTGTGAATAAATATAAACAGTGGATAATGTTTTTCAATCATTAGCAAATTAATTTTAGAGAAACTTATCCAAAGTTTTCTAAATGACTATGAGAATGAATTGTAGTATGATTCATTCAGAGCAGAAAGATATATATATATATATATTTTTTTTATAAAAAACACATTTAAAATACACTACAGTATTTCTTGTACAGATATTTATACAGATTTTATAAACAATTATCAGATTTATCTGGGCGACTATACAAATGTTTAAAATTATAGAATAGCTACATTGGCTATGTTCCAGAAACTATTCCGTTTAAAATTCAAGAGAAAATATCGAATGACAACATTTATTTTTAACTGTTTTTCAGATTAATCATTCAATTGCAATTCCTGCTATTGAAATGCTAGTCATATTTAAAGAACAAATTCCTTTAATTTAACATTGTATAATACCATTTCTTAAAGAGACGTTTTCTTTAAATAGTTTTCAATTCAATTTTAAAAAATAGTAAGTTTATATTAATTCCACTGCAAAGAAATATCTTAAGCAATCTCAACAGCGCCAACAAAGAAAAAGAAACAACCAAGTAAAAACTGAGTTCGGTTGAGGAAGAGCGAAATGAATTTGTTATTTACCTGGCTAATACGAATTTCCTGAGTTTGTACATCCGAATGGTTGTTTTTTTTTTACCTGCCTTTTTACGATTTTCTCCCCTCATTATCGTAAATTACAATAGTTGAAACGTAATGTCACTTTTTTCATATTATACCATAGAAGTCGACCGTATTCAAAGCTTTGAGAATGCGTGTTATAAATGTTGAGTTAGTGCTTTGATTACACATTTAGTATACTTCAAGAACACATGTGCAAATTAGTCATTTTACTTCACCCGGAGGTATGCCAGATTCTGTGATATTTGTGATCCTGTGGGGCGCCAAAGTATTGGAGGTTGGTTACAAAGGTCAAAAATGAAGTTCCAATTTAAATTTCAGAGTATTAATTAGTAAATTCTCTTCCCGGTAACATGCTTTTTTTTTTTTTTTTTAATTTATATCTCTAAATTATATCACTTTAAGATTTTTTATCAAAATAATCAAGAATAGTTAGATAGAGAAAAACACGTATATGTCTTTATTTTGATCGCATATACTAGAAATGGTGAAAACGCACGCGAAACTCTTATCCATTGTGCTACTGGTCCAGCTGTCATCATTGCGATTAAATATCCTGATTTACATTGTCAATTGATGCGCAAATGCATCAATTGCTTAAATTAACTCTTTAAATTCTGATTAATATCATAAACTCGATTTTTGGTTGACTTTTCGAATGATGTAATTTATCCTTGCTGATGCGAAACTCGGGCCAGTATCGTGAACAACAGATTCAAGAAAGGTTTTGATATATATTGATAATGATTTAAGGGTTTGTTAAATTAGAATAATCACATTAGAATTCTAATTTTTAACTTGTACATCATAATCATCTATAGTTTTCAGGCTGAATAATAAAGTGATTTGTACTAACGGAAAATGCATTTGCTAGAAGTGATAAATCTGAATGTGAGAATGACAGTGAAGGAGGTCAAGGAATCTCATGTAACAACACTGAATGACTGTCACGGTGATTTCTCTCCACCTACTAGTAATGCATGAGCAACACATAAGGTTGGGTTATCCTGTTTCCTGCTTGCTAACACACTACATGTCTTGCTTTCCTTCCCCTTACCCCTAACTCCCTTTCCTATGAGTTTACTAGATTTTCCATTCTGATATCGAATATACAGTGTATCCGGTCTCCTGGCAACCCAAGGTCGCCCGTCCCACCAGGAAGTCCAAAGATCATCCAAGCTGTATACTTACGGCCAGAGACACCACTGCTCTCATGCAAGGTTATTGGCTCATTACGGAGTACTTTGGTAACTAAACCTTGAGCGTAAAAATAAAATAAAAAAATCTATGACCAAAACATCCAGCAGCAAGATGACGTATTCACTTTTGATAACCAATGGTAAAACCTCAAGTTGTACTACAAACATGAATTCAATTACGATTTTATATATGAATCTGTTTGTAAAACTCATATTTGCAGTATATACCGCGCTGTCATAAGCTAGGCTTCTACAAATGATTAAATTACAAGGTTGTTCCTGGTCGAGATTCTGCTTCAATCTTACTACTTTTCGAACTGAGTTTTTCACAATTAAATATTGAACACAAGAATTTTTTGTACAATGTAGCTTTAACCTACATTGATGACTGCAACATCAGTATACCGTTTCCGCGTCTATATTATTATTAACTATATTGAACAATTTCCATTGTCCAGAAATAAATTTACTTCAATCTTTTTGCAGTCGGGATCTCCTCAATTTCTGCCCGTCTGTTCAGCTGGTCATCACCTGAGAAGGACAGAAAAAATATAGGATGAAATAAATCAGTGAGTTTGTTTAGCTGTAACTTCAAGTTTAGTTAAAATCAGAGAAGACATCTGTAGCCACTTACAAAAGACCTATTCAGTTATTTTTTTTCCTAGCAGACTCTTATATGCAGATTTTTTTTTCTTGTCTATTTGATATTAAAAATAAAATCGAAGTTTTTGCTTATGTATGCCTACACAGCAATCTTTACTACTAAATAGACAGTCACAAATCAGATATTGCATATACGTACATATATTGCCCTTTCCAAAATGTATTCGTCAAGACCGGAAACACCGATCTATTCGTGTCTTCTAATGAGGGTTTCAGTCACCAGGTACTTTAAATACAGCAGTATTTTCAACATTTCGCTTACACTTTGTTTGGACTGATCCTAATTCATTCTTCATGGATAATAGCGTGAAAACTTCAAGGATCTTTCTTTGGTTGTTGCTTCCTTTCTTCTGCGGATCTTTCTTTTGTCTCACAGGTGTTTGGCGTGATTGACAGCAGAACCTTATGCCAGCCAGAAAAAAAAGTGCAAAAGGTACGTTAAAACTTGATGTCTAGTTGTTTTAAAAGTGGTCTCATGTTACTGTGCAATATGTGACTAAGGGCAGGCCTGTCAGATCTGACAGTGCACAGAGGAATCCTCAACGGGCTGTTGTTATTACACATTCATTAGTATAGTGCTTCATGGTGATATATGCATATTGTTCACTTCACTCGACAAATCATTTGATTAATTTTTCTTTCCCTCTAACACATACCCTGCCACACACAGAGTGCCTGGATATTAGGAGAGTACTAGCTCCCTTAGCTTATCAGTTCCCCCTCTCCCGATACGTTCCATAGGACAGTGTATACAGTTTTCTAAATTCTCATAAATATTCAAAATTTCGGGTGACCCATTTAAAGGCAAAAGACAAAAAAAAATCAATCGGGTATCATCCAGTCCAACCGCAGAAATATTAATCTAAAAAATATAATTTAAATTCTCTATATATTGTAGAGACATCTCTTTACTTTATCCTTGCATAATTTTGCTCTAATAATAACTATTAACTCTCCAGGAATTAGTAATTATAAATTCCTCAAATATCCTTAATTGCTTTTAAGAAAATCTTAAAAATATCACATTTCACTGAAAGGCGAAATGCAATTCTATAAAACCAGAGAGATTTATCAGCATAAGGATTGTTTAAGAAAATTTTTTTTCTTGGTTCAATATTTAGCATTTGAAGCAAAGTTGGCATGCCAGTCAAAACTGGAACCAATAAATGATAAAGAATATTTTTAAAAAAAAAATTCTATAATGGAGATTTTGCAATTTTTTACTTCTCACCATTGTAGAGAAATTTTATTTCCCTTATGGAAATTTCAAATAAAAAAATCTAATCTACAGTGTTCTCCACACTGTTATTTTCTTAATTTTCAGAGGAGTGGACCGTGTTTCCTTGGAGTGGTGTCCCAACCGATGGCAATTTGTAAAATAAGAAAAAAGTGGAATACAGAAGTGTTCATATCTGTAGCGCGCCCAGGATATTCGCCTCACTGGTCGATGGTTCAAATTTTTTGTACTATTCATATACGAGTACAGTACCAGTAAATAATTCATCATCAGCCATTTTCAATCCACTGCAGGATGAAGGCCTCTCCAGCAACTTTCCAGTTCCTTCTGTTTATAGTAAAAAATTATGGTATTTCAATTCTATTTTCTTGTTTATATTAAATTAAAGTGAATCCAAGGAACATACTGATGAATGAGATGTTTCTGCGGTGCTAATATCTCCCAGGCATTTTCATGTGAATTTGATTTAATTCTGGTAAAGATATCTCATATTCCTGTAGTGTTATCCACTCCCAGCACTTGTATGAATAATCCTTGGTGGAGGCCAGTTTGATTCTGCAAACGTGGCATGTAGATGAATGCTGCAATTCTTTGAACGAGGTGCTATTCACAAATTACGTAATGAGTTTTTTTTTTTTAAATTCTCAATAATCCCTCACTCCTCTGTAGTACTTCATAACAACAGCTTTGATCTCCATAGCGAAATACTCGAATTAGTACGAATTGTTTACTTTTATGAGAAATTGTGCAACGTTTCTGCAAATCCTCCCCAAACTCCTCCCAACATTTTAATTCCTCTTCTCCTTTCCTTGTGTAATTTGTGAATGGTTCCTAAAGATGGCTCCACTTGAGCCAAAATGCTATTTTAAGAACGAAGTTAATAAAAAAGCTATAATAAACTACGCAAGCAATGAAACAATTTTGTTTGATAAAAATTATATTTTTTTATTGTAGTAGGAAATATTACTGTTGTTTATAAAATACAATTAAAATCACAAAAGGAGCTCCAATTGATCCCATCAGGGTACAGAAGGACGGAAATCCGGCTGTCTGTTCTAATGAATTAGAATATTGTTGATCCAAAATGACGGATTCCTTTTCCATCAAATTTCATCAATACTGGATTGGCGATGGCTTTGTTTTTACGCTGCACAGAATAGTTAAACACTGCGCAATATTTAAGATCAACCAAATAACAAAACTGGAAAGAAAAGTCCATATTTGAAGTCGATTAAGAATGAAAAGACCGCCTGCAGTAAATTTGGTTGAACCACAAAAGTGTTGATTCACATAAATCGAGTTTCCATTGTGCGTTTCGCTCATTCCGGAAGTATGTATACAAAATATTTCCTTTTGTTTTTAGGCCCTTTGAGTGCCATTCAAGGAAGTTTAAATCAAAACAATAAGAGAATCAGCCGCGTATTATAATTACGAGTGACTATCTGCTATGATATTGCGATTCCTATATCGAAAGTAAATATATACTGTACATATAAGCCATCATCAGTACGCATGCGCAAACTTGTTCCTTCAACATTTCTCCCCTAAAATATTTAATTAGATGAGAAATTTCGTGCAAGAATGCTTCGGGTATGTTATAAAGCTACAGTACGTTGCTGAAAACCCGGATGTGCCATTCCGGATATATAAAACTCGGATTGCAAAACATTAAAAGTACTCACAGAAACGAACGCTCAAACACACCTAATATCTTTTGCAGTAATTCGGCACACATTACCATATTTACAGAGAGTGGTAGCTATTTTTAACCAGCTGCTGAATCCGACCGGTCATAATAAAAAGTCGGCAACCTATGGGAGAAGGTCAGACACCTCAGAACTAACCTAGTTTCTTGAACAGACGAGTTTCTTTGCTCCCACTTCCCGTTATATTCATATAATCTAGACATTTTCTACGTTCTTTACTTACTAAACTTACTGTAAGGGTAACGTACATTGATATTAACGAGTCCTGAGTAGGCCAGGCTCTCTCCATCACCGACAGGAGGTCGGAAGGTCCACTGGTGGGCTGCCATACTTGACTCGATCGTGCTCTCTTCGAGCAGTTAGCGACGGCCGTAGAGACACTGCCCTCCACATATCGCTTTATACAACGATCCAAGTCACCAGTCCCTTGCATCGGCTCCTACTGACACACTAGACATCCACCAAGGAAAACGAAAGCTCCGAGTACAGATTTAGAAAAGAAGCGCCATATTTCCAAGCCTTGCTCTGTGACGGCACCCTGCAGATGTCACCAGCGCCGCACCTCCACTACAGCTGTACCCGTTACACGCCGTAATCAGCAGCACGCGGTCATTGACCTCGCCGTAGCGGACTGGAGCAGTATCGCTGCTTGCGCCTTTGTTTCTCTCTCTCTCTCCCTCTAGCCTTTCTTTCCTGGCGTTCTTTTCGTATAGTAACTATAAGTAACTAATAAATATGAATTATAATACGGCGAATGGAACAAAAATTTGGTTTCTAACTGTTCATCACATGACATCTTAAACATTCCCACACCACGGATGTGTGCTCGGCTCTGGAAAGATACTTGAAAAGTGGGTAAATGATTGATAGTTGTGTGTTTACTTGTTAAGAATGAACCAAAAGCCATTCAACGTCGAACTAAGTCATCGAAGAGAGGAGTTAAGAAGGTATTTGGGAGTTTAATTGGTCCACAGTTGAGGATTTGCGAACAAAGCAGGTATCATTAGCCAAAGAATCCAATAAAAAAATTTCCATTAATTCTTTATCTCGTATATTCTCTTTTGTATTTATAGTGCCTTATCCTCGAACATCCAAACCACTTCTACAAAAACAAATTTTTGTCTTATACTTACGATGCTTTCAACGATGAGTTCCGATTTCAACTGGAAACTTGTCCTTAACGAAATTTTGAAGAATTGATATTACACCATTGGCTTCGAGTTCCTCTCTTCCTCTTTGCGACATAGTGGGCAGTGCGGGAACAAATTATAACCAAATCGGAAGTGAGGTTCTCAGGGATAATGACCAGCTTCATTAAATTTGACAATCTCTCATGCAACCATTCGTGTTAGCCCCAGTTACTAAAAATACTGCGCTTACGAGAACGCCATCTATCGTCAATGTTGTGTGCTATTCGCAATTCAAATATGAAAATTCGATCGTTGGGCACAGAGAAACTGTTTAATAATGAAATATTAAAGAATAATTTAGATATAAATCGGTGGTGGTCTTTTTATGGCTGATGGTTATTTAGTGGATGTATTTGTAACGTCAAATACAAATTTTCATATCAGTTTCTAACTTATAAAAAATAAAATAAAAATAAATAATAAAAAAAATTCCGAATACTGACACGAGACACATTAAAAAATTGTACACAAATTAGGACCCATTTAACCTATATATCAAAACCGACACCATATTTAAAAAAAAATCCCTATTTAAAAGTGAATTGATCAATTGGTCAATATTTTGATTATTATTTGCAGAATATATAATAACGATTGTTATTGTCCAGGGAATATTATGCACATTTAAATTTTCATTATTTGGGCAGTTTGGTACATTGTATTTTCATGCAGAACTATTAGGACCTTTATATGAAAACACGCGAATATTAATAGGTATCGTAATTATACATAATTTAAAAAGATAGAAGCAAAAATAAAATCAGTTTGTACGTGGTTTAAAAATTGATGCCTTATTGAGAAACGCTCTGAGAGGTAGCTTATGGTTCACTGACAGGGAAAATCAACATTGCCAAGCAGGAAGTTTTATATCGAAGTTTTTTTCTGCATAACGGTATCCTTTTGGGAAACTGAATATATTGCTTTCCACTAAATGCTAGTAGACACAGGATGAGAAAGGGCAGAATTTTTGGTAGGAACTAACAACCTCACAAAGTATTGAGAAATTTATACGGTTGGCGATAGACCTCATAAACTCAAGTGGCAGGAAATTGAATTATTTGCAAAATTGAGAGCTGTGTTAATGGTGAAAGAACGTTGGACCTGTGCAAATCTGCAGATTTGCACAGATCCATATATCGTCGTGTGGCACTCGTTTGAAAAGGTGTGGATTCGATTCCCGTTGATGACTGGAGGCTGTGGTTAGCTGATCTCAGGCGGATGGGTAGAACTTGGGAGCTCGTTAATTAATATCAATATTTACATATTTTTGTGCAGCTTTGGTATTAAACATATTTCTTCCGGCGTATGACAGTACTTGTGTTTATTCCAGACCTTCCCCATTCTCTGACGATATCAGAAAATAACACGAAATCCTTCATAATATATATTTTTTTCTTTTGCCAAAAAAAATCACAAAAACAATGAATATTTTTAAGAAATAAAAATCTATAAAATTCTGCAGTAGAATACTTGAACATATATTTCAGATATATGAAATTATATCTGGCTTACAAGATTGCAATTGTACGCATATCTTAGAGAGAAGCCTGCGCTTTCAGGTTGAGATCCTGCCATCCTTGAATTTTTACCTGCAAATACAGTGGCCGTACCGGTCCTTTTCACCAGTTGAAACCAAGGTTAATGTTAGGAAGCTTCTTAATTACCGCTTCTTGGAAGTGGAGATGTAGCAGGACACTGTTGTTCACTATCTATTCATCCTCTCCTAGAACGCTCATCATATGAATCCATTCAACAAACAGAGTTTATATTAATATCATAGTAGTAATATTTAACAGATTGCCCTTTTATTAGTCGGCTTTCTACTTTTCGTGTTGAATAGTAGTTGAATTATTTTAAACATTATATATATATGCACGATATATTTTTTTATAGTTTATATATATATACTCGAACACTAAGTGTGACAATAAATAAATTCTTTGTGTCACTTATGCACTTTGTTTCTTTGCCTGGTTTGGTATTATCATTTAAAGTGCCGAGTGAAAGTATCCCGGCGTGCCCTCAGTGGTAGATGTCTGATCTGCAGTATGCCAGTAATGCCGTTCCGGTCTGACAGCTCTCTACCTTCACCGTTATAACTACTTCCCTACTTTCTTTTTCTGTTGTTGTATGTAACCGTGACGTCCATTAGACGAGAACCGGTTCTGGAGCATGCTTATGAAGTCACATTTGCATATAACTGAAGGGTGGCGCAATACTTTTCGACAAACACTGCATATTTCCTGCTTTTAAGACCTTCAGACAGGTTTTCCAACCTCCGAACACTTGCAAACGGGTTTTAATTGCTACCTATGTAGTTGCCGGAAGTAACTGTTCAGCGAACTTCACAGTTGGGGCAGTCCCCGTGATTTTTTTTTAAAATCATTTAATAGAGTTTATCGTCTAAGACAGCTTTCATTGTCGGTCATGTGGTAGCTCACTAATTTTAAACTGGCAAGTTAAGCTGAAATAGTAGTAGCGATTACATTACTTTAGCAACATATGTCCATATTGCTAAGTGCATTTTATAGGTCCATAATGAAACCTTTATTTTGTAAAAATAAATAAATACGTGGAACAACACAAAGGAAAAGTTGTATTTTAATCCATTATTAAAACTATTGCGCAATGCTCAATATAGTTTCTTTTTTATTTTTTGAGTTATTGATAATAAAGCTGTCCTCAGTGACCTCGCAATGGCTTTGGTGTTCACTTATACAGGTTCAAATCCCGTTTACGAGTGGAGAAATGCGTTAAAGGCCTTTAAAAAAAAAATCGTTAATGCTATTTCAGATGAAGGGGTTCTCAGCAGTTCCACCTCTCTTCCATAGGCGGTGTCGTTATCAGTTATTTGTCTTTGGTTTATACCTTATATTTTTCCTGACTTGAAATGCAATCTGATATTTGGATTCGATATGCATATAAATTATCTCAGTAATTATCTATGATTCCCTTCTCTCTCTCTCATTGCTTATAACTTGGATATATGATTTTACGCTTTCTAATGATAACTTTCAAAATTCTTATTTTGGAGACATCCTATTTAGTCACTAGAAACGCTAATTGAGATCTCTTAGAATATTGTAGACGTTGAAATCAGATCAACTGCATACTTCAGTATATTAAAAGGTATATACTGAACTTAACATCCGGGTTTAGAAGCTTATGTGGTTGCATGCTAAGCAAATTACTTTTCTTGAAGTTCTCCTTAGCATTCGAGATTTCTTAACAACAGGAATTGTTATCTGTTTGCTTAATTTTTTTTTTTTTAAACTGAAATATCAATAGTTTAATCTTAAATGTATCGGCTATTGTTATTCCAAAAGGAAATTAAATTTCCTTAATTTTATATAATATTAAATGTGTAGGTAAAAAAATTTTTACAAAATCTATAATCCCCCAACGTTCAGTTCTTTCCCCCACTCTTTTCCTCTTGTATATTAATGACCTTCTTCCATTCACTGGAAATCCTATCCATAGTTTTGCCGATGATAGCACATTGCATTCCACTTTCCATTTTGAGAAACCTTGTCCTGCTCAATCAGCTTCAACTTCTCGAATATCCGCTACCAATTCCTTAAATGCCGATCTTCAGGTAATTCTCCAGTGGGGCAAAGACAACTTAGTTTATTTCAATCCTTCTAAAACTCAATCTTGTCTTATGTCTCGCAAAAAGGATTCTTCTGCTCCTATGCTTATCTTTGGTGACACTCCGATTTCTAGGCAAGATGATATATCTCTTTTGGGGATTTACCCTGACTTTTAATCTCTCTTGGCACAAGCACATTACAAATATTGCTTCCTCTGCATCTAAAAAACTTGGTTTTCTCTTTCGCTCTCGGCGTTACCTTTCTTCCAAACAGCTGTTCACTCTGTATAATTGCAAATCCGCCCTGCCATGGAATATTGTTCCCACATCTGGGGCGGTGCCCCCAAAACCTCTCTCAGGCTTCTAGATTCCATTCAGAAGAGGGCAGTTAGGTTAATTAATGATTCATCTCTAACAGAGTCTCTCACTCTCTGTCTCATAGACGTACTGTTTCTGCTGCATGCCTCTTCTACAGATACTTCCATGGGCACTGTTCTTCTGAATTGGCTTCTATAATTCTTGCTCTCTCTTACAGAGAAGTCCGAACACATGCCGCAACTGATCAGCATCCTTCTACTGTCTAATTTAAAACTCACAGAACCAACTTTTCATCTTCCTCGTTTATTCATTCAACTGCCGTTTTCTGGAACAATCTTCCTTCATACGTATTTTCTGAAAATTACAGTCTACAGAAGTTCAAGTCCAATGTCAACAAATATCTTCTTTCGTTTTCTCAACCTCCAACCCAAGCACGGTACTAAGTACTATAGGTTCTAATACCTCTCTCGTGTTTGGGGGTTTCATTAACAAAAAAAAAAAAAAAAAAAAAATTAACATAAAATTTAAAGATCTTAATTTAGTCGAAATACGAAAACTTTTGAATTGTAATAATAATGTACCTATTAATCATACATAATCCACCTCTCAGCTTTTGTGGAAGACAAAAAAAAAGTTTAGAAAATTGTAGAACATGGGATTTATATGCTTTACTTCTGAGAATGAAAAACATTTTTCAAACAACTTTTTAACCAGCCAAATTTCAAACCATCTAGACCTATTCTATACTGGATAGATACAACATCCAATATGTAGATACCGTTTTTTAAACACACACACGCGCGTTTTCCTATTATATAAATATCTAGTTATTGCTAAATATCTGCTGTCTAGAATCAGTTTTCACACGGTATTAAATGAAGGACTGGAAATGTTTAGTAGCAGTGGTTCTCTTTCAATTATGTATCATATAATAACTCACTTGTCAGGCTGGACGAAATGAAGGTTACTCTTCAAAGCAAATTTTTTAGTGATGATAAGACAAGGCTGGCCATTTGGAAGTCGAACGTAAGAGCCAAATGGGAAGTATGATGTAATTTTCTTACTTTGATTTTTTTTCTATTTTTTTCTGTATATTATATAGTATTTCTGGAACGAAAAAAACCAATTTTTCATTGGTTTTTAGGCAAATAAGCCGGAATCTATGACACTGTTATTTCTGGACATTCCCACTACACTGATGTGCAAAACTTAAGGGCCAGTCAGGTTTTCACCTGTAGCTTCTCATAGGAGTGGCCTGGATATGGGAAAAGCATACCAAAGGAACCTCGTGAGGTACAGAAATGATGAAGGAAACAGCACCGACACAACTACAGAAGCAAAACGGTACAGAGGGACTTTATTAAAAAATGACAATATAGCACTGGCTGCCATGATACAGATGCATCACTGCCAAAGATGGAACAAAGGGACGAGGTGGTCCTCAGTAGGAGATATGGCCACCTCTAATGTCGATGCAGTCTTTGCACCGCCTGTCCATACTTAGAACAATGTTGTTGATGAGTTCTTGCGGTAACATCATGCCATCTTCAGCTGGTGAACATTTTCTGGTGGGTGTGGACGTGCCGCTAGGCGTCTCCCCAGAGCGTCCCATATGTGTTCATGGTATTTAGATCTGCAGAACAGGCAGGCCAGTCCATATGAACAATATCCTCACTTTCCAAAAGCATATCAACAGCTGCAGTGCGATGGGGTGTGGCATTATCATCCATAAACGCGAACTCGGGGCCAATGGCACCTCAGAACAGTAGCGTGCACCGGTTACAGTACCGCCTTCCAGTATTTGAAGTTGTGTATGTCCATCCAAGATAACGCCTCCCCAGACGAGAACACCTCGATCGCCATATCGATCCCTTTCAGTGATGTTTGCGGGGTGTTACCGTGTGCCAACCTCTCGCCAGATTAGGTGACGTCCAGAATTGCTGCTGAGACTGAATCTACTCTCATCAGTAAAGAGTACCTTTCCCCATTGCACTGTTGTCCAGTCCTTGTGTTTGATGCACCGCTGTAAACGGTGTCTCCGATGGGCAGGTGTTAAGGGACACAACATAGTGGCCGTCGGGCAAAGAGTCCACCTTTGTGGAGTCGCCTGGCCACAGTAAACCGCGATGTCCTGTGTAGCTGGTTTGCAATGGATCCCGCTGTCTGGTGTCGGTCCCTCTTTGCCTGTAGGAGTGTATAGCGGTCATCATTGGGCGTTGTTTATCGTGCTCGACCATCACTGGTCCTTGGAACAGTTGTACCTATCGTTCTAAAGGCCGACCACGCACGTGAGACGATGCTATGGGCGATACCGAATTCTGCAGCCACACTCCTCGCACTTCGAACTTCCTCGAGCTTCCCAATTATTCGACCCTGGGTAAAGTCGTCCAGATGTTGTCTACTGGCCACTTCGTTGTCTGTAGCACTGCATGAAACCAATCGAACGTCTGTAACAATCGGGCTCACCATTCGGTAATTTGCACATAACTGCTGCTTTTATCTGTTTATGTGAGCCCTCTCATCACGATTCAAATATTTGCATGCACCAGCTTTCTACCGAACAGCCACAGGCTGTTTCGTTTGATTTTGTGGTCGTAACCTTTAGAAATAGTTTCGGTCCTTAAGTTTTGCAGACCAGTGTATTTCAGTAATCTCAGTCCCAAGCTTGAGGATAAAATATATGAAGACAAGGCATTTGTAAAAACTGATAGAGAAAATATACCAATCCCTGGAAATTATGGAGAAAATTCAATGTGCTTGATGTGGCGAAGATTATCAAAACGGGGATGATTTGACATCATTAAGAGTAATATGAATGGGTTATGTGAATAAAAGTGTGGCCGACGTTCATAAATGAATCCTGAAACGTTAAACCCAATCAGGTATTGGCGAATGAGGTTGTAGCGATTGCTAAACAACAGAAGTTAGAAATGGAGCTTCAATATGTGAAGGTGTGGGAGAATTGTTCATGCTGAAGGAATGTCTGAATGCTGAAGCATTCAGCATTCTTTTGAAGACAGCCAAGATTTGTTTTTCAGGGAGGACCCCGACATTTTGAGGAGCACGACGGTCTGCAATGGCATTAATCAGCAAGTAGCGCATTTCTCTGGTGATTTGATATGATGTAATTACAGAAAATATTACAGTTCTCTCGATTAGTATTTTAAATTCACGACAGCTATCCATTTATAAATGATGTTTTTAATGCATCTGCAATATTTTTAATTAATAAATATTTTCTTACTTTGATTTTTTTCAGTTTTTTTTCTGTATATTATATAGTATTTCTGGAACGAATAAACCAATTTTTCTTACGTTATTGAGACTTATTCTCGTTTAACGAATGATATTCTGAAACCAATTAATTCTTTATAATTTTTGATACTGTTTGCATTTTGCAGCTCTTTTAAATCTAACAACTATTGATTTCACATAGAAATACAGTATATGCGCATGATATAAATTCTTTTACAGCTATTTGTTAAAGAACTTATGAAAGATAACGAGTTTTGTTATGAGCACTGAACAGATTAACTATTTCCTTCTTTAGGGCGATTTCCTTCTTTCTTTCCATATCTGTTATGGTCTTATGGAGCACAGTGATCACTTTTAGTTAATTTTAATAATTTCATTTAATTTTTAAATCTATTACTGTCAGTTCTGAAACAGAAATTCGAATATTCCCTACTTCAAATGAAAGATTTCATCATTAATTTCATCTTCGAATGAAATATCGTAAAGAGTGAGCATAATAATATAGACAGATAAAGAAACATAAAAAGACGAGGTTAAAATTGCGCTTTAAACTTGTTTCAAAGATTTCGGCTGATTTCTTTACTCAATATTAAATAAACCGTGCTTATCCAATGCCTCTGTGTAATCGTTGAGAATAAGATGATGATTAATTTTCAGCATATGAAGAAGCCCCAGGAATTTGTAGTATGTTGTAATAGAATGAGCTGACACTTTTTTCCTCTCTCATTTAATCATCTATGTTTTGTTCAAATTATATTAATCATTATATGTTTTGGTCAAAATTATAACTTTGTAAAAGCAACCATATCAACTGACCCTTATTCCTTAAGGGGAACTAAATCATTTCTAACCAAATGGGAAGTTTGAATTGTATACTAGCTGGGGTTTCGCTTTGTTATGATCAGGGTCCTCATGGTAAGATGATATTTTAGCAGGAAAATGTCTGCCCTGTTTTGTACAATTTAAATATAACAAAAAGTATTTGTCTTCCGTGAAATACACTGACTAGTTTCATATCAGTTGGCAAGTACTGGAAACTGCTACTGTTGCTTTTCGCGCACGAAGGCTTCTAAATATGATACCCACAGGTACAGAGGTATGACAGAGATTTATAGCACGAAGCCACTGACCGTGTCTAGCGGTATCAAATTTGTTGGATTACAGATAAGAAAACTGACGCGTTTGCACAATGAAAATGCAGTAATACATTTCGACGCACTCAGGATTGCACACAAAACATGTCAGTGTCCACCAATATATACAATTTATAACTTCTTTCTTAAAATAATACTGTAGTCCCAGCTTTTAAAATGAAAAACGAAAGTTGTCAACCGTTGCGTCTTCGAAGATGGTGTTTAGCTGACAACGCTATCGCTTTGTCTTGAAAGTAGGTGTTTAATTTCAATATATTAGTTTGTAAATAATATTATATAATTAAATTCTGCTATGCAACTACCTGACAGATTTATTAGTTTACTGTGGTACTTTTGTAATTTACGGAAGAGAAAACCCTTTCACAGAAGAAAAGCCTGCACTTGAAGAAACCGATTATCAGGGTTCTTAAGTGGGTGAAAGGATAGTCTCACCAGCCTACACTATAAACAGCTGATTAGTATTAGTTGAGGCATATTATGCAAGAAAACAAGCTTATATAGCATCAGCCAAAAAAAAAAATAAAAAAACCCCTTACCTTTACGCCCATCCGGTCACTCCAAATGTTTGTCTAGTTCAGCTTTAATTTATTTAAGCTATCGACTTCCACAACAACAGATGGAAGTTTGTTCCAGCAATCGACTGCCCGCTGGCTAAAGGAAAACTTCCTCACATCTATTCTACAACTGTCTTTCCTCAATTTGAATCTATGCCCCCTCAGGTTCTTAGCCTGAGCAAGCGGAAGTATCCTGTCAGCATTCAGCTTGCTCAAACCATTCAAGGCCTTATTCACCTCAATCATATCATCTCGCAGGTGCCTAGTCTCCAGATGCTGCAACTTGCAGAACTTAAGCCTTTCTTCGTAAGCGCACCCCTTTGTTCCTCTCATCAATCTTGTTTCCTTTCTCTGTACTCGTTCTAGCAACTCTACATCCTTCCTAAAATTAGGCCTCCAGACCTGTACCCAATACTCAAGGTATGGCCTGACCATTGCCTTATACAAAGGGATAATCACCTGATATACTGAAAATCAAGACTTCTCTACATGTGTGCTCTGCTAAACACGATTACATATAATTTAGAACATGGTCTTGTAGAGGCACCTGTACTGAAACTCCATAGGTAACAAAGCTTCAACAGACATTTTTCAAATGTAACTAACCTTGGACATACTCAATCTGTTTAACACATCTAGATGTATGGTCACTTGATAATGATCATTGATGCCTTTCTGGACTTTCTAAATGCACAGGGCTGCCGGGCCCCTAAGGGTCCTAGCTTTAATCACAATTATGTTCTTCGTAGCTGGAATCTATTGACTGATTAGCTATTTATCATAATTATTCTTTATTATTACAGTATTATTATTTGTTAAAATTAATTTTATTGGTCGCCAACCCACTATAATGATTTCTTTATTTTTATATCCCTATATTGTTTATTTATCTGTTAGTAATAAGATTTCTCTGGCTACGTTTTTAGACAATCTTTGATTATCTGTTTCAATTTAATAAAGAATCTTATTATTATTATTTAAATCAACTAAGGTTTGTGCATTTGTCGCACTGTAAATTTTACCTCTAAACTTTTATAGAATTACTAGGCACATTTATAAGTATATTAAATATGTTATCTATTTAATCGAAGCGTCTTCCAGTTCTCTGTCACGGAAGGATGTTCCCTATGCACGATGCCACATTGTACGGAAGCAATAACTGAAACAGCTGTAATTCTCAACCAAGCGTAATTAGTTTAGGTGGATTCTGATTCTCAACCAACCTTAACTGATTGAGAATTACAATTATTGTTCACTTTAATTACTGCCGAAATAGTTCGAAGAAGTCGCATTTCCTTGAAGCCTATTTTGAAAGCCTCTAAAAAGACTACTTTCAAATAAACGAAACACTATATTCAAATGTATAATTTTATTATAACCATTATAACCTTCAGTTGGACAATGCTGTTCTTTGTAGTTAGACAATGCTGTAAAAGTAAACCTTTAAAGTGGGTTTAGATTCATTTTAAATAACCTATTTGTTTCGAAAAGGTGAAGTACTGTTGAGTAAAACATTTGCTTAAAATAACACAATCCCTCCCGCACGGCATCCAGAATAGCAAACAGAACACTTGTTGTTTAAGTGATATTGGTGGTGTGGCTTAGTTACGATCCGGTTGAGCCAATTTTCTAATAGTTTTCTGGTGTGCATAGTTAACATTTTAATGTTCACGTAGGCTAGTCACAATGGCTAGTTGAAAATCAATCGTGAAATCATTGCGTGACTATTTTTACCTATTTTTGCTCTCTGGTGTCGATGTTAAGCTTCTTACGAAATGATTCTTGAAATAGAATTAATTTATTATTCTAGAATTATTGTGGTATGCAATCGCTCTTCATATATGTTTCTTGTAGGAGAAAAAGATGCAGTAGCAGAATGATGGAACAAATATTAATTATAACCAATGCTTTGCGTACTGCTCTTATACGGAGGCTTCAACCTCTTGTGAAATGAAAATAAGTTCAATCAATATGACTATCGATACAGAAAAAAATATAATTTACTTAATAAAATATTACTGAATATTTTTCATTTCACTTTAAATTATGAGAATAATAATTGATATATAGGGTTATCATAATTAAAATCCCATATTCTGAGGCCTTCCGTAGCCGAGTGGTCAAGAGTGGGAGTGCAGTAGCACTCACTCTTTGAGTAGACTGGGGTTCAAGCCCCTGACTGCTGAATACGGTCGATCTGCCAACCCGCACTGGACCAACGTGGTGGATTATGGTCCATTTCCCTCAGCATGAATTGTTGAGGTGGCTTCCATCCTGCAGTGGGTTGATAATGGTTGCAGTTTACCTTTTACCTTTACTCTGAGGCCTTTATCGACTTCGGGTGGGTACATTAAACTTTGACACTTGTTTCACAGGACGCAGGAAGGCTTGCGGGAAGAATTTAGTACCAACACCTGTAAGGGTGGCACAAGCATATGCAAATACATGCATTGTGCTTACGTTTGTGTAGTACATAGATCTTTTAAAAATGGGGGAAAAAGCAGTGGAATTGTTTTTCCTTTTAACACTTTCTCTTCAATTGATAACAGAATCTCATAGTTATTTAAAGATTAAAGATGCAAAATAATAATACCATTTGTAGACAAAATGTGAGCACACCATTTAGTTCATTGTGGATTAGATGAAGTCTTGAACAGTAGTGCCACTATTTCTTGTCATGCCTATGTGTATTTTTGCTACTTTAACCGTTTCTTTTTTTTTTTTAATTATATATCTTTGTGTAAAAATAGCTGTTTTTTTTTTTTTTTTTTCAATTCCTTTGCTCGAAGGTGTATTGCTGGAAGAATGTGTTCTCACCTTTTGTTTCATAACTGCTCTCAGGATTACAGAATGCACTTCATACTTGCTAGAAAAGTGAGTTGAAAGTAAAATATTCAGTACGAATAATTCGTATGTTAATTAATTCAATATTGTCTCGACATAAGTCAAAAATGTAATGCGTGTTATAGAAGTTAGAGTAAATGAGAAAGAGGTTCGCTTTAAAGCAAAGTATGAATTAAACGTGGTGCGATCAACTAATAATATCTTAATTAAATACTTTTATATCCCGTATGAAGATTGCTGATAAATGCAACAGGTGACACTTGAGAGGAGCTGACTGTGACCAGGAAATTAAATTAGAGAATACTATGAAAGTAAAAAATGAATGAAAACCAAAATTAACATGCAAGAGCTAGTACTCTCACCCAGGAAAACAGAGCGGCATGGGATCGTACAATAACTTCTGCCTTAAATAATGCTAGAAATCCTTCTCCTCATATCCACTAACAAACACTGATTTCGCTTAAGTGGAGAGAAAAAACAAAAAAGAGAATTTTGGGGAAATTTATTGCTTTCTAATGTTATTTATTTATATAATTTCTATTTATTGGTTGATTTATTTTAGTTTATTTTTTTATTAAAGTTCTTTTTAAAAGTTTTCTTAAATAAAACGCAGTATTCTTTTCCATTGGAGCAGTGCTTTTTATTTTACTTGTATATTGTGGAGACTCGTGGCGAAGTACCTCCACAATATATAAGATGGAAGCAACAAACCCAGTTTGTTGCAGCTACGTACAGAAAGAGGCTGTGCCTGACATGTACAATGACTCCTTATAGCTTTTCGTTCCTTGAGGGCTTGCCCTGAACTTAATTATGCCCACATCATTAGCAGTTCATTATATTAGTTAAACAAGTTAAATAAACATAAAAAAAAGGAAGAAAAGTGTTATTATTATTGTTGAGAGAGGTAGAGAGAAATGTTCTCTGCCAAACAAATGTTAACTACAATTAAAATCTTAAACTGGTTTGTAACTATTGCACAATTACGTGATCTTTCAATCTCTACAAACTGCAAGCCGCCTAAAGGAAAGTAGCTACAAGTTACGAGCATATCCCTTTGTGGTGACCTTTCCCAATATATATCTCCAAATCTAAAGCAAGTATTATCAGCGCCAGCACTGAAAGGTAACACACCAACATTGGGCATCATCTTCTGAACGACCTGAAAGATGTAGGGTTTCTTTAAAAAAAAAAAAAAAAAAAAAACCAGCCTCCATTTGCTTCGTATTAATAATATCCCTGGTATGGTAGCCTAAAAACTGAAGTAGCGAAGGTATTAAAATAAGAATAGATTGAGCATTCCACTTGGTCATAATAGACTGTCCTTGTCATCTCATTAATTTGTGTGCTAAAAGGGGGGGGGGGTTACATACCGTCCCGCAAAAGTGGATAAATATTTGGTGTAAATTTACTACTATCTACAAAAGAGCTAAAAGGAAAGATAAATTTAAACAGCTTTAACTAGAGAGATAGAACAATGGCGTCTATATCATATTGAAGGCTTTTTAATCTCTATTTAAGGAAGATGTTAGGAAAGCTGTACTTTTCAGAGTTAATAAAAAATAATACAAGCGATTTCTACTAAGTGATACTGATTTATGTCGAAATCCAGTTCACGATCCAAAAGTAGACAAATTAATGAACTCCTCAAGAAAAAGAACTTCCGAATCTAAACCTGGTGAAAGCAATGCTAAACGTGTTAAGTCAGCTGATAAATCTAGACATGTTGTCCTCATAGAAAGTCTGTTCTTTGAAATTTTATGCCAACTTTTGAAAATCCAAACATAGTTCTCCGTATACTGGTCATATGTTATGTTATTGTTGTTATTTGGTTTTTAGGAGCATTAGCAACTAAGGCCATATTGCTCCAGGAATATGCGGTGGTCATTCCCTTGACCTTTCCGCATCCTCCGTATTTGGTGGTGACGGGCTCGAACCCCGGTCTAATCAAGAAGCGTGTGCTACGCACTGCTGCTCCTTCCCACCTGGCTAGGGAGGCGCCATATACTGGTCATAACTCCTAGATATGTTGAAGAATATTACATGCAAATTTGTGATACCAACAGTTTTTAAATCTTCCACTTCCATTTTGGAAGTTGATTACCATAGCAGACAAAACCAGAAGTATGGCTATGAGGTAATCATAAGCAGTTCTATTGCCAAGGTAATGGAAAGTCTAAAACAAGAGAAGGTTCTATTCTTTTGCTCAGTGAGGAAGTACTTTATTACTGCATGGTGCACAAGTTCCTTTTAAAAAAATAATGTTCTTATAAATGCCGAGATAGCAAAAAATTAAATAGCAGTGCACTATTTTCAAATTTGAATTTTTTGTGGACAAGTTTCCAGCTTCTTAGTGATCTAAAGAAATAGAAGAAGCAACAGATGCTTATGGAACATCAGTTTTATTATTCTCAGTGTGAGAACCTACACTTGGGTTTTTCCTCCTGCTTACAGTTACTCGATCTCCTCCTTTTCGAAAGTCAAAAGTTGGCAGGTATGAAAACAGAACGATTATCTGGAATCAAAAACAAAAGAAATTCAAGCTATTACGAAAGAAGAAAGAATTGATGCACAATAGTTCTTGATTGAGGAACTAAGTACACAATGAATCTTAAAAAATAACAAATTATCCTAAGTCACGCTTGATATTTCAACAATTTCTTTATATTCAACCAGGTGAAACCAGGTGAAAAAAATAAATAAATACTGAGTTCAGTCCTTTTCTTTCTCGTGAAACTTTAGAAATGTTCTTGACAGTTAAGTCTAGACTACAGGGTATTGTTATAAACAAAACTTTAACTCAACATTTCTGGCAACAGCAAAGTCTATAAGTGTCTTACTTGAAGTCAAACAGGCAATCCAAACAGAAATCCACGGACAGAAAAATCCTAGGTATACTAATGATTGAACGCGTACTATACTAGTGAAAAATCCTATGGCTGTTTTTTTTAATAGAAAATGTCTGTCATCACTGAAGTTTAATTTCTGGTGTAGTGCGGACTTAAACCCTCCGGCTTTTCCTCCTGTTTACAGTTACTCGATCTTCTCCTTTTCGAAAGTCAAAAGTTGGCAGGTATAAAAACAGAACGATCTGGAATCAAAAACAGAAGAAATTCAATAAAAGGACAATCAGAACGTTTTGAATTTTATAGTTCCCCCTCACCCCCCGACCGAATAATATCAGAAGAAGAGCGCAGTGAAATTAGGTAAATGATGAACAGGAGGAATACTAAACACTAACGAGAAGAAGACAAATAGAAAAGAAATGGCGGGAAGATAATGGGAAACAAATAGCCAATGATGTTTGCAAATGTTTAGAACAGTTTAATATTAATGAAAGGTTAGATCTTTCTTATAAAGAACTTATCACCGTGTACGCTTAACTATTACTGCCAATACAAAGAATCTTCACATTAATCGAAAGGCTGTAGAATAAAAACAAATAAATAAACCTCTCACCGACTAGATAACTTTAAGGTAAAGTGATATAGTTTGATGAAAATGAATTTAATTAAGTATTCTTTTTACCATTGAAATTTTGTTGTGGAAGTAATAATAGTAATTCATCATCATTATTTCATAACTGCTGCAGAATCAGTGATTCATCGTAGCTCTCCCTTGGCCTTGCTTAATATCTCATATCATATCTCCCTGCCAGGGTTGGTGAACCTTTCCGGTGCCAAATTAATAAATATTTTAACTTATCAATGCACTGTAGTGTTAACCAGCAGCTTATCAAAATTTCTGCTTGGCAGTTGTTGGCTTGTGGTGGTTGCTTTTTAAAGCGACACGCAGACTCACGTAATTTGTAAGTTGTTCTCATTCGGCCATGCATTTCAGTTTATTAGCGTCCAATTAGAATTGTTCATTTTATTTTATTTTTTTCAGATTGAAAATAAATTCCGAGAAGAATGTGTATTATCTGTCAGGTGTTATACCTTAGATATTAATTCATCATATCTGAAATTGTATTTTATTGCTATCTCGCATTCTTTCTTTTACAATTGTTGTTTTTTTTCCTTGTTGATAAATGTATGCTTAACATTTATCAACCTAGAGTAAACAACTTAATATAAATAACATCGTGGTTACAGCTAGGAGAGGGGAAGTACAATCCAACTAAAAATGATCCATTCATGATCTGACTAACATCTCTTTACAAGTCAGTTGTTCTTTGTTTTAGGGCTATTTGAAAATAAAGGTGAGAGATGTGTTTGAAAAGACACCTCTCTCTCTTTCTGACGCACATTTTTCAAAGGCCCAAACAAGTGAAAGTTGGAAGCAAGGTAGGGGGGGTGTATTAAGACTGTGATATGAAAGCACCTTCCATTCGCAGTGCCGTAACGCTGTCATGCAACGAGCGCACCTCATCTACCGGCTTGTTGGACATAACTATTAGACCATACACAGCTGGCAGTAGCTGATGAATTTCTGTGGGCTAATCCCTTTGGCATGCAGAACTCGGATAATTGCGTTCGCTTTTGTCCATGCTTCAAGTAGGGCAGCTATTTTGGCTTAGTCACCTAATGTCAAAAAGTGTACAGAGCTCTGTACAACAACAAAAAAAGAAAATAAAAACATTGTATTAAACATTGTATAACTTTATCCATGCGACGTTTCACTATTGGGGGAAAGGAATGGTTTCTACCAAAAATGTTACCTTATTTTTCAGCAGACGTAGTATTACAAGTGTTTTTGTCTCCATACTACCCCTGAAGGCATTATTGCTTATTTCGTACACCTACACACGCACAAGACAATCGCACCTCTTAGAATTCTGTATTTTAGCCTGTGGAACCGTCGAATTATTTATTCAATGGTCCTACAACTACAAGGCTAACTAAAATCAACTGATAAGACTGAATAAAAGTGAAACTTATCAAAAGGCAATAAGGTTTATTCAAGGAAAAAAAAAAGCTGAGGCCTCCTCAAGAGTGTGTTGCTCTTCTGCCATTAATGTCAAACCCTTTTTTCACGCAGTTGCATTCCTTAAAGAGAGAGAGAGGCTACTTCAGATGTAAAGAGGCTTTATTGGTATTATAAAAAGGTAACAATATTTTAAAGTGTCTAATAAAAACTCTATTGCTGCATAATTTTGGACAATTACATTGCAGTTTTAAACTCTAAATGCGGCTGATAGGCCATAAAACAACTTTGTCTTCTTCAAATAAAAAAAATTACTCTTTTCAATGTATGCTGTACTACCCCTTTTTACAATCTACAAAAGTTCAAGTGTCAACAAGTACCTTCTTTCATTTTTTTCAACCTTCAAGCCATGCAAGGTACTGAGTACTACAAGTTCTAATACCTCTCGTATTTGGGGTTTTTAATATTAAAAAAAACAAAAACAAAACACTAACCCTCACTGCCAATATATATTTTATTTACAAACTACCAAAATCATTTCATAAGTTGATGAGTCAAAAATGATCATAGCTATCTGGGCCTGTGTAATATATTCAATGAACCCATTCTTTCAATAGTACTGTATCTACAGATGGAAAATTCGGAAATCTACGTATGTGATATCTGGAAACCACCTGCTGATGAAATCATCCTGCAGTGTCACATAGTAGCGCGATGTCTTATTTTAACTTGGACATAGTAGTCTGGTTTGACGAATGAAAATCACAGTGCGAGCATTCCTTTGTACTAGATACATAGATGGCTAAATATTAATTTTGGATAGCGATTTACAGTCCCAAAATAAACAATCTGGTGTAACCTAAAAGTCAAAACCTCGAAGCTTAGCAACAAAGAAGCTAAAATTGGCCTTCTTTAGGCCAATTTTAGTACCTTTTCATAAAATGACCATATCTTATACTTTTTGAGTGGATTTTTAAAATATAATCATTAGCTCGCATAAATTAAAAACATAAATCCTCTTTTACCATTGGAGAACTGGAAAAGTTCTTAAAGGCGCATCCGATCTCAAGCGGATGGAGTAGGGTTAACCCTCGTTATATTCTAGTTTTTAGTCCGCACAGAAAGGGAATTAGCCCGAGAATACTCAAACACGTACAGATTTAACACGCGATAAACCATAGGAACTGGAGCACTGTAACAAAAGAAGTCCATGGGTGTAAAAGAATAAAGAAAAAAAAATTATAGCCTCGTTATAATGAGTCCGCCTTATGAGAAAGAGTCCTGCTTTGCAGTCCAAAAGATTGTCATCTTCATCTAACATCGGTCAGGTCATCCCTTCAGGTTGCACGAAACTTCACAAGAGTTCTAGATACACTCGCTATCACAAATGGTGAGTCTAGTGATACGCGCACTATCACAACTAGTCTCACCAGACGAGCAAATAACGCACTATTTCCCAATGCAGCGATACATCAAGAAAACTCAGGGGTGATTTCCACCGCTAGTAAAGCATACAGAAAAACCAATCTTGAATAAGCTATAGAATATTGAGTAACTACTAAATTTATAACCGAACTATCCAAAATACGCTGAAAACAAAATCTCGTCGGTGGAGAATCAGAAATCAAGTTGATCAGATACGTGCGTTCCCCTCAAATCTTAGTGTTCACAATTGCACATTCGTGATCAGCTTGCCTGTACATGATTACTGTCAAATACACGATTGGTCTGTATTGTTAGGTTCATGTATTAATGCTAGTTTTAACCAACGAATTCAAATGTATTGCGTCCATTATAAATACAATAAAATCCTCTCCGCCCCAAAGAGGGTTTCTTTGGGGCGGTGAGGAGCTACTTTTTAAAATGACTGCTGTTAACAGAGTTCCACTGTCTGGCATTTTCTAACTTCGTTGGTGACAAATTTTTCCACTCGCTCCTCTGACTTTCCAGTAAAACTGGCAACCGAGAATGTAGTGTTCAAACAACAGGCATGTGGGTCGTTCCACATGTATGATAGAGTGGTGTACGTGTTAGATGTCTGCTAAGTAATAAAGAGCGTAGGGAATCAAAACACGCAGTCACGTGCGCGTGCGCTATATTTAACACTTGTTTACACCGTTCAAGTTTGCTATTCTTATGCATCTGTGGGCCCTGCCTTTCAGGCTGCCGAAAGTGGTGTAAGAAATGAAATGCTCTTGGAACGAATGTGATTCTGCAAAACTTGGCGATTAGCCAGTTCGTGCGTAGCTACCCTTCCTTTCACTTCACATAAGGAAAGCGGGAGATAAATTGACAGGTGTTGAGAGTGAAGGGTTATTCTAGATGAAATTTTTTCAGTAATTCGAAAATGAATCATTTTTAGAGTAGCGAAATTGCAATTTAATATCTACCATTCTCTGAACAGCGAGAGTATAGATGATCACCTGATCTTCAGTTTCACATACGTGGACCTGTTTGTACGGTTACAAAATGCTCTCTTATTTTACCGGTAGTGAATAATAATCTTTTAAAGATGCTTATATAGTCAAATGGCAATGTTGATTTTATACAATGTTTTTCTTTCTTAAGGTGTACACCTTAGCGGATAGTTTCGACAATAAACTATGAATTTCATTTATGTTTACGTTGTTTTAATATCGTTGAAGAGTTGGCTTGTTTAGAACTGGCGCTGACATCGTGAGGCGGATGTATATTCCTAGTAATTCTGAACATCGGCCAGCAACGGAATCGTCAGCTAGAAACCGGCGTAACCCAGACCTTTTCCATGCAGCGTGTGCGGGTGAGAAAGTGTTTGTGTTCAGAGTGTGTGTTAAGCGCTATGGCTAGGAGGCAACAGTATTTTGTGTCTCTAAATTGCATGCATTCCGTAGTCAATTTTTTTGTTTGCCGGGAAGAAAAAAGCGATGCAATCCTCGTCAGAGACCGACTAACTTGGCGACACTATCAACTTCGCTACCGGAAGTGAAGTATCATTGAACGATTTTTTTTTGTCGTTGTTGTTTTAAATACATAGTCCAAACAAAGGGCAAAAAAATCTATAGAAGTTCTGTTCGTTCTTTTATTGATGATTATACTGTTTCAATCATGATTACGGGTTTCTTCAGAATAAAGTTTCGCGCAGTTTGATTTCTTTAGTTGAATTAACTTCTACCTATTTTTGAAATAGGTAGAAGTTAATTCAACTAAAGAAATAAGTTTTCTATTTAAAAATCACCTCCACTCAGTGGATAAGGTAACTTGATATACAAAAGAAATAGATGAAAATCCATCTTGTGATAAACCAGCATTGATTGAGAAGTTTGTGACTGGCCATGAAATGAGCTGACCACCCCCAGTACTAAAGGTAGAAACCAATCCATGAAAATATGAGGTTACTTAGAGCACCTGAACTTTGAAATGTCTACAACAACAACAGTTTCAGCTTTACAAACTTTTCCATGAGATTTAACCAGAGATGAGTGACATTACATGAGATATATGTCGGTAGATTATTTGTATTGTGATTTCATATCTTTATGGAATCACAATATAGAGATAAATAAGAGTTCCGAGTTAATGGATTTTCCCATTATTTTATAGAGCGTTGAAACAGTAGGAAAATAATTGAATGAAAGAGAAAATATAAAGGTAACGCTAAACGGAAGTGAATTCTGGAGCACAGGTTTTAAGACGAGCTAAAGAAATGCCATAAGGTGTGGAGAATTAAATGAAGTTCATTTACGATTGAAATTACAAGGGAACTAACAGGATGTAAAAGGAAGTAGGACGGACAAAAATGCATCTAACGATTGTTAAAAGGAGTCCGGAAAGCATAACTGCCATTTGGACAAGGGAACGTTTTTTGCACTTGGAATTTTCTGAATCAAGTTTGAATTTAATAATTTGTTTCGAACTGGGAGCTTTAGAAACAGGAAATGAAACTTGGTTTCATTCTTATTCCCTAAGGATATTAAGTAAAAGAATAAATCATATCCTTAGCACACATGTTGGAAACCTGGTTTTAGATGGAGGAGGAGGCTTAAGTGAAATAGACTTTTAATTCTTTAGAATTGTTTTGGCCATGATTTTATTTCTAAATAATGATTTTGCAATGTCATCGTAGCAAATATTAGGACCAAGAGATTTAAACAACATTCCCCTAAGGGATAGATTAAAATCCTACAGATCATTCCATTTGCATTGTTGTATTGCAAAATGATACGTTGCTGAAAATGGTCATGAGAAAAGGCGCATTATCGATGTGTGTTCTGAAATATCTAGAGTAGCATTTCTTAAACTGTTTTTAATAACCCAACCTGCCTAAACTTCTACATAGTTTCTTTGGAGACGTTTCAAATTCCATCCTCCGTGACAGTACAGTGGTTTCGTAACTTTTGGATAAGTTTGACTTTGAATCCCATTGCAGACCGGAAAAATTCTTAAAGGGTTCTACAATCGAGGCTGTAGTTAGTGTGAGGCAGAAAGAATAGGGTTTTCCGTGAGTTATTCGGAAGTTTTCAGCTCTCACAAATCGGCCCGTGAACAAACAATACACGCAATGCAACATGCCTTGGATGCTAATGATAAATCATAACAAGAACCTCGAATTTTTTTACAGATATTGTTCCAGCAACTCTGATATTTGGAGGAGCGATGACTCCGTACCGAGGGATTATGTGTGTGTATTAGGTGAGCCGGTAGTTTTGCATGGTATTGTAATTTATTAGTTAAATGTACAGTTCGTGGAACATCATTAGTGTTAGCAAGCATCTCTACCTCTCTAGATCAGTACCATTCAAAAGGAAAGCTAACAAGAATTACGTACATAAAAGTTATCAAGAAAAATGACTTTACTGTTAAGGAAGTTAGAACAACCTGAATTAGACAAATTCGAGATTCAAGGAAAGAAAGGAGGAATTTCCGACTGATTTGTAAAGTTGCAAAATCGATAAAGGCAACATATGAATTTGGAAGAATGGGGTCGATTTTCAGCAATAAAAATAAATTCTAGATTAGGATGCCTCTGAAAAGGAATATTAAAGAATGGCGTAGTATCCACAAATACCAACTTTAAAGCGAAAGGAATCGTACAGCTAGTATGAGAAATGAGCAGTTGAGGAAATTGATAGTTGAGATTTAGTCAGAAAAGGAAAATGATGTGGATGTTTGTAGAGAATTATAAATGGAAACGAACTTCACTGAAACTAGAATGGAGACCATGCATATTTGCCAAGTGATTTAGAAAGTTTTAGTGGCAGTAAAATCATTCGGTAGTTATACCGGAAGATTTTAAATCAAATGTTTTGTCCATCCCATTATACGAGTATGTTGCTGTTTCCTTCTATCGGGTCGTAGTTCGCTTAATGCGAAATTAGCCTCCTTTAATTTATCCATTACAGACCTTTGCCACTGTGGCCAGTTGTTGTGTTTTAGGAGCATCAGCGACTAACCATTTTGCTCCGTGAATACTGTCTGTAAACTGCGTGTGTTCTGTGGTCGATTTTCTGTTTGCTGGATGAAAAACCCGAGTTTCGCGAAGAAAAAACCATGGTACTCTCTCCTGAGACAGACTAACTCAGCCACTTTGTGAGAAAGGGCAATAAAAATTCCCCATGTCATTGACGGGACATTGTGGTCAGGTTGAGGATCCTTGTTTTTTTTCCCCGACTGCCACTGTACAATAATTTGCGTCAAAAATTATTTTCCACTACTGGATCTCTTACTCCTGATCAGGAAAATAACCCTTGAAAATTTAATTATATTTTCAATCTGCGAAAGAATTTCCCAAAGAAATATTCTCTAGGAGAAAGCTTTTCCTCCCAAGTTTTAATTTCATGCTTTTTAATAAACTGAATCACTTGCTTTAGCTAATTTTGGAACATTATTTACACTGTTTATACAAATACTTTGATTAGATTTTTGTATTATATGTGAGTAAGAGCCTTAAATTTGTGTATATGTAAATTATTTATGCAAGTTACGTATATACTGAGTGTTGTGAGCTACTTGAGTGTTTCTAAGTATATTTAAGTACAACGCTTAAGTTTAGCATGTCAAAAAATCTGATGACAATTGTAAATTATTTTCTATATTTTTATACTTTTGATATTTGTCTGTTGTTTGTTTTACTTGATTAGGTATGAAGGCTAGATTTTGATAGAAATTAAATGTATTTTACAGATTCTACGATATTAATTATTACTGATCATAAACATGAAAGCAATTAGTTATTTTCTTTTTAACCCTTAGGGGATTAATTAATAGATAAATAGTTACAAGTGACTTTTGATTTTCTTTTGCTGGCACTCACTGGTAATAGCACTCCCTCCAGTAGACGCAGGATTTCGCTCTGGGCGAAAGGATCTAGTATATGGCCGTCTCCATGGTGCCAGGTCGGCCACGGTGCTTGCATAGTTGTGGCCCAACTCCTCGTAGTGTAGATGGACACCGGGCAGGCTTTCCTGGGTGACAAAGTGACCAGAAACAACATAACAACACTTGTATTACACACAATTCTGGCTGTTTCATAGAGTTCTGTTTCATCACAGCATACCAAGGCGGGGTTGAACTAATGTTCTTGAGTTGCCCCACGGCAGATGTTATACGTGTCTACATGGCCATTATGTATTGGACAGTGTGAGAAGTCGTTCTAAAGCTGTACTCTCGAAAAATAAGAGATGTGGGTTCTCACCATGGTACCCGTTATAACTTAAAAAAAAAAAAAAAAAAAAAAAAAAGTCTATACAACAGATTAGGGAAACCAGCAATTTTTTCTTTAGAATATCCAATCATTGTTTTACCCTTCAGACCTCCAACGAGTAAGGGAATGGTACTAGATGCTGCGGTTAATTAGGATTCATCTCCAACTTAGGATATATATATGTCACTATTGGCTAAATTATGCCTCGGAAATGTAATTAATGTCGAAAAATGATGAGGGAAGTACTGCATTATTTTGCACCTTGCATCATGTTTTATTTATTATCTATCATTATTTTGCATTTATGTTTGAGATTAGGCAATGCACGTTGAGTCTCACGGATGTGCATATCACAATAAATTGTAGGTGCGTGGTCCTCACTTTTAATTGCATCTGAAGACCATTATGGAAGCACAGTAACTGCACCGAATCAGAACTGATTTTACTAATGATAGCGGGCACGTTTGGTCCACTTCGTGTAATACATAAACTGGATTTTTAGCCTAAAGATGGTGAACATTATTATTATTAGTCAAATGAGATGAACATATAAGGCGCAGGCCAATACATATGAAACGAGGACAATGTAGCAGACAATAAAATACACCACTGATACTAGAATGAAACGAGACGAAAGGCTTATTGTGTTTTGCAAAGTTAATCTGGAGTTCTGAAGATTCATTAGGGAAAAAAAGAAATGCAGAAGCAATAGATAAGGGGTGAATGCACTGTAATCGCATTTTCATGGTACTTAAAAAATTAGTTTAAAGAATCCTTTGTTGGAAAAATACGCGTATTACATCACGTTGGCTTCTTTCTGCCAAGAGACCTCCACAATCTCGTAATCGGCCAATTAATACGGTTGGACAGCCCTATGCTGAGAATCTTGTGTGAGATAGGTATACTTTAAACTTTTCTCCTTCAATGTTAGTACTACTACTCGTACTTTATTTCACCAGCCAGTCAACAGCCTTAAGTGGCATTGCAGGTAATAATTCAACATACGCGCATATTCCATCCCATATAATACCACGGAAAATTTTACAATCCGGCGCCTCTCAATCCCCAAGCGTGCCGGATTTTGAAGAGTTTACTGTATATCATTCCAGTAAGTAATAAATAATAAAAATATGGTTTTATTTGGCCATTACACTTCATTAACACTTTCGCAAACAGGTCTCATTCAATGTCATTGTACAAACCTTTGGCATGTTCCAAATTCTCTTCCTAGGCCACTTGTTAGATCAATCATCTCGTCTCAAACGATGCATTATACTCACAAACAAAGTTTACATCAACTAATTTAATGAACAAGTTGTCGAGCGGGTGGAAATTTTCCTAATTATCTTCTTTCGGCAAATTTTATAGAATGTTGTTGACGTAAATTTAAAGAAAAATAGCCATGGAGAAGAGTAAACGATCAATATTTGAAAAATGGGATTATCTAATAATACGAATGATACTAGAATGAAAGGAGATGCGATTTGACAGATACTGATTAGCGATACTGGTAATGAAATACAATAGTTGAAGTGCTAAATCCTAAAAGAGAACAAGCTCGTGCGAATACTCTTTCATGGATATTCCCTTTTTCTCTAAAGTCTTGAAGAACTGAAAACTTTATTCCCATATTCAGACAGGAATTTCAACATAATTAGAAAGTAGGGATTTCCCAGATGCCAAGCAGTTCTACAGCGCCAGCAATCACTAGAATGACCGCTTTAAAGATAATAATTACTTCTTAGGATAGGCTAAAACCTTTTTCGACGAGGGCAAACCAAATCTCTTTTCTTTGGTTTTGTTTCTCAAGCTTGAGTTAAACTAATGTATGTACAAATTAAAATAAACATTCCAGTTCTTGGACGATTTTCGCAAATTGCCTGTATCTTCATTGCTTCCGCATATCACTGTGAAGGTCAAATGCTCGCTCCACAAAAAGAAAAAGTACAAGCAGAAGTGATGTTTTGCCTTTCTTCATAAGAGGACTGCGAGAGTTTACAGCAGTTTTTCCGATCATTGCAATTCATCATCTACTGAGTACCAAGAGATTTCTTTTTTTATCAATGGTTTAATGCGACGTATATTGAACTTCATATTTTTGTTTGATATGTAGGTATTTTATTTAAGCAGTTATTTTTAAAGCCGTAAGTAAATAAAAGCCTAGAAAGGGGAAATCCGCTTTTTTTTTTGTTTGCTACTATCACATCACATTGCATTACCTCAACTGCCACTTGTCACAAGAAATCGGGGAGGTAAAGACAATTACTACCCCACCAGGGTGAAAGTATCAAACATACGAGACTCCGAAAGCTTTCCATCACTTAAGTTCTGGCTCATATCAAACCAAATATCGCACATCCTCAATGTGAAAGGATAATCTCAAAAGTACTTCCCACCCTTCCTTATGATTCCTTATCCAATTGTCTATGGGGAAATCTTTTCCATTCCTTATTGAAGAATGCTGAAATATGCTACTGGTAAACGTAAAATTGTTAAAAGACTGCCATCGAGGAACTTATTAGAGAAACATTGATCCACAGAGGCTGATAACTTAATGATTCTTGAGTAGTGACCTACTCAGAATCACTACGAAAGGGCAACATTTGCTGGAATCCCTGTTAAAATTATGTCCCTGCTATACTGAATATCTCCAAACGAAATATATCTGAATGTGACAGAGGAAGAAATAATTCAGAAACTGCAGAACCCGAAAAGATGTAGTGTACTTAATCCCACAAGCAATGTTATTTTCACGTTTAGCACAAATATTTATTGGCCTCTTATCTAAGTTGTCACTAAATCCCGTTAAATGCTAAAAATGTGGCGAGTTCCAAACTGCATCGAGAAGATGCCAATTTTCATGCTATGATTCAAATGACCATATGCAGCCAGACTGCCAAGCACAGTCATCGTCTCGTCTGAATTGTAAATCATCCCAATAGATTGTTCTGGCTATCAAGTTATAAAAACTGCAGCATTCAGCTCCATAAAAGCATTGATTTTTCTAGAATTACACCTAATTTATGATTTTTTAAATTATTTTTTAAAAGATTCAGCTACACAAATTAATTTAGTATTACGTTTTAGTTCATTCCATTTAACCATGACGTGAAAAAGACAGTGGGCAGGCGCAATTTGGCCATAGCTTCCATGTATCACTGAACCTCACTCCCAGTAACAACAGTGACACGCTCCTCGTGAGTAGCACAGTTGGTATATTCACCATCCTCCCCACACCAGGTGGAATAGACCTGAGTTCGAATCTCGTCATAACTCGAGGACTTTTCTGGGTGTTTTTTTTTCCCTCCTCACAGTGCGACTGAGTTAGTCGGTCTCAAGCGAGGGTACCATGGTTCCCCACTTCCGGAAACTCGAGTTTTGCATCCAGCAAACAACAACTTGACCACAGAACACACGCAGTTCACAAACAATATGTGAGGATGAATATGATCTAAGTCGCTGATGCACCTAAAACTCGACAACAAAAACAACAGTGACAAGCACTGTTTGGCCATAGTCTTCCCTGTGCCACTGAAGCTCCACTCCAGTAACCAAAACAACTAATCAGAGAACAGACAGGTTCTTCCAGTGTATCCCTATCGAATCGCTCAGTGGTCACGGTGAAACCGCAGCAAAAGAAACGTCAAGAGTTTTTCAAGTATAGAAATAGAGGAATGAAACTTATGGAGATATCTTTAAAGCTAAACAGGTTTTGAGTTAGCATTAAATATTTTGTGGCTCGAACTAGCCTTGTTCTAGAGAATTTCTTTTTAAGTGATGTTGCGAACAAACAGAAATATAAATGTACCATCGGTTTACAAACAGGTACGATATTAGAACAGTAATGCATGGCTTTTCCTCAACGGCGACCCCATATTTTATAATTCTGTTTTAAGCAACCATAACTTTTTATGGTCTACACACGATGTATTTATTTTAAAATTCACAATGTTTATGTGAACCCAAAGACAGACTCTGGTGACATTTGGGTTGCGCTTGGCGCACAATGGCCTTTAGTTGCCGTTGTGCCGTAAAACCTCCAAAAACAACAACTTGGGTGTGCACTACTACTTTAGAAAACTTGAAAGTGAAGAATATCTCAACTTCTATACCATGTGAGATATTACTCGTCCGCAGACGTAATTAGCTGCTTTACGTATAAATATCTACATATTTGGAAAAACGTTAATGGTAATATTCCTGGGGGGGGTTAGGTATGCTCCATCTCCCCACCCGGATATTTATGTAACATTTTTATATAACGTTTAACCCATATAAAAATAAACCTTTAGAAAAACCGGTTCAGAAATATAGAAACCTTTTGGAAATATTGAAATAACTCTTTAGAAATTATTAAAAGAGGTTATAATTTATACGGTCACATAGTCATTACTTTGGGAGTCATTGGTTAGCCCAATTAATTGGAATATTTTTAGAAAAAAATTAAATCTTTTCAACGAGCGTAATCGCAGACTATCACAATAAGTAACAAAATCAATTCTACATGAAGTGAAACGGTCGTATATGACATTATGCGTTGTATGAGTTTAGGGCTGGCCATGTGACTTTTATATAATTTCTTATTATCGATCTGAAAGCTAACCTTTATTGGGAAGAAAGATTCTTTTAGGTTCGTCATCAATTTCTAGTGCACACGGCATGATTGACTGGTTAGTACCCTCGCGTTTGACCACTGGGTTACGGAGGCTTGGTACTATCTCACCCCAACCTCAGGAAGAATTTTGCCACATTTGTACGTAAATTTTATAAAATTTCCATTCCAGAAAAAGATTTTGCACTTTTCTATTTATTATGGAATGCAAATATTTAGCATATACCAGGTATAACAATAAAGCTCCTTATAAACTTCAACCAGGTACCCTCTAAAGTGCTTGGTTGCCTAGCTCTGAAGCCTTTCCTCATACGGTCGCCCTTTAGCTGTCTCACCATTCGAATTGCCTGTCTTTGGACCTTTTCAAGAAGCTGCTTTTTTTTTCTTTTGTTTTTTTTTTTTTTTTTCAGATGAAGTCTCCATACTTGGACACAGTTGTTCCAAATACGTCTTTCAGATCAGGTCTCCATACTTGGACACAGTTGTTCCAAATACCTCTTACAATTATCTTCCAAATACGTCCTACCTTATACAGTGGGATTATGACCTCTATTTCTACAGAATATTGTTTGATGAATCATCTACAGGACACCAGGGGCTTTTCTGGCTTCCCCTTACACTGCTCAGAGAACTTTATATCTGCCTGTATTGTAACTCCTAAATTTCTTTCTTCCTCTACTGGTTTTTTTTTTTCAAACCCACCAAGTGTATAATTTATCTTGGAGTTGCTGTTCCCCGAATGTACGACCTTACATTTTGCTGAATGAAAACATATCCGCCATTTTTTCTGACCATTCTTGAAGCCTGTTCAAATAATCGTGAAGGGCCGCTACTCGGCACCTGATCCTAACGACTCTGCCAATCTTTAGATCGTCTACAAATTTTGATATCACGCCATCTATACCTTCGTCCATGTGGTTTATGAAAATCAGTAGTAGTCAAATCCACAGCGGTATAATATTACTAATGAAGTTTTCTGTTAGAAACAGTTGTAATGATCTTCCATTTCCAGTTTAGCTAAAATCGATTTCTCTGTATGCCTTCCATTTCCCTTCCAAAGTACAGTATCTTATTTCTTCAGACAAAGATCTCCAGAACCCAACTTATTTTGAACAATGATGGATTAAAGGAATTTGTTAGATCTACATCTTCCGGCTCGACTGTTTACGGAAAACTTCGAATGAATCGAAATTGCTGAGATACTGCAATCATCTTTAAACAGCAATCGTCTTTAATTGTTAATATTAGAGGGTCTCGTTTTAGTTTTAGTTCCTGGCCTTCAATGGCCTTAATTATTAGCATTCCCCGCATCCTCCCACTGAGTGTGGGAGGATGCGGAGATTTCTGCTGCTTATATCTTGATTAGAGAGCAGAAAATTCTCAATTTGACCCTGATGCAATGTCGCAGAATGCTTTCTTTTTCCACTGCTAATGGACATTGTCCGCTATCTATACAAAGGATCTGGGACAATGGATCCAGAAAAAAAATGTATGCTGTGTCTCGGTTCCCAGACACCACACATACAATCACGGACGTAACCCCTAATTTTCTTGCTGCATTTCTTAGGTGATTACATTAATTTCTAGTTGACAGCTTGGTTTACCTTAGTCACACAGTTGATTTACCAGTCTTGGAGCATTGGCAACTTTGTCTGTTCTATCCCGTCCTGTTTTCCTCGCGATGTTTTTTGAATTATTATTATGTAAAGAATTAAATTTACTAGATAATTCAAAAATTTGCCAATTTTCTTACCTTCTAAAGTTCGATAAGCAGTTGAAATATATGCGTTTTTTGATTGTTCAATACTGAAAATTTTAGAGGTGTGAGAAGAATGAAGTCAGGTGAAAAACAAGGAAAATGGGTGGAAGGAAACTGGTCGCAAGGACAGTATGAAAAAAGATTGCGCATAATGAAGAGTTAAAATTTCTTCTTGGAAATTCATAGTAATTACTTTGTCTCCTTGCATAGAACTCACAAACACGCGCGTGTGCGCACACACCTAAAACCACAAATATTGGAACAAATTTCTGGTAGAAATTTTAATACTACTAAGGTAATTTCGTGGTAAACTGTAAATGCAATTTAATTCTTTAGTGAAGCTATTTATAAAGATGTTATAATAAAATTTGAATACAGATGTGGTTTTTCTTTTATTTTTGATATGCCTTTCTTTAAAAGAACACTTATCTTAGAGCGCATTTTAAAATATTTTCAAAAAATACATTGTTACAGTTGTCCCCACATGTCCCCCATGTGTGGGTTCCACCTGGGGACAACTGTAACCCAACGGCGGATTGAAACAGGTACGAACTGATGGGAAATTATAATTCCAAGCAGAAAGTTAAGAAACATTGCTAGAGAGATGAAGAGTTAAACTGATTTTAAAAAATTAAATTTAACGTAATTTATTCTTCACCTGCACTTCAATAATATTAGAGATGTCAATCACGCAGACCAGTGATATTTCATACCATTATATTCAATATAATGGTATGAAAGACTAAGGCAAATGAGAATAACTTCCGTTATACACCATATTGTATAAACCTTGTATTTAAATTTTTGATAAAGAAGATAAAACTGGATAACTGTTACAGATTTTGTCCATTGAATCCGCCCCTATAAATAATTGCAAATACTAAAATACTTGCAAAGATTCAGAAAATGAGACAAATACGAACAAATCCTGTTCCTTTATAAAAATATAAATAATTGAAATTTCTGAAACAGTTAATACTACTAAAATAGAATCTCAACATAATCTTCAGAGCCTTTATAAATTCTATATAATACAGATCTTATCAGATTTACAAGTGTTGGTTCAAAGGACATAAGAAATGTGTAACCATTGCAGTTACAGTTTCGAAACGGACTGTGCTGTAGATGGATTCCAATTGAGGAAATTATGTCATAAGACACTTGAATTAAAACTCCTCTTGTTTCTACGAAATTCCAGCGTATTTTTTTTGTTCCATTCCTTCAACGTGCAGGCAGTGTAAAGATTAGTGCCTATTTTTTCGTTCACTCATAAATATTATGGACTAATTATAATGAATTAGCTCTTTCTTCGTGTAAAAGCATTTAGCACACATCTGCGCGTAGCTTCCTTAGAATAAGAGCCAATTAACAAGTTTATCTCTCTCTCTCTCTCTTCCTCTCTCTCTCGTGTCCCACCTCCGAGTTCGGTTACAACATGGGTATATTCATCAGCTTCCGGCAATGTTTATCGAAGGATTCTGCCGGAGTTACGCAAGTCGGACAACTGCGTTTGTGAATTACACTTCCTGTGAGATAAGCTGTCAGATTATGATTCGATATAGTTCCACCCTTATGGAAAAAATGTCCATCTCTTTTCTGTATTTTAAATTTATATATCAGCTATGTGAAGTTTCTGAAATTTCGTTTTCCAAAAATTGTGCCTTTCTTGCTCGTTTATTTTTATCATCCAAGGATAAAATAAACATTTCGTTTGTGACTTCGATGCAAATTCAAACTTTTCGTACATTATGAAGTAGCTTAAATGTATCTAACATGAAAGCAAAGGCTTTTATGTTTGTCAGCAGTCTTCTTATTAAGTAATATGACGACAGGCATCACGCTTATTTCCTACTTGCCATTGGTGAAAGGTCTGCATAATGTAACTTCAAAATGAGCGCGTGCGTATGTGTATTTTGCTTTAGCGTTTGTACAGAAGAAACTAAGGCCGTGAGGCGTCAGTGGGAAGAAAAACCGAGTGTCCAGAAGTAGAAACCATGCAACCCTTGCCTCAGATTAACTCGTTTCCATTGGGTTAAAAAGCCCATAAAAGTAATTTCTACCATCCCTACAGGACGTGTTCAATCTTTCATTCGATAATACAGTCCCCTATTACCGCAATAGAACAATCGCCCTGTAGGTCGTCAAATTTGGCTGCAGCCATTGGCCATCAATGTTAATCATAAATAACATGATTTATTACATGATGCCAAAAAAAAACATTTCCCCATTTCTTCCAGTAATTTGTCCAAACCTTCCTTAAATTTATTCAAACTATCCACCTCCACAATATTAGGAAGAAGTTTATTCCAATGCGATTAAATGCGAATTTCCCCATGTCTGTTCTGCAACCATCCTTTTCCAATTTAAATTCACGCCCCCCCCCCTGTTCGTTTCACCTCAGAAAAGGTGAAGGATGGCATCAGCATTTAGTTTACTTAACCTTTTAAAGCCTTATTATATCACCAGTTTTCAGAGGCTGCATATACAGTACACCAGTGTTTCTTGGTAAGAATATCTTTTGTGTCCCCAACCAATCTTGTTGCTCTTCTCTGCACCTTTCCCAATAACTCTGTCCTTCCCAAATAGGTTTTTAACCTGTATTCGGGATGTGGCTTGACCATTGTCTTATATAATGGGATAATCATCTCTTTGTCTCTGCTGGAAAAGTTCTCGTGTATCATTGACAGAACCCCACGGGCTGTTCTAGCGCGTGTCAGCCCTGCTTAGAGGATTTCATGCTAGCCTTTACAGTTATCCCCAGATCTTTCCTACTCCACTACCTTCAAGTTGGTACCATTCAAATGCAAAGTGATAGTTTTATGATAATAAACCTCAATGGTAGTTGAGTTTTATCACCGTTAAACTTCAATTACCATTTTCAGCTCATCTGCTGAAATTATCAAACAAAAATTAAAGCTGAAGACAAACATCAAACATGAACGACATCAAACTTGAAATACGTGTAGCAATATCATTAATTAATAATTATTAAAAACAATCAAGGACACAACACTGATTCCGTGGAACCCCACGTATGCCTTTAGTCCATGAAAAGTAGTGATCATTTATAACCACTCTTTGCCACCTACCGCTCATTACCATTTAACCATTTATTTATCCATAGCAGTAACTTCCCCTAATGCCACACTGCTCCAAATGAAACAACAACCGTACATGTGGTACAGCATCAAAAGTTTTACTGAAATCTATGTAGATTATGTCAAAATTATTCTTTGCATCCGACTCCTTTGTAAAAACCTCATAGCAAATCAGATTGATGAAGCGTGACATCTCTTTAACAAATCCAGGCTGTGGTTGACTTATGGCTTACATCTTATCAAGATGATCCGGCATTACTTCTTTATAATTAGATTATTCTTTTTCCTTGGAACAGAGGATAAAACTTACAAGTCTGTAGTTTTCCTCTGCATCCATCCATCCCTGTGAATATGAGATACATTTGCCCATTTCCAATCTGCAAATACTTCTGAATCTGAAGATGCTCTCATTACGATAGCTATTATCTATCTCAATTGCAGCTTCTTTTAGTATAACAGACTTGAGTGTTTTTTGTTGTTGATGTTGTGTTTAATGAAGAATACCAATTTTATAACTATAGTGCTAACTCCTAACATTTACGAGCACACACTTGCAAATGTCTTTCAATATAGTCAAACTTTCAAAAATATTTTATTACCAAATTAAAAATATCAGTAATATAAAAGTTAAAAGTGTAAAAATAGGCGATTTGATAACATCTCAAGTTTCAGAGAAATATTCATTTCTTTAAAACCTGTTGAATGAATATGAAAACCTTTAAAATGAATACCATGAAAAAACTTCAAAACAGAAGTTCTTGTCGTGATTTATGGCGCCATAGTGATTACAACAAAAAATTGGAAAGTTACTGTTACTTAGTGGTTCCTTGCAATGCACTTTTTCCTGAATCTCTGAAATATCACAAATTCTCCGTCCATTAAGTGTAAAAGTTTAGTTATGGGAACAAGAATTTACAGGGGGTTAGGTCTGAAGAAAGGGAGGCCAATAACTACAGGTAATGTTGTTGTTGTTTGCCGAAAATTGAGAGCACATTCAGACTGGCTTAAGTAGGAGCGTAATTGCAATGCAACAAGAAATTTCCAGCATCTTATTTTTCAGCCATGTTTGTAGCCAATATTCCAGTATTCATTCGGTATAGAACCTTCTCTGAAGAACTGCGGATTAACAGTTGGCTCAGTAGAGCCAAAAATGTAGTTCTTTATTCTCTGTTTTTATTACTGAAAGGATTTTCAAGGGATTCCATTAAATCGTCTCCTGGAGATCCATGTTAAATCACAGGACAAGTTGCGAAAGGGAATTAAAAAAAAAGACAAAAGAAAGGAAACAGAGTGGTCTCTAGAAATAGTTCCAACAATGGCAGAATCACGAGATTCTCTGGATCGAGGAGGTTCCGGCCCTAAGGCAGTTAAAAGTTGATTGACATATGGATGTTGAAGTTGACTACGGATGTTTATGATAATATTGTGCATATGGGAGTTAGAGTTCAAAACCTACTTTTATATAATACTGGTTAAATAACAATTTTTTTTGCAATCCGGGAACTTTTTTGATTACATCTTATACTGTACATTCGAAGTATGCAACAAAATATGCCAGTTTTCCCTGGCTGTTTTAAAGCTGGTTAGAGAAGTCGATGAAAAGAAATGGGGCTCGGTTGGTTGTTGCCACAATCTACCAAATTATTACTTCTATAAACGGAAAATTGCGGTTCATTGGTCACGTTAGGCAATAATCCCCCACGTGTCACTAAATCATTAGCAGTTAGTAAATTATTGTTCATCCATTTTGGCGTATTATGCATGGATAGTTCCACAGATGTCTTCAAAATGTGGATTGAAATTTGGAAGTTTGTTTTTTTTTATAGTGACCGATTTCCTTTCTGAATGTGGTTTGTGAAAATTTTTGCCTTTGAATGCTGCTTTCTAAAGATTAAAATATTTACACATATTACGATTACTGTATCTTTCAAGATGGGTTCGAAGAGTATGGTCTTGTATGACAACAATCGTTTCGCTCTTTTTTGGGGAGAACTGGGTTCAAATTCCGTCCGGGACTGGGGCAATTCTTATGTTGTTTGTTTGGTTTTTAGGAGCATTAGCAACTAAGGCCATATTGCTCCAGGATATGCGGTGGTCATTCCTTAACCTTTCCGCATCCTCCGTATTTGGTGGTGACGGGCTTGAACCCCGGTCTAATCAAGAAGCGTGTGCTACGCACTGCTGCTCCTTCCCACCTGGCTACGGAGGCACCTGGCAATTCTTAAATGGCTTATCAGTCGCGTAACTAGTCTTGTCTTATTTCTATCAGAAAAAAGTTTGCTGCTCGTCTTCGATGATACTCTGATTCTCTTAGGGGTTATCCTGACTTTTAATCTATTTTGACAAAGCGCATCACAAATATTGCTTCTTTCCAAAGAACTTGATTTTCTTTTCGCTCGCAGCGTTACTTTTCTTCTAAACGACTACTCACTCTGCACAAATCTCAAATCCGCCCTACCATGGAATATTGTTCTCACACTTGGAGTGGTGCTCTTTCAATCTTCTTGACTCCATTCAGAAGAGGCACTCAGGTTAAGTCACCGACTCCTAAAAGAAGGCAGTCAGTTTCTGTTTCGTGCCTTTCTTTAGATACTTCCATGGACACTGTTTTTCTGAATTAGCTTCTGTAATCCCCCTCCACCACTCGCTTCCAAACTAGTTGGATCATATGTTGTGTTTTGTGGAACATTCTTTTACATCTATTTCCCAAAAATTACAAACTACAGAAATTTAAGTCTGATGTCAACAACTATCTTCATCTTAACTTACAACCTATACACGTTAAAAAATATATATATTAACAATAAAAATTCGAGGTTGTAGTTAGCCGATCTCAGGCGGAGGAAGTTGGGTTTTCCTTATCTCTCGTCTGTGATATGGTAACTTACAGTATGTTAATATTTTAGCCTGGAACTACTTACTGAACTGTTTATTCGCTGTTATTTTATCATTTTATGAATATCATTTAACAAAAACATGCAGCGAAAACAATATAGAGCTGCTGACTTTGTAATCACCAAAATATGTGTTCAAGGATATAGGATAGCGCGGCATCTGCGATAAGAAAAAGAGCACTGTAGCATCTGCAATTTGTAAGTCAAGGTTATTCTTCCACCCTTTATTCCCTTTACAAAAATCGAATAAACAATGTAAAAACAATGTAAGTCAATGTTTACCGTAAGAAATAAATAAATGGTCAAAGATCTGCTAACATACGCAACTCTGGAAAATCGCCTGGCTTTACTTTCCACTTTTGTAATCTATATGGATTTCATAACAAGTCACTATTTCTTAGCATTATAAGTTTGTTTCTTTATTTTAGTTTTTCTGTCTGTAAGCTGTCTTCTTTGGTCAGTTTGTCTATTGTTGGATGAAAAACCATTTTTTCCTGAGGGGGAACTCTGCAGTCCTCACCAGAAACATACTAACTGGAACTAATGTATTTATTTAGAGAGGAAAATCTATAAATTATAATTGCCAAGCGACTCATGCATTTTTAATAACTACACTAAGCTAGCCATCGTATCTCCTAACTCCTCAGACACCCTTGGTGGTATGGCAGTTTCGCCATTACATATTATTCACAATATTATTTTACTCTTCGAACGTGGTAGTTTATAATCAATCTTACATTTTCCCAAATGAGATCTCTCAACTTTCCAGTACCATTTTTTACAGTTGGTCTTCAGTGACATTTTCCAAAACGGCTGTGGTTCTTTAATAATATATGGTTTATTTCTTTCAGGCATCCACTTAAAATGAAAGCATAGGGAATCAGAACAGACGAACAAAATAACCAAGCCCCTTCTCATCTAATGTGACCAATATGTCAACCAGGATGGCTCACGATGAATAGGTTAATTTCAAAAGTTCCGAACTACATTTGCTGTTGTGTCCAAAGCCTCAAGTGGCATAAGAGCATAAATTATATAGCTCGCTGAAGCGGTCAATCCAGGAAAGGGCGATCGCCCCTCCCCACCACAGAGTCAACCGTGTTTATGATATTAAGGTAAATATTTGCGTTATACACATAGTATATAAAGGCTGGTTAAAAATTTGAGTTGAATTCAAGCTTAATTTTCAATTACTGTCACTCACATATGTAATCGTTGTTATACGCCCACCCTCTTCCAAGAAAAACTGTGGATCCGTCCTTGGCTCACTGTTGTAGGCACTGAAAACAACAGCATCTTTATTTTTTTTACTAAGAAACTTCTATATATGTTTCAGTTCATATAATGCTCAACCCTTGAGTCGATTTATTCTATCTACCGAAGTTTCTGAGTGGAACTATTTCCAGACCGATAGGCTGGAAGTAGTTCCACTCAGAAACTCATCACGGCTAGAAAAGAGCATAGAAGTCTTCTGAAGATAAGACTCAAGTTTCTGTTTTAATGATTTAACAAACCCACTGATAAACGCAGAATACAGTTATTTTTTCACTTGTCAATAATTGTGAAGTTATATATAGAAGATACCATTTAAGAAATGGATAAATTATCGATTTTATTTATTGTATCAGTTTTGGAACTCCGATACAAAACAATTGGGACTAGATTCAGAGATTTGGTTAGATCGCATTGGTTTGTTTGGAGGGTCCATTACTGCTCCTCGGCAGGACAGTTACCACAGGCCTGATAAATTAGGATCGGAGTTCCTTGATAACTGATTTAATACTAAATGCTAATTTACTTTTATTATTATTATTAAAGGATATCCTCTTATATTGATGTTACTTCCTGGTCAATGTGCCGCGACGGGCACATTAAAAAACATTGGCCAGGGGCTAACATAAAAGGGAAACTTGGGTTTGTTTTTTTCTGAATTCTGTTCCATATTTATTTTCTTCGATTTTGGTTTGTATGCAGAATTCCCTGGGGATGGTTGCCGTTGATGATTAAGGCCAACTTAACAACCAGTTGGTTCCATTTTCTTCAATGGGAGAGGGAACCAAATAATGGCACCGTATATGCGCTATCGGATATACGGACATCTTATTAAATATGGAAGTAATTATGAAGAGTTTGATGCCCCTGTAACTTCTTGACTGGCCAACAGGCTTTAAAGAGGATTTTACTAAGATCGCCTGAAAAGAGAAATTCAATCACTTACATAATATTATGGATTTTTCTTTCATGTATCACTCTTGGAAAATTGGGAGCGTTATGAGGGAAATTTTGTAGCGGTTTCTACAATTTATACTACAGAATTCAAAATGGGTTTCTCGAATGCAAATTCCTCTTTCTAATCAAATGGATCTCGGTAATGTTTTCTTTTCAGTGTTTCAATACGACAAATGGCGTAAAGTTTGGAGAGTCATTTCTGGTCAGAACGCATCACTCCCAGCATTGAAAACCCGGTAACAACAAGTCTGCTTTTGGCACGACTACGCGCGTAAGAACGTGAAGTTGGTGAACTGGCTACCCGCACGAGACTCCGAGGTCGTTACCCCTTTATCGCCGCCGTGGTGACCTACTTGGCAAGAAGCCAAGATCTCGGCAACGAAAGCGCTCGATCTAACCAGTTTCACTAGCGGCGCAATCACCCGACTCCGCTGGTACGATCACAGAGCCCCCCAGCTACTCTATAACCCAGTAAGCGACTGGTTTAGTGGGATCCAAGAGCCACCTAGTGGTCACGTGAGCCCAGCGTGGAACGCCTGAAGATAAGACCAGTTTTCACACCGCCGTGTTGTTTATGTATATGTACGTAGAAAATAGAAAACATTCCTGAAAGGTGGACAATTAAAAAATGCTTGAGATAAAGGCGTTACTCGTGTCTGTAAATGAAGTTATTAGCGACTTCAGCCGTTGTCTGAAGAACCTTGTTATGTGTAACAAACTTATTATTGTCTTTTCCTTTTCAATACAAATCTCTCTTTCAGTTCTTGTCTTTTTTTTTTGCAAACGGTTTAGATTCGTATTAGCAAGTAAACTTAGTAATAAGCGAATGTGTATTGCGCAGTTGCGAGGCACGAATATCTAAACATTTGATCCGCACATAAATGAAATACTTCCCTCCCCTCTCTAAAGTTGGCTTTCTAGTTGTTTTACTTTCCTTTTTTTCTGTTTGTTTTTGTAATTGGCTACAAGAAGATATCTTTCACAAACAGGGGCGGACTTTGGCCTAGGCAGACAAGGCAACTGTCTAGGGCCCGTAAAACGGTTTTATTGTACTTTTTTTTTCATTATTTTATTTTAAATAAATTTATAATGTTCCGCTTGTTTCGCGCCGATCAAGACCTGTATTTTTATATTTAGCAATAGACCTTTTTTAACCCATTCAAATGTGTCGTCCATTAGAATTTCTGAAAGGTGGGGCTCGAAATGAATCTTGCCTAGGGCCCCATTTTTCCTTAGTCCGCCACTGTTCACAAAACGCGAAAAGTGCCGAGTACAACCGATGTACAGTGATACTTGCATCAACATCTGTACGATACATGCTTAAGACCACTTGAGTTCTCAATAAGTTCTCAGTTGGTTCCTTGATCTCTTCATCTTCTTGATTATCTCATTTGCTAAAAACTACAAGTTGATATTTTGATGGGGTTGCGCAATGTTGATATGTTTGTCAAGACACACACACGAAAGATCCGGAATCAGTTTCACAGGAAGTCATGCATCCTTCCTACTTACAATGGGTATGATTACATTGACTTGTTGATCTTTCCTGTTACATTACATTGACCGTGGTCGGTTACTTTTGGATTCTGTCCTCTCTGCATTCCTAACTGAAATCAAAAACATTTTCGTTTCTGAAATTGGCTGAAAGAACTGCACACAACGCATCGGCATATAGAATTACAGATGCGGTCCAGTGAAACTGTTCAATGTGAAATTGTTTCAGACGTACAGAACCAGCTGATAACGAAAGATCTATCCTTGGTAATTCAGGGTTTCAATAATACTTATCGTTCACTGTATTACGAACTTAAAATAAGCGGTAAAACTTTTTCAGTATTGAAATTATACATCCATTGTATTCTTTTAGGAATCATCTAGTAAAAAACTTCACTGACTCAGCACAAAATAGGAGAAAATGTCTAGATATTACAAGCATGTTGAGTCTTGTGTAGGAATGTTTTTTTATAGTTGCACTGGTAGCACAACACCCACTGTGGCTAGTGTGATCGTAGAGCCCTTCACACTCTCCCTTCTGTAATTAATCCCCCCCCCCTTGACGACCATGGAAGCAGAGTCCACATAAGCAGTTCTTTGTTGTTGTTTTTTTTGTTTGGTATTGCCAAGAGCGTTGGTTCTCAGTTTATTATTTCTCAATTACTTATTTTTTTAAAAAAAAGTATATTGGGTTTAGATTGTAATAATAATAAATGAAACTTCTGTATTGACGAGGTTTAAATTTAAGAATAATTGGTTGGACAAAAAACAAATTGTAACGCTGATCTCAAGCGATCAGTCTAACAGACAATTACTGCTGCCTTTTATTTTATTTTATTTTTTTTTTTGCTCCTTCAGACTTAAAGATAAGAATATGGTCTTCTTAAACGATGATTAACTGGAAGATGGCACATTTAGCATGCATGGTGGGAAAGGTGCTTTCCATCGTAATAGTTACAAGACGTATGAAAACTATTAGGACTTTTAAAAGCATTCAGGGGTAAAAAATGAGCAAAATTTCTTCGCCACAGATATGCAATATGGCACTCTACTTTCATGACCGTCTGCAGTAACTACGATAGCGTACTCTCCTTTGACGGAGAGAGCTCTGGAGACGTGTTTAATGACCTTCAAACTCTTCAAGAAAGTTCAGACCCCCCCCCCCCCCCACTAAGCTCTTTTACCTCTACAGATAAAGGTAAGTTCACTTTTATACAAAATATCAACTGCACTGTCATATCTTTGAATTAAACTGATAAACGTTCAAAAATCGAAATTAAAAATCAGTGTGCACCCCAATTGCTGTATGGTTAAAAATGTCGAATAGTGCAAAAAAAGCCTAAATGAAAAATCTGTATATAAATGTCTGGTTTGTGAAATTTAGAAAAACAGCATACCACTTTATAGTTCTCAAGATGGTTTATGAATCTTTTTTTACGTTTATGTTTCTTGTTTGGGCAACTTATATTAAAGGCGTCAATTGGTCGAAGTAATTAGTGAGAGGACTTGTTCAAAAATCCTATTCCCATTGTGCTTAAAAATAAAGCCTGCTTCCTCTATATATGTCAAAGGAACACTGTTGAAATTAAAAATACAGATTAAAAAAATAAGTTTTCAAATTTCCAATAACGAAACGAAATTCTCTTGGATAAGCGCAGTTTCCTAATATAAATATATCCTCACCATCTCAGTTTGAGAGAGTCAGAATTGCAAATTAACATAAAACATTGAACGTAACTGTTCACTACCTAATATCGAGACAACAGATTTGTGCTTGTCTTATTTGAAATACAGTACATAAATCAATGGGAGGCCGTTTTCTAATTATAGAAATGGGATAGCACCTCGTTATCCATCTCTACGCCCGTATATTTTTTCATGCAGAAGTTATGTTCCTATTTATTCCTCTCTCATCCCCGACATTGCATTGTGTACCTCCAAGCGTTTTTAACAAATTTAGCGAGTCGCAAACTTGTGTAGACCGAGGAACCTCCGTCCCTGACCTCCTGAGAAGGAGCCTCGTGTAGATAAATTTTAAATTCGCTTCTTCGTAAGCAGTGCGAAATTTCTGGCATTATAGAACTTTTATTTCAATACTTAAGTCAAGCATTAAGCATATTTATTAAGAGTTTCTATTAGTAGTGTAGTGAAAAATCAAGATCCTGTGATCAGGAAGAGATTCCCATAAAAGATTATCTGAAATACTTGATGAAAAAATATATTTTTCTCTTTAAGAGGAACCGCCTATATTCTTATTTCAGTACAACAGCACACATCTTAAAGACATTGTTTTTTTATATTATTTATTCAACTACTCGTTCCCCACCAAGGTATTGGTTACCATTCATATTCTATCCAGGTGTCTATAACTTTATAAAATCTATATATCCATACCTTTATAGTTGCACAATTGACGTCAACAGTTTCTATGACTATGGGTGAAAAACTACAGTACACTTTGAAACTTGAATATTTCTTAATTCGTACTAAAATATATCTCAGAACCCGCAACCTACACTCTTCTCTACGTTAATTGGCCCTCTTTCATTAACAAAATACAAAGTTTTTTAAAATTCTCTGTCTCTGATTTAAACTATTGCAAAATCCAGTTTGGGAAATCTGCGCTCTAAATTACCCTATCGTTTCCTGTTAATACTACACGCTAAAAATAAATTTAAACACACAAAAAGTTCTGGATATTAGCCAATTAGTAAAAGGAAACAAGAGATGTCTTATTAATTGCACGAGCTTATTTTTCTATATAGAACCATCTAAATGTGAACACTGAAAAGCTATTGCATCTGAGCCAGCTTTCAGGGGCGGCAAAGTGAATACAGTATCCGGATTTCCTGTTAATACCACACACAGTAAAAATTAATTTATAATTTCTCGATATCAGCAAGAAGAAACGGATGTCTTATTAATTGAATGGGCTTGTTTTTCTATACAGAACCATCTAAATGTGAACACTGGGAAGCTATTGCATCTGCGCCAGCTTTCAGGGACGGAAAAGTGAATACAGTATCCGGGATCTTTTTATTCTGGATAAAATCGATCTCATTGCCAAAAAGAAATCATTTGCCTCAGGAAGGGAGGGGTTGGGCATTGTTTATAATATACAATGTATGTATATTATTCATATTTAATAAACTAGTAATTCTCTTTACTAAAATCCAAATTAAACTTCAGAATCGCATATAAAAATATATGAAAATCACTTATTAATTTGTAATCAGCTGCTCAATTGTTTAACTCTCCCATTTTCCAGATAGCCCACATTTGATCTCATCGTTCTGGTGTGTGTGTGTTAAATTGAACCTACTCTTGCTGGCCATTGAGCACTCTCGCAATATGCAACTGGTTCACAGAATCGCTTAAAATAGTAAAAATTCTTCCTAGAGATGACGTTATATTTCGTAACACAACTTTCTCTCGCGCTCACTCCTTCCTCAAAACACTCTCCATTCGAGTTAATTTCTAAAACCAAAACAGCGCGAGGGAATGGCGCAAGGCGTAAACAGAACCTCGCAATTAAGGTTGATTTGAGATTGTCCACGTGCACTTGACGCATGTTCCACAGCTAATGCAATCTCATTATAAACAACTTCTGTTTGTAGCAGTTGGGAAATATTGTGGGATTTGCTCAACCTGCTCTTTTGATAACAGCGCCTCTGTTATTACGAGTATTTACACACGCGAGTAAGCCATCCGCTTTCAAAGAGAGATCATTCTCTTTTATGTCTGAATATACACGAGATTCTTTTTCTCTTTTGTGCCGGCAGATGACAGCACTGCGTTGTTAAGACCGTGGAGTAACTGCTCGCGAACCAACCATTGAAAATTTCCATCGGTGGAATGTGACATTGTTTGCTTAAAAAGCAAAGAAATAAAAAAATAATTTAGAATTGTAGCTTCCATACTAGATGTATGTACTTGTGAAAGTGTATAATATTTATTACTTCGATGAAATAATTTGTAATTTTGGTCTGTTTGGTTTCATCAACGAATCCATGCTTTTTTGAGTGATGGGATTGGAGTTCAGCGATTACGTTTGGAACTAAAGCATTGAAGAGAGAGAGAGAGAGAGAGAGAGCAGCTAACAAAAAGTGGTTTCTTTTATATGTCAATCTTATACACGAAAATGCCAATTGTTCGAAATATAGTTTGGAGGTAGGGGATTATCTTTTGTTTTGCATTTTCAGATAAAGGATTAGAATGAATCAGAATCAAACTGCGGACGAGAGATGGATCGATTTTTATGTTTCAAGTTAAAAAGAAAGATCAATAGCTCATCTGCGAAGTTGACTGATTCGAGAACTATTTTAGCCAATTGATTTTCGAAAAATCTTTGACTTTTTCAAATATATTTTAGAAATGAAAATTAACACCAAATATTTAAATGTTCGGAATTACAATAATAGTTAAATACCCCTCACTAAAATATACCGCTTTATTTCGCGCCATTGATGAAAATAAAGCGTTAATCTTCGAATTTGCACCTCCAAGGATCTAAATACGGGCGTTTCAATATGGCTGGATTGATAACTGTAGAAATGATTTTTGGGACCTTTATCCACTTAGCTCTCAGTTCGCTTTTTCTGATTACATGACTAAGATTTTCTTTCGGATTCTTCATCCATCAGAAACGAGAGGGCGATTAGTAATCACGGAAAGAACCGCGCTAATTGTGGGCCCTGTTTGAAATTGCCTTAAAACGCTGGATTGATAATTAACGCTCGATAGTCACATAGAGCTAATAAAGGACTTTGCACATGAAGAGAAGGAAATACTGAGAACTGTGCAGTGCATCAGTTTAACTTGCAACAGTACCAGTTTTTAGCTGTTAGTTTTCTTTAAAATGCTACAATTTTATTCCAGAGAGAGTCAAGGAGGTGGGAACACAGCGAACAAGTCTAATTTCAGGAGACTGACAGATCATACCTATAAATACCGCGCAATATCTTTGATGGAAGCGCATAACCCTTAGAGGATAAACATTTACAAATGTCACCTCATCCTCATTTCTTAATCTGATTCTTCGTATATTAGTAAGCGATATTTTACTGAAATATCCGTTAGTTTCATAAGAATTAAATAAATTTAATTAATACATTTCTAAAAGAGTATTTCAGACAAAACATTGTCAAGCTGCCAATTTTTAAATGACGTAATTTTTTGTTATTTTTTAGTTAATGATGCCAAAACACACGTAACGTTTCAAAGCACAAAGACAAGTTCAAATCACTTTCAAGAGCATCACTTTATTACCCCCTACAACTACTATAAAGGAAGAAGGCGCGATGTTTGACGTAAGGACCCAATATTATTGAGCAGATATTTCGTCTATGGTGACGTTAGCAGCGAAACTAAATAGCAGTTTTCATTCATTTCGTCAGGGTCAAGGGGCTATTAAGATTTCGTGTCTCCAGACATCACGGCGTTGTCTATGGGGAAGTATTATCTTGAACTGGTGAGAGCACCTGTTTCGAAACGAAACTATTATCTGTATGGAATATAATTTCTCATTCTCCGTTGGAAGTGCAGCTTTACGCAAGGTGCTGGTGCCACTCAGGTATTATTGGAATGTTGCTCTCATCTTCCTCTGTGCTATAAATATTAACTATTCAGTCAGTAAGAATGCCTTTAGTGTCCCTGTCTATAAAGGAAGATAAAGTAAGGGACGCGACTACGCCACATCCTGAACATCTCAGATCACGTGAGTAGAATACCTCGTCGCGTTGTCTGGTGCCAGCCTGACTCGGTTGGCCGCCCACACGCAAATGACGGCAAGAGCAACGAGAACATCAGTACGCTACAAACTAAGGTTCCCATTCTGAGAAGACATCGTACTGAAGGTGATCGAATGCACTCGGTGCCGGCAGTCTTCGCCGCGATCCAATGGGAACTCCCGATTCCAGTGATCGATGTCACGTAAGCTTTTGGGAACGTTCTGTGGGTTGGTCACCCACTTATAACTCACGTCAGTTAAAGAAACCCTCTCGTACGATGCTGGGAAATTTTACAATACCTGAAACCATTCATCTGACGATAAAGTTCAAAGGGTGTTCCACCCACAGTCGCCTATTGCAGCCACACGACTGCTTCTTTTCTTTTTTTATATATACTGTATATATATCGTCACCACCCATAACTAGATGATTATCAGCTAACACGGAAGTAATTTCTGGATCGCATACTATCCTACAGCGGAAAGGCACCTGTACTTATTCGGAATACGAGCCATTATTCCAAGACATCGTCCACTCCACACCCCTTTTCAGGATAAAATAATTGTTTTCTGTTCGAAATATCAAAAAAAACCAAACTTGTTTATACTCTGGCACGACCACCAGTTCAGTAGTTTACAATAAATCATCAATTCAAACGTTAAGCGTATTCAGCAGGCTTGAATCCCGGTCCACTCAAAGAGCGCGTGCTACTGCACTTTATCCTTATTAATGGTAGATAAATAAAAAAAAATTAACCTAATTTACCCCGTTATTCGAATAATAACTAGCATTCAAATCTAGAAAAAAAAATCGCAATTAGAATAATAATCTTTATAAATACAAAAAAGGGGCAAAATTCGAAACAAAAACATGGAGAACTGAGACTATGATTTTTCGATTTAAATTCAGTTGACAGAATTGTCCAAATAATATTGTAAATTTTACTAATTTTAACTTAATGTCTACCTTTTAAGCGAAATGGAAATCATATTGAGTATTTATGTCGTTCCGGGAATGTGTCAGAACTAATCCGTTCATATATTTCTGCATACATTGGTGGTTTAAAATGTGTGGGAACATACTTTGGATATCAGAGATGAACATGCGCTGCTGCATTGCTACCTTTATTATAAGCAGCAGGCTTTCCCAACAGGTGCCTCACAAGGGCAGCAGCTTTTATTCCACATCCTCTGTAGGGTGTTGTACTGAACTTCAACCTTACCCCTGAATGGGGCCACGGTGAATTTAGACTACACCCTTTAAGGAGGACGCAGCAGGTCGCTGTTTCGCAAGTGGTATATCCCGAGGGAATGTTAAGCTTCTTTGCACACTATTTAGAATAACCTGTACTCACTCTGCTTTCTCGTGTACTGAGTTTTTTTCGGGGTAAGAATTTGGTTACATCTAAGGTAAGATGATACACATTATCTCAGATACATACATTAAATACCAGTTCCAAGTGGCACCGTTGTTATTATTTAACAAGTAGTTTTCGGGGAGCAAGTTCTGAGGAGGGGATAAATAAACCATCTTTAAAATGATTTTTTATTTAACTGGTCGAGCTGATCTCAAAGCAAAATTGAAACTTTTTCCTTCATCGAAATCAGTTTCGTATGTAACTTCAAAGTGTAAATTCGGTATCGAAAGTCTTTCAAAATCCAAAAGAGGATGCGTTTCATTTTTATATTGTATTTTAATTCTCCCACTAAACTTATTTTTATTTTCTCTATCTTTTATTGCTATAAATATGTACAAAAAATATATTAAAAAGGTACAATCTTTGGCTCTGCGGCCCGGGATCATAACACGTATAGTGTTATGATCTTGGCCCGCAAATGTACATGTATATTTGCGTACATGTCACCTTAGTACTCTATGTACATGTCACCTTAGTATTGTATTCTGACAAATGTCGCCTACCTTCACGACAACAGCTCTCCAAATATTAAAAAGGACCACAATGCAATCTGACTGCTGTATGATCAGGAGATCCAAGAGCTAGGTGGTTTTATTTCCTTTGCAAATATGGTGTGTCTAACTGACACACACACAATTAAAAAAAATATTATACAAATCAGATTTAGAAATTTTAAATCTTAAATATGCAGCCATTGTCGATCCATTGCGGGATGGTGGCCTCCTCAGCAAGTCCCTTTGAGGGACTGGTCTGCCGTGCTGGTTCAGTGAGGGTTGGCATAGAACGGTATTTCGCATTCAGGAGCTTGAAACCCGGTCTACTCAACGAGCGTGTTTCTATTGGCTCCTGACCACTCGGAGGCCCCACAAATCATATAAATGAAAAATAATACTCTTGTATGAACGCTTTTCTTCCTCATTTAAAATTTCCTTTTTGATATGTTAGCACCTCTACTATAATTTCATTAAATTTTCTCTTAATCAACAATTAGTATACTACTCAGTATTCTCAAAGAACTGAAATACCATTACAAACAGTGCTTCTCTACATAACTCAACTCTATTAACTGTATAACACAATCTTGTCAATATAAAATGCTCTGATCATACTATTTTTAAAATGGGTTGCTTTCTCATAAATGTGGATTACTAAGTATTAACGATGTACAATTAATTAATTTCTTTTCTTTTTTTTAATTTCTTGTACTACTACTTTCGGATACTACTGGATAGTACTTTCGGGTAAGGGAAGCGCATAGGATGATAGGATTAATTTCCTTTTTATTTAATTTTTAATTTCATTTTATTATTTTTATTTATTTATTAATTATTATTATTTATTTATTTATTTAATTTTTGTTTTTATCATTGTTTTGTTCGGATTTTTTTTTTTTTTTTTTTGGCTGGTGCAGCATAAGCCATAGGCTTTCTTGCACCATACGGCCGTTACTAATACTAATACTAATACTAATACTACGTTACTTCATGCCATTCAATAATAGCCATACTGTCCTCCATGACAATATAGTGGTTTTGTCACTTCTCAATCGTTTGGAGAAGTCCGAGTTCTAGTCCCGTCCGACTGGAAGAATTTCTGGAGTCCTCTTCAATCGAACGCGTAGTTAGCCGCTCTCAGGTGAAGGGAGTAGGGTCCTCCTACGTGGGTAATTCCGGGTTTTTCAGACCGCATAACATGTAGATTGGCAATGAACACACACACTTGTACAAACATAAACAGTAGAGCACGAACTTAATCGCTGAAGCGACTAAAATAAAACGATACCCATTGTGTACATAATACCTACAATATTTATTTTTCTCTTATATTATTTCAACATATATTATTCACTCTCAAATACCTTTACATTAATCATATAGTTTATAATTTGATCTTTGCCAAACAAAACTGCTCTGTAAACGACAGCTCAGGACTACATTCTTTTTTCTTTTCACTGGATCTTCTCTTTAGTGCCTTTCGATGTAGGCGCTTATTCCGAAATTAGTCTAGACTAATTTCAGAACGATTCTCTGACAGTTTTTAATGTAATTACCATAGCTGTATCGGCTATCAACGGCAGGCCTATTTCCGAGTGTCCCGACCAATTTTTGTAACAGGAAAGTGTCCATAGCTTTTAGCTTAAGATCTCCTTCACTGCCAAGAAGGGTTCCCCCCCCCTCTGGAGTGGGCCCCGGGAGGAATCTGGCCCACCTTTTGGCAAGATTGAGACATCACGAGCACTACTGGGACTGGCCCACCTTCCCGTGGTGTGGACGAGTACCCAGAATCATCTGTCCAGGTGACTGATGCTTCTGGGTAGCCAAGAGGCCAGAACAGAACACACACATAATACACACATATCTGGCCCATTTGTAGTGATACTGTCCTTCACAGAGATACGAGACGGAGATGAAATTTGCAAAAACACATGTCCACTGCCAAGAAGGGTATCTAAAACCATTCGTCGTTCTCTTTTTAAGACGGAACTTCCCGCTTATCAAATGCACCCTTCTCTAACAATATTGAGGTAAACCGCACCCCACCTGCCCACCCACACACCGACAATCCATATCCGTTTCTACGAACACTCCAACTCAACTACACTACACACTGATTTCCTCGCTAAAATTTACATATATTCTCTTTAAAATTTCTTAACGCCTGCTAGTTCATTGTATGTCTTTTTACTTCTAAATTGGTCCCATCCACTAAATTTTTGAGGTGCAAATTCCTTTGCTTGCCGAGTATTCGATTACTGATAATACCCTCTCATGTATACCATTAAGCCAGGTCCCTTTGATTTATGTCACTCTAAGCCATTTCCTGAAAACAACTCCCTCAAGGAGCCCTAGTTTTAAGTACACATTTTTATATCTATTCCTAAAAGTTTGTATCCAGCTGTCTTAAAAGCTTTCCAAAGCTGTTCCAGAAGGTTCTGCTTTCTTCTGCACTTAATCCTGTATGTTCCACTTTTAAAGTTCAAACACACCGTTCGTGTTTGTCAGTTGTTTACCCACAGAAATTTAATCCTACCTGTATAAGCTGGTACACCGGTATATATGCGATATAAAAATATATCTACCCCCTTTTTGTATAAAAATAATACTTGTCAGACTACATATCTTACAAGTATTAATTTCAGTAATATCCATTAATGCCCATCCAAGTATTAATATCCATTCAGGAAGTGATTTGCTCTCCCGGATGAATTATAAAGTAAATGGTTTACTGCCTTTAGGTATTGTTAATAGATTCACCTGATGATGGGAATCTGGATTAGGAAACAGCTTATATAGTAAAGCTACACCTCTTCAATGAACATGATTTCATAATTTGAATGTGCAAATAAAATTCTGTCGGTAACAAAATTCTCTAAAAATTAAAAAAAAAAAAAGTCTTTAAACTATTAGTATAACATCAGAAGATATTTAAAAACAGCAAAGCCATTATCAGAGAATAATCTCCCCTTTCCAGTTAATCTTATCACACGAGCACACAACTAATTTTACAGACAGCGCATATCCTAACTTGAATCCATGTTGGACTAGGTTTTAGAAGCATTTAAATAATTTAGTTATTTATTTTGCAGGTGAGAGAAAAAATGTTACTATTACATAATTTTTCCTTGGAAAGACACTTCACGTGATATAATTTTAGATAGCAAAACGAAGAAAAATATTTCCTAGCCCTGTACATGAGAGAAACTAATTATGCGATGTTGCTGAATCTATCTATGGAATTCTGTCTTCCAGACAGCAAAGGGGTTCCCTCATTAATTGAAGAGCATTACCCCCCCCCCGGGCAGTAACAGTACACAAGCGCACAAAGACAACTGATACATGAAACTAATCGTGTATTTACTGTCCAATAGGTACAATTTTTCACGTGTAATGTATAGTTTAATTTAATTATAGTTTAATGTAAAGTTAATACTCTACTTAATTATCTACAAACATAAGAGAAAAAAAATTTAGCAAACCAGTGGATAAGAATTCCATTTAATGAAAGAAAATCATTGCAATATATTGTAAGAATGAACTATCACACGCAGCGAGTGGTTAGTGAGGAAACAAATCACCCTGTTGTAAATAAGCTCTCATCCTGTGGCTCCCACGACAGGATGGGAGCTTATAGGCCCTTTCACCAAACCTGACACCAAACCAGAAGAGTTTATAAGATAGACAGACAATACAAGAACTTTATTTAGGAGTCAAAAACCACTGTAAAATGCGTGCACTACCGCATCAATGCCTTTCTCTGTACATTCTCTAGGTTTTGTATATTCTCCAGATTTTAAACAAAAAATCTCTTGATTTCAGTTTATTAAATGTTTTTCTTATTATTATAATAAAATAAATTTAAATGGAATGTAGAGTATCCTTCTGTTACAGTATTGCGCTCTGGATCATGTGCATGTTGCGCGAGCTGAAATAACTGATGGATCCTATTCTCTCAACCTGAGATCGACTAAGTACAAATTTTTAAAGGACCGAAATGGGTGGCATATAGCGAAATTGCTATTCTGTTACAGAGAGCAGTGCCAGCTTGAGTTTCTCCAAGAATTCTGATGGCCAATAAGCCAAAACGTACCCTGGTAAATTGACGGTAAATGAATCATTAATGGTGATCATTAATCAAAAGAAGGTTAATTCAAAAGTTCTTTGGCAATTTATTTCTTCATAAAGGTGGAAAAATAGGAGTAACAAGGCTCGTAGGCTGGATCCTGATGAACTTTTATTCAAGGGAAATAAACAAGCGAACTCATTTTTCAAGAACAACTAGCATAATACCACCGGCGGCAGAACATTTGCTATCATCAAGATTGTTTAAAATTCTCCCAACCTCTTTCTGACGAAAGGGCAAAACAAGCTAAACATTGAGTGGGATTCATTTGGCAAAGTAGGAGATATTTGGCAAGGTCTTCAGGCAGGAGGTAGGATATAGCAAAATTTAAAAATTTAATTTTGCTATAGAAACATTAAAAGCTGTGGATTAGAAACAAAAGAGAGGTGCAAGTCACTCTTCGATAGCGAATGAAAAATCGTTTAATATTTCTAATCCACCTAAGAAACGTTTGAATTTCAATACGCTGAAGAGCATTAGTTGGAAAAGAAATGAAAGTAAAAACGAACTGAAGTTGCTGCACGTAGCTTTATCAGAAGCCAAAAAAACATTAACCCTGCCATGTGGGCAAGAAGCAATTTTATTTTTTCTTTCGGACTCTCCAAATTCTACTCTGAATTTCGTTTTGTTTGCAACCGTTACTAACTTCAGTGTATAACAGGAACAGGAAATTGGACCGGAATGGGTGGATAAACGTATATCACAGCTAGCTATAATATACTTAACTTGAATTGTTTTCACACTTTTAAATATTATTTTGTAACGATGAACTCGCCATGATGGACTACAGTTGAATATGTGTGCGCGTGGTTTCACTACAAGCAACACTTCCCGACTCTTGCGAACTTCATTGTGGGCATAATATACTACATGTGACGTTGTCTGCGAATTCTTCATACCCACACTCGACCGTCTGATCTGAAGACTGTAACGCGACTTGTCGCTCCATAGGACCTGTTTCGCCCTCGTGGGTAGCACAGTTGGTATAATCGTCCTCCCCCACACACCATGGAAAAGACCTGAGTTTGAATCGCGTCAATGACGCGAGAAATTTTTATGGGTACTTTTCAAAACGTGGCTGAGTTAGTCGGTCTCAGGCGAGAGTAGCATGGTTCTTCTCCCTCCCCCTGGAATTTGGGCTTTTTGTCCAGCAAATAGACCACAGAGCACGCAATATGGCTGATGCGCTTAAACCCTAGAACCAACCAGTACCAGTTTCCACTGTCCCATAGTCCACATCCTTCGATTAAAACTCTTCAGACATTTGCCGCGACTCATTCTGCTTGTTTGTGATGTCTTTGCTATTGGACACCACTTTTAGACCTATTTTCTTGCATTCATCTTCCCACCTTCACTTCACAGAATACATAATAGGGTAGCCTGTCTAGCAGTTAAATTACGAAAATTACATTAAATATGATTTCTTATGTAGAGTTGAATAGTGCAATTATTTTCAAAGGGGACCAGTTAGACTACATCAGCCACTTAGGAATTTACGAATAAGTGCAGTGAGAGAGATAGTACGTGTTGCCCAGATCTTCGAAACCCTTCCAGTGGGTTGTCCTAAATGAGCGTGTACACACCCACAGGGTAATCTCAACGCTAATCCATAACTACACTTTACCAATCACTCTCATACTTTTCTCTGAGTTCCAGATTCTTGATAGAAGACTTAAATTTTGACCACCATAGGAACTTCATCTGATAATGGAGAAGGGGATTTCACTCCCTTACCAATGAGGATTTAGTAAAGGAAAAAAGTCCGTTTTAAGTACAGTATGCCCATCAAATAAATGTCCTAGAATCTTACACAGTTCATTGAACTCATAAAATATTAAATTCAGATTTGAACTCAGTTCTGTTTGTCTTATTAAAAGTACTCCGAGTAAGTAGATACCATAAAGTGACAACTATGAAGCATTATTATCAAATCTGCGCGGTCTATTTTAGTAATAAGAAAGTCACACACGAAAAGGCAACGTTAAATTATCGCTCTTATGATCGATAATGTGTCTGGAGGATGTTGTGACATCTGGTGGTGACTTCGAGAGGTATTGAAGGTTAGAAATATTTTAGGTATTCCTTGAACGGCATGGTGTGCAGGTAAATTACGTTGTTTGAAGATAATAAAGCACTCAAAACCTATTGGTATATCTGAATTGGAAATATGTACATACCACGAAACGTTTGACTCCATTATGAACATATTTCCAATTCGGAAATAAATACAATTATACCAAAATAAGTTTTGAGCGCTTTATTATATTCAAAGAATTTTTTTTACCATTTTGTGTACTTCGGAAGGAGCTATTAATAAGTGGAAACCAGTAATGATTATATATTTTGCTACAAAGTGCTTTCGCTGCTCCTCCTCTTACATGAAGAGAGGACAGTGAACTGACAGCCCACTTCATGACTATAAATTTACAGCTGCGGTATTCTAAAAGGAGAAAATTTACAAATAATTCAAAGGATGTGGAAGAAGCCTTTACAGTAGTTGGTTTCTCAAATGAATGAAGTTGCATGACGTTCGAAGATTGATTCGCGGTAATAAAACGAGACTGCTATCTACGTTCATCAGGTCTTGCGAACACGTACACCATTTCTTATGAATTAAAAGATCGTGCACTGCTTATAAAGTTGACGAACACGAACAGAAGCACTGCAGTCTATGCGCTGAAACAATATGGACAAGCAAACGGATTAGTTTAAGGTCCGATTATATCAAAAGTCTTAATTCTTATCAAACTTAAGGAAATATAAGGTATAATGTCGAACAGGATCGAAAACCGATTGCTTCAAACGTTGCAATAGACAGCTGCTGGAGCTACATCAATCAATAGTTCATGAGGCATCAGTATCATAAGGTTGTCCACTTCTGCTGTGGATGAAGTTGGGATAAATTTTGTCCATTGTTATCAAAATTGGATCTACTGTGCAAAGCCTGTTTGCCTTTATCCCAGCATCTGCGCTGATTATTGCGCATAACTTCATTGCATTAATGAAAGTGGATAACGATTACAGTAATTATTTGCATTGAAGTGATTATTTCACTTTAATGGAGAGGTAAATACAACTGTAGGATTTGGGCAAAAATTAAATGGTAAAATATTAACGACTTGGAACACTAGTATTTGGCAGATTAAAACATGGTTGAATGCACCCTTTTATCAAAGTTTATCTAATAAGTAAAACATAATGTTTACATACTAGATAATTCGTAATTATCTAATATAACTAATTGATTAAATTAGATTTAATTCAATTATTTTAGTTTCCAAAATTATCGCTTTCGTTCTCTTCAGCCTAAAACATCTTTATGACATTCAGCAACTCTGCATGGGCGTGTTGCTAGCTTATCAGCTCTCATTGGCTGCGATTTTTTTTTTTTTTTTTTTTAATGTCTTTGGACTCGTAACAGACGCTTATGGAAAGGGGTCCATGACTTCTGTAGCTACAAGCAGTCTTGTAGAATTGACAACTTCCTGCTTAATTGTAATGTATACTGCAGAATTTTGATTTGTGGCCAGAGCACGTATTTAAAAATTACTGCTTCTTACGTCGGTTGCCTCAAGACATTTTCATTTTTTATCATTTCAGAATCTTCATTGATTTAATTAAAGAGGAGATGAAATAGTCCGTATTATCCGAGATAAATATCTGTTCATCAAAGATTTTTATTATTTCGGATGATATTGAATTCTCTGATAATCAAGACCCGATTATTCGCGAACGAAAAGGGAATGAAGTGAAATAAAAGTGGGGTGGGGTGGGGGAAAGACGTTTATTTTAACTCAGTAAGGCTTTGGCATATGCGATTATGCACATATTTTCAGATTAGTCAAATTGAAGTCAATGTCATCCAAGTTTTGGTCCTAAATCTCAGAAACACGTTCAAAAAAAAATCCAAATAAGCTTTCAATTTATATAATACATAAATATTAAAAATCTTTCCCTACAAAATGTAGTTTTTTGTAAATCATAAACAAAACGTTTTAACTAAAAATACTTTTGTTTCAAAACTACATCATTATTAAGCCACTTAAAGGATTACTACCTGACACCACGCATTTTTATTACAAGTCAGCGCCAATAATTCCCTGTATTACAAAAATGGTTTCTCCTGGTTCCTTCTCACTGATTTTACTCATTCCTGACCTACTTAGCGTTTTCATTTTTGCTAGATCAATAAAAAGATACACTCTTGGTGTAATGCAACGAAAAATGTTTTTGGCTGTTTATTCACGGGTAAAACATCTAGCATTTCAATTCCACTCGCTTTCTCCTGCGCAATAATCAAGAAAAATTGAATTGCCTTTAAAATTGAATTGCCTTTAAAGGGTGGATGCTACAACGCGGTTTGGAAATGAATCTCCGATGTTCAACTGACAATATGGACGCAATGTATGCTGTACAAAGCAGCTAACGTTGCATTTTCTTACTAATTAATTACTTTTCCCCCCTGAATAATAGTGTGTTTTCTGCCATTGATTTGTTTCTTCAGCTTTTGTTATTAGCGATTGCTTCAATGTCACTCTTGGTATATAAAATGTATATATAAAGTCATTCGCCGTTTATTGAAGTATTTTATAATTTATTTTATATCAAGTAACAGAGCGACAGTGCTTAAAATTGAAATATTTATAACCACGATATAATTTTAGTTTGTCATCCATCAGAACCATCAACCAGCAGTGTCATATATTTCCCCGTGTGTCAGGAGGGGAAAAAAAATGCTTTCGCGTGTGACACACATGTCAGCGGTTAACCACCATTGTCTTGAACTCTGAACAAATAATTAATGAATAATGATTCGTTAATATAGCGGGAGCGCTCTAATGAGTATTTAAATATCTAAGGCCAACTCCACCCACACCTTACCAATTATTAGAAGATTAGAGTTAGTGTAGGATATAACAGAAATGTTAATTATACTGGATATAAAGTCTTTTAAGGTTTCGTGTAGCTATTTGTACAACATCGAAACATAAATGCAGCATCAAAAGGACATCTGGTGAAGAAGAGTACCTTAAGTTTCCGAAATGAATACTTGTAGTAGTAACCAGGCTCATTTTTCCAAATGGGGAAGCTTTCACCGTCTTTGGATCACCTACTACCACCCCCCTCAACACCCTTTCGTACAATTAATCATCATTAGTAAGTATTATCGGTGTTAATTATATTAATTATCGCTTATTAATGAAATCTCATCGATCCCATGAATTTTCAACATTTATCAGTTACAGAGGAAATTTGCCAGCGACAGGATTTATCTATCCGGCTCAAGTAATCTAATAAATTTTGCGAATTGGAAGAAGAAACAGAATTTATTAAATGGGCAGTTAAGCCTATAACAATTTAAACAGAAAGGAAGGTGAGGCAAGGATACATTTCACTCTTAGTTACAAAGGTTCTCTAACTGCTTAGAGAACACAGAATAATTCAGTCACTATTAATAAACAATTATCGTATAACTGTATTAAATTGCTTCATTTTTTAAAATTCAACTTATTATAAATAAAACAACTGACTTTTGGCTTGGAATATTTTAATTTTGATATTTTTCATGTAGCGCATGCAATTCTCCAGAGCTAAGACTGTTCTCAACTCTTTCTTTCTTTTTTGGACAGAGCAAATGCGAATACTTTGGCCTTGTGTTTCCATCTTAGCAAAATTTTCGGATTAGTAACCAGTATTCCCATTTCCGATTATGGTGACTAACTCTAATTGTTCTGTTATCAGCCAATTAATCCAGGATACCAACATGATAGAGAATTAATATTAAGTGGAGATGGCGCTAAATAAACTAAGTAAATTGATATAATGTCAGTTTTATTATGGATACAGGATTACAGTTTACCGATAGTAAACTAAAATTCCATAAATTCGACCTGTTAAAAATTTACGTGACTGGATTCTGCGTTTAATCCTCTCACTAGGCCCAATCAGAAAAGTAAGAACAAATAACAGGGATGAAAACTAATGAGTCAATTTGGAAAATTCTGTATACCTCGTAGAAATACTTTCTCCTGTGCATATTGCTCTTTTCTTCTTTTCTGATTGGGATTTCATAAGTAAAGAATTCAACATGAATGCAAAAACTTCACTTGATAATGATTTGTTGTGTTCGAGTTTCAGCTTACTGTCAGTAAACTGTAACTTCAGAAACTTTGATGCACTCACATCGAAACTTAACATTAAATAACTTCAGTCTCTTCTATTCTCGAATTCTTATTACCCTCAATATATTCAACCTTTCTGGAGAAATCCTTCCAAACAGGATGCCAATGTACTGGAGGATGTTGTGGATACGAAAAGTGACCGATATTTGGTTAGCATTAGTAGGCATATGAGGCAAGAAAGCAAGCTAATATAGCATCAGCCAAAATAAAAAAAAAACTTCCCATTTCATCCCATTTCACCCATCCCCTTCACTCCAAACGTTTGTCTAGTTCTGCCTTGAACTTAAGTTGCTGACCTCCACTACAACAGATGGAATTTTGTTCCAACTATCAGCCACCCGCTGGCTAAAGGCGAATTTCCTCACATCTATTCTACAATTGTCTTACCTTAATTTCAATTTATGCCCCCTGAGGCGAGTAATCTGAGGAAGAGGATTACTCGCCTGAGGAGGGCATAAATTATAACCGATTATTTTCTAATGTCTACGAGATTAGTGAATAAACTGAAAAGAACCAGTAAGTAAATAGATCTAATGAACCATTTTTTTCCCCACTCTGTTGCCCTACTTTCAATTACGATTGAACGTTATACGTTTTGTACATAGAACAAAGTCAACATTACTTCGTTAGCAGTCATGGTTTGAATATGTAATCAGTCTTAAAGTAATCCAAAATTACTTTAACCACAATTATGACCAAAATGTGTCGGTCATAATTACTAGGGAACAGAAACGCTCTGAAATACATTTTTATCGATAAATAAACCAAGTAATTAAGGCTAATCTATGTGGTTTATACTAAATAAAAATGCACGCAATTATACAACGTAATAAAAGTGCGTCAGAGTTTCAAATGAGGCTTTTCCGAGAAGTATGAAGTCAGAATTGACGTGTTTGTGAAAGAAAAAATAATAATTTTCATTGTAGTATTCTTCATGCGCCTCCACATATACTCACCACTTTGTGTAATACTTCAATATGCGTGTATTCTACAGTACGTTATTGCTAGAGACATGCGTGTTCTAGATTACTAAGTCATAAGGATTACTGCTTATGACTAACATCTGGGATTTCCACGAGCAGCAGTATAAGTGGTAAAAAATTTACGTCACCATTTTTCCTCTTTTTGTTGATAGAAATGGCGAATACTGTTGCCTTTAAGTGAAACTTTTCGCCCACACTTCAAAGGAAGTATGCAATTAGTTGTGAATTCTGTTTTAAATTCGAGCAGAAGAAATTAAAGTTACGTTGTTTTTGTCACTCTTTGCTCATAGGATGTGGAGAGTGGTGAGATTACGAGTTTATGCGATAAATAGTATCTGGAGAGTGATGTCAGAAAGTTTTTGGCAACGAGCCAGAGTCGGGTTGTTGATGAAGTACTCCATGATCTTCTACGTTAAAAGGACATTGGTTTACTCACTCGATGTAACACCTACAACCTCATTAACTGATTCAGAACTTCCGCAAAACTCATTTCTGTATAAAATAAATATATATATATACACACGTACAATAAAATAGAAAGTAATACAAAGAACACGTTTATCTCGTTTCTTTTCAATTGGGTTGCATTTGAAATTAAATATAAAAGGTGTTAAAATCCAGAATTTGTACGTTTCCTATTCTATATTAGACTGTTTTAATGACATATTTTGTACTGTTATTGGTCGCGCTTATTTTTAAAGCTGGATTGATCTTCCTCGGTGAAAACTGACTTTTTAATCTTTGATTCTTCAAAATATTCGCAGAATCAAAGATTAGAATCAAAATAAATATATATAAAATTATTCTCTAATTATTAATATTCTATTAATAATGAATGAATGAAATAATGTATGGAATTTAATATTTATAAACATGTTTATCCCCTTTCTCCATTTCTTAAAAGTAAAAAAAGAAAAAAAAACCCTACTTTAAAGTACACTTATTCCGAAATGTGTAAAGTTTCCATAGCAATAAACACCGATTGGTCAAATATTGAGTTATTACAGGAAAGCCCATATATGGTGCCCCCCCCCTCCCGCCGATGCAAAGATTTTCATTTTTTAGAATGATTAATTTTACAAATTTGCGCCAAAGTTTAGGGGCGTTGGCGTCTCTAGGCTAGTGCTACTGACCTTACCCTTTAGCCGGCCCTGTCCCCACCTCTAATTTCGGTGTGCTTGTTCTTTCGTGGTGCCACCATTAAAACCTAGAAATGAGTATTTCAGCTAAATTGTTTTCCTATAACTTCAAAACTACACCGTCCCTTGAATAGCCTTAAATCACCCTACAGAATAGTCATCATTATAAAAATTATACTCAGTAATTATGCAAGTTCCTACAATTGTCTTACTAGGTAGCAATAATAAGAACTTTACTTTTAATCTATCATTGAGAAACCTAGAGATTGTAAAAGATTTACTCGGTTACCTTTCTTTTTTTCTTTCTTTTTTGAATTCAATTTCATTTACTCACATTCTTATTTTAATCATGGGTGGGGCTAATAACCGCTCGTGAAAGAGAACGTAATTTAAACTAGCTAATTAGTCCCAGTCAGCAGACGGGTGTTAGGGACCCGTGCTCGTATAGTGTCTTGGCAAAAAGAGTTCGTCCATTGACTTACAAAAGCTAGAAATAGTAAAGAACTTGGCCTAGAAAAGTGATTCGTAGACAGGAAGTAAAGCGAGTCAAGAACTTAACTGATTACAAGAGCTATTAATTTCACTTTGCCTTCTTTTAAGACTCGAAACTTTTAAAGTTTCAAGTTGGACACACTCAATCAAGCCACACTGATAAAACAATAATGCACTCCACTCATTCATCCTGGTGTACTTACAGCTGCAACTTCCAGCGGTGCCGACCACCGGGAAGGGTTAGCCGCACGTTCGTAGACCGCATAGTGTTAGTCCTTGAGATGTAAAGTCGCAACTCTCCAGGCACACTTTCGGTCAGCGTGGGTACAGCGCTCCGCCACTCTGGGTACAATGACTCCGCAAGTTACGGACGCCACCTGCACTAACTGTCAGCCACACACGCGCGCGAACAGTTGAGAAACTCTCAGTCCGTCCCAGTCAGTCGTCGCCCACCGTCAGTAACGGTAAGTGTAACGGCAAGCGAAGCTAGGCGCGCGCGCCACGCGGTTCGACAGTTGTATGTGGGTCATGCTCGGTCATGGCCAATAAAAGCTAGCCTCATCACTCCGCTGGAAGTTGAAATTTCACTGGTGAGGGAGGTCAGTATCCTCGTGCCCTAATTTCTACTAGCCTGTTGCCACCTGCTCCGCCGCGGCATTCACGGCGATGTCGGAGGACGACCTGCCAACCGATTACAGGCCATCCTCTCCTTTCTTCCTCTGTGGGCCGGAGTCAGTAACCTGGGACAAGCGTATGCCCTTTTAATATACCTGTCTGATGAACTAGTTTTGGTTGATTCTGCCTTTATAATGGTCCTCGCTGTTATGAAAGTTTAATCTATCCCAGTAACGTTACATAATAGAACTTTCATTTGACTCGACACGATCTTTCAGATCTCGCGAGTGGGTCTGCTTTGGTGTCGCCATCTAGTGGTTAATACGTAATTATAAGTGACGTTAAATGTGGACATTTCTGCGTAGCAGTTTTGTAAGTTTAAGCGGTTGATTTGCAGTCCATTATTATTGACTTGGGAAACGTTGAGGTTGTATTTCACTTGATTCGTAGACTTCTGAAGAGTGGATTACATTCGGTGACCTCAAAATACGATCATACGTTCCAATCTATCGTGCAATTCTCAGGATTGTAAATGTTTTCGTATTATAAAACAAATTAATAGAAACTTTTGGCATTGATTTGGACTTGCCTATGCCGCTATATACTGGCCACAATTTCTTCGTTGTCAAATGATTGAGATTTTTAATGATGCGCGATAATTTCATTAGTTAAAGCGAAGTCATTAACTGAATAGTCAACGCAAGGGCAAAAAGCACGCACGTTGGAGTGACCGTGGTTAAATTCTGACTACAAACTTTATTCTCTATATCTTGTGAACTCCCCTTGCTTTGTGTGGTCGTCCAGAAGTATAAACAGAATTTATTTTTATGTCTTTAAACAGTTGAAGAATACAGCGCAATGAAAAAATAAAGATTGTGAAATGAGTAATCAGTTTGGGTCGACTATCATCTCCCCCTCCCTCCAAAAAAAAAAAAAAAAAGAAAAAAAAAAAGGAAAAAAAAAAAGGAATCCAACTTTTTGTTGAGAAACAATATCTCTCTGTGGCTGTCTTGGTTCCTACCCACTGGATAAAGGATATATCACAGGGATTGATCGGAATGCACTACCACATGACTTCGAACATCTGCTTGCGGTGCATGCTTCAAAGAGTCCAGATAAATATATAAATATACAGAGATGGTGCCAAATCTGACAATCACGTGAAAGTAGCAGCAGCTGTTTTTCCTCCTTCACAGACAGTGTCATTACCTCTTGGATGCAGTATATTCACAACTAATCTGCAATCTGTTTAGCTTTGGTTAAGATACTTAATCTTATTGCGTGCAGTAATTTATACAGACATCCTTAGTGCAGTATCAGTTATACAAAATAATCTTCACGTGTCTCATCCAGTACGAAAAGATATCCAGTCTCTACTCCATATTACTACCTCTTGAAAATAGTAACTTTTAAGAGGTAGCGAAATAGAAATGTTTTGGTGGATACCAGGCCACTTTGGTATTGAAGTCAACGAACAAGCAGATAATGCAGCTGAACAATCCAGTTCGTTTCCACCATATCTCTGCCTGGTACACAGATCACAGTCCGAAAGGAATGCAAACTCGAATGGAGTTTGCATGCAATGGCAGTGGTATGGAGTTCAAAAATAAATAACTTAGCCAAATAAAACATGAACAAATATGGACATCAAGTTCCAGGAAAAACGGACAAGAGGGAGTTATTTTAGCACGGCTATGTATGGTCCATAAACGTCTTACCATCTCCATCCATTTATTCATGGGCAAAAGCCCTCTTCAGTGCTGTTTCTGTCACGCACATCTCTCAGTGTTAAATATATTTTAATTAATTGTCCACTTCTCAGAGCACATTCTTGGAGATAAATCAAATGTCGATGAACTTTTCCTTCAGCGAATCCAGTTGTATTCCTGCATCTAATTTGTTCCAATGTGCAGATTAAACTTTCTAACAGATGAACCACAGAAAGACACATTTTGGTCTTAGTTGTCCGTGTGTCGTTAATATCTCACAATAACAACAACACTTTTTTTTTTTTAAATCTTAATTCGTCCAGCGTTACATTTACGCTACAGAGTTTCCATTGTTATAAAAGGTAAAGCTCATCGAAATATTTTTCACCTTAAGTTTATAAGCAGATACAGTACTTAGTTGTTCACATCCACTAAAAGTAACTGTTTTACTAAAGTCCTTCAAAGGAATAAGATTTGGCTTTGATCGTTGGTGTGTATGGGCAAAGAGTTTCAATCCAGCCAATGTAACTACACTCAGAAAAATTGCTCCACCCTAATTTTCTCAGAGAGCTAACTGTATTAAATTGATTTTTTTCGACTTTTGCGCATAAATAGGGAATGGCGAGAAATGATGAAAACATTAGAGAAAAATATTTTTATTTAATACGGAAAAACAGCACTTATCAATACGAAAGTTTAACTACCCCTGGAAGCATTGCAAGCTGTTATTCGTTTTGACACTGAGTTCAAAAGGGTACCTGATATCGTTTTGAGGAATACTTCCCATGCTGACACCGCAATGGTTAGAACTGGTTGAGGTATTCTGTAAGTTGTTACGCTAATGATGCATTCTCATGATAAAGATACGCATAGGACATAAATCAGGGGACATAGCAAGTCTGTGAATCATGTGGACACTGCAGTGAAACTGCCTGAATAAGGTTAGTTTTGGGAGCTTAGCAGACAAAATGGCATATATCCAAATATGATTCAATGTAACATTGACCTGTCAGGTTTCCTTGAACAAAAACCAGTGATGAATGGCCACGTGTATGAGAGAGAGGGAGGGGGCGCCCCCTCTCCCCATATCATGATTCCTGGTGCTGTTCTATTTGTGTATGCGTTTATTGAATACGAGTAGGAATCAAACCCTTTCACTAAATGGCAATCTGTCGCCATTCTTCATTCCAATAAGTGTTATCTCTGGTCCACTAAAGTCGCTGTACGCGGTGTGTGGTGGAAGAAGGAGTTAATGCAAGGCACAATGGGAATGCAATCCTGCTTCTGCCTGTCGGTTACTAATGGCGATTCTTGATATCGAATATAAATTTTCTTTTTTATACTCCGAGATGGGCACAACAGTTCACAAGAGACAGGTTACAAGGATTTCACAGTATTTGCAATATGACGTGGTTCGAACACGTGGCATGCCTACTATGTAGCAGCAAGAAACTGCCACTCAACTACAGACGTGTCTTCTGAAGCTCAAATTCTTCTTAGAGAGATAACTGTCAACCGCCTCCACCAGCGAATGATCCAGTCCGCTCTAACGTTAGTCTGAGTGTCCGATATCCTGAACGATTGTTATGTGTTCTGGTGGTACCAAGGTTGACCAACTAGTCCATGGTTTTGTCTAATTATATGAACTAATTTTTTCCGAGTGGACCATCCATCATGACAGAATAGGACTCTCCGATCTTGTTCACTCAATCAGTTTGTGTACGCTGCATCGTATATCGTTTGGACTCCTAAAAACCCATTCCGACAAATTGACTAGCTAATATTCAGTCTTTCTTCTTCTTTTGCAACTAACAGTATCACACTGACTACCCCGATGCCCAGTGTATTGCGTTTTTATTTCAGTTTATGACCTTTCTCATTATTTTCGTATATCATCACGATGTACTAGGAGGCATGTTTTCAAAGAGTTCCATTAACACTTTTATGGTGCAGTAGTATTTTTGATTATGAGTGTATGTGGCAACTGACAGTCATCACTTTAACTTTTATGGTAAGTTATGCTTTTTCTTCCTTCCTTTTTTTTTTTTTTTTTTTTCCGGGAAATAAGTCTTTCACCTTGACTAAGGCTTTTTTTGGATCTTCTATTTCATCGAAGCTTAATAAACCTGTAATGAGCAACGGTGCATTATCAAACTGTACCATCTATGAAATCATAATGGAGCTTCTCTGACTTTCTTTATCGAGCAATCCTAGTAATGAAGGATACGATTAGAATTATCCTTAGCTGATTAATGTCATCTATCCCAAACACTTTCACTTTCTGAAATGCTGCTGTAATTCGATGCCATGACGAGCTGGTAAAAAGCTGAACAAAAATATCAAACCGATATTTCCTTTAGTCATTTCAAAAATTTAATCGTTTGCGATTTCTCTTATAATATTTCTAATCAAAGAATATCGAAAAGCAATTTCGGTTGTCTTGTTTCGTCAGCCAGACTTATCGGGTGTATTATAACTTCCACATTTCTGCCGTTCCACTAACATTATCCGAGATAATTTTTGAACAGTTTCATTACAGTTTAAATTTAATTCTTTTTCTATTGAATAATAGATCATTTGAGATCTTGTGTATGAATCGGCTCCTGATTTTCTTTTTGTTCATTCCCAGAGTTCCCAGAAGTTTTACAAATGGATGGTGGCAGAGGTATTTCGGTGATATTTGTCGCTGGGATGCCAGTAAAATTTTGCTTTCGGGTGCTGTGCACCCCCGGGGTTGAAACGCCCCAGGCTAGCGAAGGGAGTTATAGTGAATAACTATAATTCCCAACCATAAATAGCTATTATTACAGTTAAATATTCTGTATCTATAGACAGATAGCACTCGCAAATCCCCTCCCAATGCTAATGAGATGTCTGTAAAGCAGGAACAAATTTCAAACTATTCAGGAAATAGCAGAGATTCCACAATCAAACAGAACGAATCGCATTAAACCACTATTAGAGGTACAAAAGAGGCTTAATCGTTGGATACCATATTGGCAATTTGTCACTGCGTCAGACAGTCAAACGTATCGACCTTGAAAATTCGACCGCAGCCGATGTAGGGAGGAGATGAAGGAATAAGTGAAAGCTGCCGGATAAGAATTAGTGTCCAGAAGCGCTCATTAACAATCCTTAGGGAGGTGTGTGTGTGCGCGAGCGTGGGTTTTGCTCATGTCAGAGGCGTTGCCTCACTAGCCCACATCACACCAATGAATTTCAAGCGTCATTTCAGGGATGTTTAGCCCATCGCTCTTGGATCACAGGGTAATGGAAATAGGTTTTAAGCAACGATTACCTTATACACTGAAAGGACAGGAATCGTGGGATATCTGGCTCCTGGGCAACGCGATACTGTCCCCATTTCGCTAGTGGACGAACCCACCGCTTGGCAACACTGCATTCGCGTAGACGGTAATTCGATGTAGGTATGGATACACGTCGTGAGTTAATCGACTTTGAAAGAGATGTGATAGTGGGTACCCGACGCATGGATTAATGTATCGCGGAGGTGGCACAGAAATTGCACTATACCCGTTCGACAGCATCAACAGTGTATCGGGAATTCGCCTTTTTCGGAATAATATCTCATCGTGGGCAGAGAAAGGTGGTGGAAGAACATGGCTCTCGACATCTGTTTCGCGTTTCAGCCAACCAGAAAGCGACAGCGGCACAAATCGCAGTCAACTTCAACAAGGGAGGTGCCAGAAACGTGTATCTCATGGAAACTGCACGAAGCTATACACCCAAGTCAACAAGGAACTGTTCAGGCAGGTGGACGGTCGATAATGGTCTGGGGCATGTTCAACTGGCACATCTTGGAACGTCTAGAAGCATCTCTGAATGGTCCAGGTTACATGTCCATTCTTGCAGACCATCTGAATCCCTTCATGGTCATCATGCATTCAGAGGGCAATGGACTCCACCTCTCCACAGAGCCGTGGGACAAGAACGTGGTTTGAAGAGCATTCTGCAGATTTTACCACCATGGAATGGCCTCCCCATTCAGTGGACATGAACCCTGTGGAGTACCTTTGGGAACGGTCCATTTGAGCTTTGGATCCTCTACCCAGGAATGTGATGGAATCACGCGGTGCAGCAAGCAAGCAAGCATGGATGGAAATACCTGTGGAATGCTTTCATGAACTAGTGGCCTCAATGCCTCATCGTGTGACTGCCCTTATTCGGGCGAAAGGTGGGTCTACCCATTACTAGTTAGGTATTCCATTATTTCTGTACACTCTAAAGATAAGATGGGGGTGGTCTGGAAAGGCCATCTGCAAAGTACATTATTACTGTACAGCAATTCGCACCACAGTAAAGATGTACAGTAACTTCTTTACCCTTGCGGATTACCCTTGTGTTCTTCTGCTACACTTTCTGTGTGGGAGAAGAACAATTTGGAAAACTTCCGTTCAATTTGCATTTAATTTTTATAATAATAACCAGGATGCTTCGCCCGCGCACGCTTTTCTACTTAAAATGTAGAGGTATACGGAGTAAGTGAAATCTTTTCTATGTTAAAGAGACACCTGTCGAAACGCACTGGTTTAAATCTAATCAGTTAATGACCCATGTAATTATTTACCTGTGCATTTGTTGTGCGCAGAATTCTCAAGGTGGAATAAATATCATTGGTAAACACTACAGAATGGTGTACACCTTCCAACATGGTGGCAAGCAAAACAGTGGGAAAACAGTGATTGGCAGATGCCATTGCTATCCCCACCCACTGTTCCCCTAGGTTGATATGCCTAGGGTGTTTTCCCCACATTTGCCGCTGTTTTTAAATCAGGAACTCGTTTTCTCATTTTAATACAGTGGGATGGAAGGATAACACCTTACCTAAGCTAAACCCTCCCCCCTTCTCGACGACAGAAAACAATCATCAAAGAGAGGTGCCTTCACCTGTCAATTATTGCCATCTTCCTCGCTTTCATCGAAGTGCCTGCCAATGTATACTATACTGGACTTCAGCCAATATCACTATGTAATTACTGTATTTACCTACATTTACATAGGTCACGTAGGCAAAGGCCTTTTGCTTCTGGTTCCATAATACACGAATAATATTGTTGCAGCCGAAAGAGCAGGTCTAAAATAATTAACTGAAATATTTACAAACTATACAAATATATAAAATATTTACAAAATACTCAACTACAGCATTTACAAATATACGATATTTATTAATATACGATATTTATTAATATACAAAAAATGTTACGTTTGTTTGTTATTTGGTTTTTAGGAGCATTAGCAACTAAGGCCATATTACTCCGGGATATGCGGTGGTCATTCCCTGACCTTTCCATATTTGGTGGTGACGGGCTCGAACCCCGGTCTAATCAAGAAGCGTGTGCTGCGCACTGCTGCTCCTTCCCACCTGGCTACGGAGGCGCAAAAAAAAAAAAAAAGTTACAATGGAACATAAAATGTTAGTGAATCACGTGCACGAGGTTGGTGAACGTTATGGAGGCAGTTGTCAATAATTAATTGCATTTGTAGTGACTCGCTCTCTTCTCCCATTGGCTAGAATAAATATTACTAGGAGGAATAATTTTTTAATGTATAGATAGATAATAAAATTGTTTATTCATAGAAATTTAGTGTAATAAGAGCTATTATATTCTCGATATCTCCTATATTTTTAACCTTAAATAAACAATATAGGGCGGGATTACCTTAGTCTCTTTATAGGAAGGCTTATTTTCCAACTCTCCTAGTCTATCACGTAAAACATTTAAACACAATGATAAAATTCATTTTAATGTGTTCCATACCGACAGTGATTTAATAATCTGGGATCACCATTGAGACCACAACCAGACTCCAAGAAATATCAACCGTGACGATATTATCAGCATAAGAAAACATTGTCAAAATTTCAAATAGATTAAAAAAAACAAACTTAATCTATCAATTTTCTTAATTTTACATTACAGAGGGTAAACTAAATTTTAGTATCTATAGGAAACCAACTAATACGGGTATATTATTACACTACAATAGCTATCGCCCATATACATACAAAAAATCGGTCATGCTCAATCAGTTTTTAAATGCTTTTAAATATTCAACCACACAGAGTGTGTTACAATCAGAAATCCAGTAGCTAACAAAGAGATTCCTCAACAGAGGTTATTCAATCACCCCTGTCAATAAAGTTAAATTGATTGCCCAGAAAGAGAGAACCAACAACAATCAGAAAACAAATCTTAATAAAAAGCATTTTATTACAGTCCCATACGTTGATAGTTGGTATAACAAACTGAATTATTTATGTAAGGGCACGGATATGAAAGTGATAACTAGATCTACTAATAAATTACATACATTATTAAGGAAGTGTTCGATTAATTCTTCCTTTCAACACATGATCTTGTTTAAAGCATTTCTTGTAAAGACTGTGACTCTGCTTATATCGGATCTACTCGTGGGTGTTGGATTTTCGCGTAAAACAACATGAGACTTTGGTACGCGCGGCACGAGCAAACGCTTCAGAGTTGACATTTTCTGCTGTGAATGAGGAACGTTCTTTCCTCTTTAATGAAGGCAAAATAATTAATATCCAGCATAATTATAGTAAATTACTTATTGCCGAAACTCTTGAAATGAAACTTTGTAAAAACTCGATTAACATTCGCAGACCTTTTTTGATATCAGAGGATTGGTCCTATAAACGCATGCGTTATGAAAACTAAATTTCTTTTAAATACATATCATCGGCGCATTTTTTGTTTCATTCCGTCCTGTGAACACGAGACATCGAAAAGTATTTGTCTAACTTAAGGAGGAAGAAATACGTTATTTCATATTTGTTTTTCTAATCTATTTGAAATTTTGACAATGTTTTCCTATGCTGATAGTTGCGTCGCAGTTGATATTTTTTGGAGTCGGGTTGGGATCTCAACGGTGATTCCGGGTTATTAAATCACTGTCGGTATGGAATACATTAAAATGAATTTTATCATTGTGTTTTAATTGTTTTACGTGATTGACTAGGGGACTTGGAAAAGAAGCCTTCCTATAAAGAGACCAAGGTAATCCCTTTATTTATTCATCGAAATGTACAGGACATGATTCCCATTACAGGCAGCTAGAGGAATATAACAATTAACTGGACATATTGCATTGGCATTACTAATGCAGAGGCATACGATGCAAGAAAGCAAGCTTATGTAGCATCAGCCAAAAAAAAAAAAAAAAAAAAATCCTCCCATTTCACTAATCTATCCACTCCAAATGCTTGCCCAGCTCAGCCTTAAATTTATTTAAGCTATCAACTTTCACAACAGGGGATGAAAGTCTGTTCCAGCAATCATCTAATCGCTGGCTAAAGGCAAATTTCCGCACATCTATTCTATAACTGCCTTTCCTCGATTTGAATCTATGTCCCCTCAGGTTCTTAATCTGAGCAAGAGGAAGAATCCCATAAGCATTGAGCTTGCTCAACCTGTCCAAGGCGTTATACACCTCAATCAGATCACCTCGCAATTGCCTAGACTCCTGGCGCTGCAATTTTTAGAACTTAAGCCTATCGTGGTAAGAGCAGCCATTTGTTTCCCCACACCAACGAATCTTGTTGCCCTTCTCTGTACTCGTTCTGGCAACTACATCCTTCCTAAAATGAGGCCTCCAAACCTGTACGCAGTATTCAAGGTGTGACCTGATCATTGCCTTGTACAACGGGATAATCACCTCCTTGTCGCTGCTAGAAAAATTTCTATATATCATTGACGACTCCATGACCTGCTCTGGCCACCCGTCTGCACTGCTCAGCGAACTTTATCTGACTGCACAATTACCCCCAGATCTTTTTAACCTCTTCACGTCCCTGAGTGTAGTACCACACAGTTGGTACATTTCTCTTGGGTTACTGCTACCCATATGCAGTACTTTGCATTTGTCAATGTTAAACTTCAGTTGCCACTTCTCAGCCCATTTGCCCAACTTATCTAGATCCAGTTGCAGTAGCATGATGTCTTTACTGTCATTAACAACCCTGCCAACTTTTGTATCATCCGCAAACTTGGGCATTAAGCTTGATACACCCTCAGCTATATCATTGATGAATACACAAAACAACAATGGGCCCAGTACCGAACCCTGGGGAACCCCACTAATAACATTAGTCCATGAAGAGCAGTGTCCATTGATTACCACTCTCCATTGTCTCCTACTCAACCATCCCTTTATCCCTTAAGTACATAGAAACTGCTAAAAGCACGTTTTCATCAACATAAACCAGATTTGAATTAAAGCTAATTTACAATTTGAGCTGGTTCTTCTGAAATCGTGATTATACAGGGCTTATATTGTATTATATAACATGATATAACACATTGAGACAATCTTGAAATCTTTCACTGGGAGCTATGACTGGGTTCGCCCTGACAATTGCAGGAATTGTGACGCCACGTGAATATGTATTTGTGCTTTTCTCCTCTGTAGGCCGAATCTCTGGACCCATAACCAAATCCATGTTGGCGGAGTTCAGCGCGCCGATGATGCTGTTCAGAAAGTCTCTCTTGAAGGTAGAGAGCTTCTACAAGTTGGAACAGAGCACTGAAGGGTGTCTGATGGCTCTTCCAGCCTACGATTTCCCAGATCTTGATGAAGTTGAGAACAGCGGAGCACAGATTAAGCGCCATTGTGCGCTTCCTCGCACACTGCCAAGTGTTGGGCTGGGGTGTATAAGAGATTTAAGCAGAGTTGTGTAGGATAGGTAACCCCAATTGTTGCCCACTTTAGGACCCAGAATTCTAGACCCGAGAGCGTCTTCAGACAGGACATAGGAGCGCGGACCAAACTTCAATACCATAATGATAATAGAACTAAAGTAGTAGAGCAGAAATTTTCTGACTGTTTCCTTGTTGTGCACTCTACATAGATTGAGTTTCATACCCCAAAAAGCCAGTAATGTTCTTGAACGGAGCTGCTGTATTTGTTCCTTATGCGTTAGGTTTTCGTCCATTACCACCCCTAAGAATTTTACGGAATGAGTGGCGACCAGAACATGCCCCGCAATGGAAGGCTGCTGGATTGAGATCTGCTTGTGTTCTAGGTGAGAAGATGATATATTTGGATTTTCCAGGGTTTAGTTTAAGCCCAAAATAGGCGGCGTATTATCTAGTTTTTTTTTACCGCTGAAACTTTCTCTCCTCCATTTCCTACTAATATCAACTATAAAATGCTATTTCTGGTGTTCTCAATTGCCCAGTCTTTGTATGCTCTCTTTGCTTGAATAAAAACCTGTTTTCACTCCTTATCATATTACTCCGCTCTCTCCATCCACCATCCTTTCCTTATTGTAACAGTAACAAAACATAAAAAAAAGGAAGCTATTTTTAATTTTTTTTTTTGGTGCTTTTATCTTTCATTCTTAGAAATTTGCAATTTAATCCGTGTGCGTTGCTGAAAAAAAAAAAATAAATAAATAAGAGGGATGCATTAGTAGCAACAAAAGATCCAGCAGTTGAGTCTGTTTATTATAATGTTCTAGTAAAAATATATATACATTAGTGAGTGGACATTCACTGAGTGAACAGAAATCATGGAACACCTACCTACTGACGGGTTGGCCCATCTTTCGCCCAGATAAGGGCAGTCACATGGCGAGGCGAGGCATTGAGTCCTCTAGTTCATGAAACATTCCACAGGTATTTCCATCCATGCTTGCTGTACCGCTGTCCATAATTCCGTCACATTCCTGGGTGGAGGATCCAAAGCTCGAATGGACCTTTCCAATGTACCCCAAAGGTGCTCCATAGGGTTCATGTACGCTAAACGGGGAGGCCATTCCATGGTGGTAAAATCTGCGGAATGCTCTTCGAATCATATTCTTCTCACCAGGGCTCTGTAGAGAGGCGCAATGTCCCGCTGGAAGAGTCCATTTTCCTGTGGGTGCACAATGACCATGAAGGGATGCAGATGGGTCTGCAAGGATGGACACGTAACCTTGACCGTTCAGAGATTCTTCTAGACTTACCAGAGGTCCCATCGTCTGATAGTTGAACACGCCCCAGACCAATACCGACTGTCCACCTGCCTGAACAGTTCCTTGTTGACATGATGGGTGCATAACTTCGTGCGGTTTCCGCCAGATACGCACCCTCCCGTTCGCTCGAAATAAGTGGAAACGGGACTTATCGGACCAGGGGACCCGTCTCCAATCATCCAAGATCCAGTGTCGATGTTGTTTCGTCAAGTCGAGTTGTACAGTCCTGTGTCGTGGTGTTAGCAATGGGACTCGGGTGGGTCGGCGGTTAATGATCGCCTAATGGTCTCGGTGGAGACGTTTCTGGCACCTCCATCGTTGAAGTCGGGGTTATTTCTGCCACTGTCGCTCTCCGATTGGCTGAAATAATGCGAGGCAGACGTCGACAGCCACGTTCATCCACCACCTTTCTCAGCCCACAGCGCTGTCCACGATGAGATGTTATTCCGGAAATGGCCAATTCCGGATACACCGTTGATACTGTCGAACGGGGATAGTGCAATTTCTATGCCACCTCAGCGATAATGACCCATGCATCAGGCACCCACTATCATCCCTCTTTCAAAGTCGGTTAACTCACGACGTTTATGCATACTGACATCGATTACCTTCTACGTGAATGCAGTGTACCTATATACTTGCCAAGCGGTGGGTTCGTCCACTAGCGAGAGGGGTGACAGCGTCGCGTTGCCCATGAATTCTGTCTTTTCAGTGTATAAAATATTATATATTATAATGTTCTAGTAAAAATTTAGCAGCATCTCCATCGCCGTAAAATATCATTACTTCTCTAATTGATTATATATCTGTGAAATGAGGAACTTTTTAACAGAAACACCCCGCCCTAAAGTAACCAGGCATACTCTGACACAAGATCGTAGTATATGCAAAATAGAAGCAACTGTAAGATTATGAACAGATGGTATTCAGTACGGTCGCAATGCTGAGCTTTGAAACTTACTAAGTCCCGTGATGTCTGATTGAGAGACGCCATATTAGTAATTTGCGGATATGTGCTACTTCAGTGTGTTTGAACTTGTTATCGTTAGTTGTAATCGAATGTTGTGAAAACATGGAAGAACGAGAGTCATACAACAATCCAATATTGGTAAGGAGTCTCATGCTTTTGGTTTCAGTATCTAATAACGTTAGCCAACTCTATACTCCTATGAATAGTGTTAACCATTGTGCTTCGAATCAAAAACTGTAGAAATAGGTTCTGCAGAGCCACGAGTGGAGCTAAATATTCATATGAATTACGTTGCGTAAACAGGAACTTACCATCGTGCTTACAAGTTACCACTGTCCCAACAATGAAATCTAGAGAAGGCTGGAGTTGTTCTAATTTGAGCCAACGTCTCTTTGTTCGACTGGGATCATTACTAGTGTTTCTTACCTTCACATCCATATCTTATATTGGCATTTTGGGTAATTCCGTATGGTAAGTGTATTGGAAATGGATCCTGCGTGAACAAGCATAATGATGTACCTAGTCAGATTAGTGGGTTCCTCGTGTTAAGAAGACGAAATCACAGAAGTGGACTAGCCAGCACAGGGCCTTTGACTGATTTCTTATCGAATATCTTTGTTATACGCTATGACGTCGGATCAGGACATAGCCCACTCAGCTTTTCAACTGTGCAGTTATCCAGTGGTTTGAGGGAAGGGAGGGGGAGTTAGAATATCAGCTGGTCGTTGGTGGAATGTATTTTCCTAAATCGCGGTTCGCGACAAGCATCCATTTTCTTGAGGAGCAGCCGACCGGGCTAGCCGAGTGGGTAAAGTACCTACCTGGTAACCCAAAGGTCGCGGGTTCGATTCTCGCCTCGGGCTTGGATCAAAGTACTGCAAAAACCTTGGGAGGTGCAATATGGCCACAGAAGCCGATGCGCCAACAACTACCAAATCAAATCAAATCAATCTTGAGGAGCACTTTTGTTTTGAATAAAGCATTTTAATACAATGAGAATTGTCTTCCACAGAACATACTGAGAAAACTGGGAAACTAAAATTCTGAAAACCTTTTACTTGATTTAAAGAGAGAAACACAGAAACCATTAATTAAAATTAGTTTCTTATTCAAAGTGGACACAGTCAACTTTATCCTTTTTTAAATGATAAGGGGAAAATATGAATAATTCGAAGACTGTGCCGTTGATTCGTGAAAACATTGCAGTATATTGTTTATCTGTGGATCTTTTTAACTTATGGATGTCGTAGCCGAATGGTCAAGCGAAAAGATATAGAAGTACTTGAAGCACGTGACTGCTAAACAAGCTGATGTTCCTTTATCTGGCTTTGTGGTTGTCCAGGATTATAAACAGGAAAATTGTATTTATACATGATTGTCGCAAACTGGGGAGTGGATCGGTAATTTATCATGCGTTCTTTTTCATTGTACTCCAGCATGACTACCAGGTCAGAGGAGTCTACAATGAATCATCAATACAATCGTTAATCGGATTTAGCAGTCATGGGCTTGAACCACAGGCTCCTGGCCATGCAACTACATCAGGCCCAATAGATAAAAGTTGATCCCATAAAGAAACTTAAGTTTTTAATTTTCATGGAGTTTAATTCAGTGGTTGGACTATACAGTGTCATAGCATTAAGTTGAGCTAAATCGGCTGCGGAACGAATTTAACACTTCACATGACTCGAATCTACTGCATAATGCAAAACTTTTTTTTTTTTTTTTTGTATATAGTATGCCTCAGTTTCTAGGAGGACAATTTCGTTGAAGATCTAGTCGCCACATCATTTTGAGTAATTTGTCAAGGCTTTTTTTGTTGGTCATACAAGTATTAATGAAGACACGAACTTTCTGTGCAGCAGTCAGTATTCTGAGTAGGATCTTTTTGTTTGTTCTATTAAAGTTAGAAGTTGTAGGGTTGAGAACAAAGCTTCAAAATGATCAAAGTTTGACTCCATATCAAAAATGTACCCATAAAACCATTGTTTGATGCCTGCATTCATCTTTTGAGGGAATACACTTATTTTAAACACGGGGGATTTTTATCCTTGTTTACTATATCTTTTAGTAAAACTGTTTCGAAGTAGTCTGTGCCTCTAATACAGTTTTCTTTTTTATAATTCTGTTGAGTTAAATAATGTGTTCGGATGTTTATTATAATGATTCACTCTTCCCCCAACCCATATTGAATTACCTGTACGTCTCTTCATTAATTGCTGACATTAGTTGCGAAATAATCTAACTCATTGGAGCTTCTCTTTGGTTTCTACGATACTACCGTTTAAAACTATTGCTGAATCTGTTTAAATTCGCCAACTGCGTTTTAATATATGCACACCCTACCAGCACACGTGTAGGGTCGATGCATTACACCACTCACGCTCTTAGCGTTTCACCCAACTCAGCATTCTGTTACCCAGCAGGCTTCCAGCTCATCAAATCACAAATGCTCACCAACTTCATTTAGTGCATGATCACGTTTCGCTTTTATTTCTATCCAAGATGAGATTCTTTGTCAAAGCCTAGTTCTCTCTCACACATACACAAAATGGTGCATGCGCAAGTAAGTTCAAAAAAGAAAATAAAAATCAATGTATTTTAGAGATTGCGTAACTGATTGCAGAAATAAATTTGAACCAACACCGGATCTCAATCGAAGTACATAAATATGTTGCTGTGCTCGTTATATTCTATGCATAGTGCTGTTTATTGTGATATAATGTGCCCGTCAAGTAATATGACAAATAAAGAAAAATACTGTACCGTTTTTGATTTGCTACTGTGTGAAAGTTCAGATACCCTGCAGGTATTTGGGAGCTAGAAATCAATTTTATAGCAATCTTTCAATTATATACACGCATTTTAGTGTATGTGTGTATATTTATTTGTTTGTTTACGGTTTAAATAAAAAGGTTTACAGCGTAAATAAAAATAATTCCTTGTTCTAAACTGATTAATATTCAAGTGCAAATTAAAGAAAATACATTACTAAAGAATGTTCCCAATACTTTTGGTACACCTTTATTTGACAGAATTGTGTTCTTTTTGTTATCTGAAAGTAAGTGAACTTCTTCTTGGAAACTTGTAGCGCGCATGACCTGAATCTATAATAAAAACGAAATGTAATTCAGTAAAATCCTGATTTAAAGGATTATGTGAGGATAAGATCCGTCCTTTAAACTCCAAATAAATACACACATTCGTCGAGGTAGAAGAATGTTGTGAAAGAGAGCGGTTCTATGAAATGAAGAACATTAACTGTTGTAATACTGTATTTTACTGCACGTGTGTGGAATACCCTGACTGAACGTTATTCAGAGATCCGAAGAGTACATCTGAATAAGTACTCAAGTATTCTTTTGGTTCAGATGACACTTCTCACCAGCTGATGTCTGACACGTTCGGCAGGCTGATGGAAGGCGATGACGAGAAAATCTCTTGCACTCACTTCGTTCTGAATTATTAAGTGCGCGGGACGTACCGTATTTGACGGCATATAAGACGCATTTTTTCCAAAAAATCACCCTGCGTCCTATATGCGGAAGTGAGCCCTCCCTCGCGGGCTAGTGGGCAGGTTGTATTTCGCGTTCGATCAATATTTTCGTTTCTGAAGGATAACGGGACATCCTAGGTTACTTTTGTACTTGCAGAGTTGTTTGCAATCAGTTTCAAGAAGTTTCGAAAGCCAGGGAACACAGGAAAAGCCTTAGAAGGCGATGGAAACTTCAAGATTCTTCTCCAGGTTTCTCAATAGTTTGCCGATCCTTTAAAAGGGGGTACGCCCGGCGGGCTTTCGTGATGTTCAATGTGTCTCAGTGTAAGGTAGTGTACTTTAATTGTGTGTGAAGTGGCCATAATCACGACAATGCATTGTAATCATTGTGGGTGATTGAAATAAAATAAAGAACGGTGTTAATTGTATACCGGTTGTCTTTAATCAGAACCCCGTTTCCTAACAATATTGTTTAATCTTGGCCTTCGATATTATTTTACCCCAAAATACTCGGATATAAACTAAACGTAATAGAACACGCTAAAAAACATGGTAAGAGAGTTCCGGAAAGGTTTTTTTGGGCCACCGCCTACGGAAAAAATGATACTCGTCTGGTGGAAGCAAGAAAAAGAGCTTCAATCTGCTAAAAAAAAGTAAACAATCGTCGTCCCTCCCCACATTGCCAGAAGGCCAGGCCAGAATGTTAGCAGGACGAGAAATTCCGAATTTTTCTGGAACAGAAGATTGGTATTACTGATTCATGCAAAGGCATGGTTTAGCAATGCGTACAAAAATATCAATTGCGCAAAAATTACCAAATTATGAAGAAAAAATACTGGAATTCCATAAATTTGTAATAAAGACACGAAAACGAACTCCTTTTAAACTTGGCCAAATAGTAAATAAGAACGAGGTGCCACTAACCTTTGATGCACCGTCCAACAGAACTGTGAATATCAAAGGGTCTAAAACGGTGTCAATAAAAACCACCGGGCATGAGAAAAACACATTACACAGTAGTTTTGGCCTTCTGTGCTGATGGCACAAAACTACCATCATTTTTAATATTTAAAAGAAACCACACCTAAGGAAAAAGTTCCAGAAGATGTATTCATGTTCATCCAAAAGGATGGATGAATCTGGAATGAATTTATGGCTCCAAAAATATGGCAAGGCGTCCTGGTGGTCTCTTAAGGAAACCATCTCTTCTCATTTGAGACCAGTTCAAAGCACATAGAACTGAAGTCATTAAAAAGAGGGTGAGGGAATTTATTATACAGGTAGTTGTCATTCTTCATGGAATGACAAGCCAATTGCAGCCTTTGGATGTGTTCATAAACAAGCCATTTAACAAAATATGAGAGAACTGTTGGAACAAATGGATGAGAGAACCCGATCATGACCTCACACCCACAGGAAGAACGAAGAGGCCCACCATTGCACAGGTATGTGAATGGGTTAAGGAATCTTGGAGAAATATAAATGGTAAAATAATTATAAAGTATTTCAAGAAGACTGGAATTAGTAATGCTCTTGATGGCACTGAAAACTGCGTTATTTGATGACAGTGATACCAATATTAGCGAAAAAGAGTTTTGAGATTTGAAGGCGATGATTTTTTGTTTTTTTTGAAATGACTGAACTTCCCTTTGCAGAAGACTTTTTTTTACCATTCCTTCACTGTCTTTTTGTTCATTTTCAATTCTAGTGGTTGTTTGCTTTATAGAAAATAGTTTATAATGTAGCTAAGATTCTTTTATTTCTTTTTTAAATCGCTGTATTGGTAAAATAATAATAATTAAATAATGTATTATTATACAGTATTAGTATTTTTCTTTCTGTTCTGATCACATGTTTAGGATGAGCTTTTTTTCGATTATACACGTTAGAATAAATATTAAATGCCTAGACACAGTAAAACTTTTTTTTTCCTTAATTTTCCTTAAAGACCTGAGTCTTTTTCACCCACACCGGGTGGAGAAGATCTGAGTTCGAATCCCGTCGATGACGGGAGGAATATTTGTGGGTTTTTTTTACAACGTGAATGAGTTAGTCGGTCTCAAGGGAGGGTAGATGGTTTTTCCTCCAACAAACAGAAAATCGACCACAGATCACCCACAATTTACAGACAATATACACGGAACAACATGATCTTAACTGCCAATGTCCCTAAAATCCGATAACAACAACATTTGTTTACAGTTTCTTCAAAGCATCAGCAACTGTAAACAGCACTCCGACGCAGGAATTGAACAAGTTACTTCAGCAACATAAAAAGGAGAACAAAAATGCTTCATACAGTATTTCAGTTTTTCTATCTGATTATTTTATGCTGTGTTCATAAAGGAAAGTAACGCCACCTTTCTTATGAACTATGATGAATTAAGTGAACTTCATTAAAATGTTTTAATTGATGGTAATTGCCATCAGACAGATAGTTATGTCCATATAGACTAAAACCTTGATTCACTGGACATTGTCCGTTATTACCGAAGTTGATTAAATCGAGGGTTTACTGTAACTCTTTCTTTAGAAGCATTTTGCTGTGTTTTTTTATTATTTTTTTTTTGTTTTGTTCATGTTTCAAGAGCACAAGCTGATACGTTTTGCTGGAAAAACATCTCTGCTTCATGTAATTAAAAAAACAAGCATCCAACGGTGGTGTGGACTTCCAAGTGTTCAGCTTTCTGTTAATTATTGTTTGAGGCGACTCAGTAATTGATATTTGCTGTTTCAGGACAAACAGAATTCCAGGGTTAGCTTTTTGGCCGACCTACAAAAGGAAATGCAGCTGTGCCCTATTGAGCGCTCTGAACCAAGGAAATCAGGGGCAAAACTAAACACAAAGGAGGGGAGGATATTAAAGCAGCTGCTTCAATCTTGTTAGGTCTGTCCGAAACGTGTCTGTTTTGAAGGTTCCCAGTGTCAGATGTTTAGTTTACTGATCCAGTACTTTAGTTGTAACATAATATCCATCGTTAACAAATTACTACGAATAGATTTTGCGTTTATATCTGGTATCTTATATTATTAATGTATTATATAAGATTATGATATACAGTATATTAAACTTTTGTATTGGTATTTTATTTTTTCAGGTACGATAGGTGTTAAAGGAAACTAAGGCTTGCCATTGAAATTTCAAGGATGGTATCAAGCGAAAAGAGCTACACGGAAATATCTTCGAGGATAAGAAGAAAAAAAAAAAAAAGCTACCATGGCCCCACGGAAAAAAGCGAAGAAAACACCTGTCCCCTACAGGAAATGGGACAGTAGGTTTTGCACTGCTGGGTGGCACATCTGGATGACGTCAAGCAAGCGACAGTTGAGTAACAAGTCTGTACGGAAACAGTTCACTGACGTAACCAGTGCCTTCACCCGAGTGGCAATCGATAGCAGAGGACTGTGAAAGCGTTCTCCGAATACTCGACTGGACCCGATCTGACTTTTCTGATAAGGAAATCGGCAGTCCCTCGTTGCTTTCAATTCTAACTGCAGGATTTGTACCACGAACGGGCTGTTTTGAAGCGGAAGGTTACTGAGCGGAGAAAACTGCTTAATTTCTTGGTACTATGTGCAGTTCCCAAATATAACAGGTCTACTAGAAGCGTCTGCTAACCCACACGGCGATTACGCGTGACTCACCGCATGGTTGACCTTTCTATTTCGGCGTAATTTTTCTCGTGTTCTAGTCCTTATGTTTCTTCCCCTTGTCTCGTCTCCAGAAAGGGAGCTGAAACGAATGCGGAAGGAAAGGGTGTTCATTCTTCAGATTACCTCAAATATTCGAGGTTAATTTCTTGTACATTCTGAATATACTTCTTAAGAAAAATGCCCTGCAGCTGCACCTGCACCCGAACAAATGAAAGGTGCAGCAGACTTATTCGCTCTCCTCCTCCCCCAAGGCTTTCTGCTTTTCTTTGTAGTTCGACTGCCCAGATTTTGTCGTATTGATTTTGGTTAATGTGTTCTGCATATTTGTAGTTCCACTGCTATGTTAGCAAAAAAGCTCATTGAATTCAAGTAAAATTCAATAATTTCAGACCTGTTTTATGAATGAAATAAAGACACAAGACTCAAATGCCATCGTTGGTCTCGTACCTAAACCAACGCGAACTATGTGCTATGATTTGATATTTCTGTACGTCTCTCTCAAATATTGATTAGTAATCTTTGCCAAGGGAGCTGTTTCACGATACATGTATAAAATTTGTAGCAATGCAAAGATATCAATGGTAACTCTTATTGAAAGTTTATATTCAATGCACATCATACTTTACTGAAAATTAAAACTTCTCGCTGCTCAGCCAAGATTTGTTCGATTAAAAAATGAACAAAACATGTAAATTGAATTGATTTTGTTTTTGAAATTCACAACCTTCAAAAATTCAAGTTCCATGGCAATAAGTTTTGTCTGTCTAGCTTGTGAGTTTGGTGCCACCAGTGCTTTTTTTGTAAAAAAAAAATAGGTGCCGGTACTCATTCTTTGCTATCAGGAAAAATTGAAAATAAAAAGGATATGAAAAGTACTCTAAAAAATTTTTTTTTCCTGATAGTTACTTTCGTAGTAATGTTTTTGGAATAGCAACAACAAATTTAGTATATTAACACAGTTTATTAAGTATAAATTAATTATTCAAGTATATATAGAAAATTAAGTAAAATGTGAATAAAATAGGTAAATAAATCGGTCAACTACTGAGTGCCGGGCACTCAGGATGACACGAATTGTCGTTAGTTTAGTATCTCAAATAGAGAGCTTTATGGTAACTGAAAAAAGTTTCTAGTACCCTAGCTTGGCCTAAAACTTAGGAAATAACGGAAACGTTGTCTATTTGAATCTTTCCAGTTGTAGTGAATACCAAGGGTGGGAGAAGCGACTCCGACTTCTTCCTGCAGAAGCGATTAAAGTCTTGGGGGGAGAAGCGACTGGCAGGTGAGAACCCTGCAAGACTCCGCGCAAGCGCCTCCCCACCACCGCCGCCTCAACACTGGCTCTCTGAGCACCTCCTTGCCGGAACAACCCCAGCTTTGAAAATTGTTAAAAAATACTTCTAGTCGCAAAATTTATAAATGACCTTTATAGAATTATTAACTAACTATTTAGCAACTTTTTTGTCACTAAAAGGAGAGTTACTTAGTAAAAAGAAGCATGCTATTGAAGTTCAATAAATTGGAGTGCAACAAAAAAAAAAAAAGATTTTGAACTAATTTTAACTAATTTTGAACTAATTTTAACGGAAAAAAAAAAGATAGATTTCATCGAATAACGCATAGTTAATGTGATTTTTAAATTTTTAGCTCCGTTAGCGACGGAAATAGATGGGGGACACGAAAATTACTTACATTTTCCATTTTTAATTTTAAAAATATTTTAAACATACTCGTTGAGCTCTTTCCAACGGTGTAGCTATAGGTTGTCGACAACATTTTAACCCCTCTCCATTTCTCAGACAAATTTTTGTCAACAATGATCAATATGGCGTTATGTTGGCCCACTTGATGTGCAAACCCATGCAAAATTTCTAGCCAATAGGTTGAGTGGCTCCACAGATACAATGCTGTGACAGACGGACGGACAGGCAGACAACCGAGTGACATTTTAAGGGTCCTTCGTTAAACTATGGCCCCGAAAAATAAGTAAAAATAATTTTATAATAAAGTTTTTGTAGAATATTCCAAATTTTTATTACCTTCTCATCCGACACTCTTGCCGACTTCTTTTCTTCCTCTTTGTGTGTCTCTTGCTGAATGACCTTTCCGAAGCAGCCACGAATCGACATATTTTGCTGGATCGAAGCGGGTCAGCGGTGGGCCTACAATTTTAAGAAACAGTAGTGAAGAAACTGTTTTTGTCATCAACGAAGCTCTGGTTGGGCTGATAATCAGATTCGTTTGTGAAAATCCTCGTTCACATTCACTCGGTGAAATTGGTATCATACTCAGAGCGTCCATCAAATTCTTCCGAAACCATCTTTTCAATTAGGTACCACCGAAATCCACGAATTGCATTTAACTGTAACATAATTGACAATTTTCTAACTTCATTTTCACCAAATGGCAACAATTCATGTTTAGAAGGTTTAATACCTTCGTTGTCCTCGTTTTCCTTCTCTCGTCATCGGTATTGTCACTAGTTCTAACTTTGAATTTTTTTGAAATGGCACCTGTACGGGAAAAGGTTGGACACCACTGCAGTAGAAGGTGGGCCAGAGCCCATTGGGAATACACCTTGATCTGCTCACTGTTGACCAGCGCGACTTCACCGTATGTGCGACAGGTGGTCGGATAGGTTTTACCAGGTACCACTAAGTTGAACAATGGTAATCCCTTTAGATCTGATGGGATATTGTGCTGTAACTCTACTTCACAATAAAGATTTATTTATTTATTTAATTCGCGCACCAGCACTAATTGCCTAAATTGCATGAAGGCCAGAAATGTGAATAGTGCGTACCGCGTTAATTCTCTCCTAATCCGTTCGCTATATGAAAATTTTCTTCGCTCAACGGAAAGTATTTTAAATGAATTACTTCCAAAGGGAATTCAAAATGATTCGCTATAAAAGGACTTCGTTAAACAGAGGCCCGACTGAGTAATTTAGAATTATAAAAATGGTTATACAGTTTTATATAGAAAATATCTTAACAATAGACAGTGAAAAATGCAAATTTAGTTAAATAATTTTAAGCTTATTTGAATAATAGGTAAACATGTGAAAAATATTTACGGAATATTACAAATTTCGAAGTGCACTGCATCCAAATGTCACACGTCATTGTTAATAAAGGTGCCGGTACGCCATACCGTTGCGTACCCGCACAAAAAAAGCACTGGGTGTCACCATTAAAGAACATTACTATCTTTATATACGAGTATTATTACTAAATCACAATGAATTAAAGAACGCCACTCAGTGGGGAATTAATACATTCTGTGGTCGCTACCCATCAAAACTTTGGGGTAACATTTAAGATGCCTCGTGTATCGGCTACGAGGACTAGAAATTCAAGAGTGGAAATCAAAAGCCGAATGATGTTTGGACTATATTAACTACACACTTTCATTTGGATTCCGTTTTTAGTAGCCTACATTTCAAAAATGGAATGGAAAGCAAGCATATGAGATCATAATGTGCGAACCTTTAGGATTTTGTCTACTGTCCAATGCAAACCAAATTTAAAGATGGTAGCTATTGAAGGTTACAAGCTTAACCTATTAAGCATTCTTGTATTTGCATTCTAATCAAATTCGGGTCGAACTGCCGGGTGTAGGGCAAAAACCCACTTGGACAACCCCCCCCCCCCTCAATTAAAGTGCAACGTAGGCCAAAACCCCCTGGTTATAAAAAATAATGATACGAAAATTTTAAACCATAATTTTTATTCTTATTATTTGAGACTCGCCATGAGAATCCTTAATCAGGACTGTTGATTCAATAGCCTGATCCTTTCTAGTACTTTCAATGTCCTTTCGGGTGGTCATGCCTCACAAGCCTATGGAAAGCAAGATTCCAACTCTCGCATAGGTCGTTGGTGCGATCCTCCTCAGTAATGGTTGCCTGATTGACATTCCATAACTGTGGTGGAAACAGGGGAGGAATCATTATAATGCATACTGGAGGAAATATTCCGTCAGGAAGAGCTGGTGGCTGAATACGACAAGTGCCGAACACATAGGTGCTACTGAAATAGTCCATTAGACCTTCCAGTCCTTTAACATCAGGTACATTCTCCATCAGATAAGTCAGTCTATCCAACATTCTATAAAAATGTTTTACTCTATCATTACTCCTGTATGTTGCAGTCTGCCCTAAACTTTGCACCCTTCTCCATGTACTTTCTGGTCAGATGGTAAAACAGCCACGAGATGACACGTGGTCCCAGGACTGTAGAAATAGTATTGATCAGAAACGTTCAAAATCGGTCACCACAGTGGTGGGATCTGGATTGAATCCCAGATGATTACATTTATCAGAGATTGCCTGGAGGAGTCCATAGGTTGATTGAGACTTTGCAGACAGAAAGGAATACACACATGTTACAGCAGATGGCCCAACAGGAGCTCTGATGATGTGTAATTACTGGAACAGTCTTGGAGCGGATGCAAAAGTCTCGTTCGTAAACTATGTGGTACTGCAGGCTAAATGTTCGAGTTCCTTGTTGGTTGCAAACACTATAATTCTCTCGGTCGACTCAGGTACATTTGTCATAAATGAAGAAATTCTGGAGCCCCTGTAATTTTCCATTCAACCACTGACATGCTCCAATTCTCGTAGGGATATTGGGTCCTTTGGCAATGCTCCTTTCTGTAGACGTCGAACATTACGTTTCAAAGAGTGAAATCGACCAATGGCACAATGAACTTCAAGAGGTTGTTAACATATGGCATCTGCAACAATATGCACAGGTCTGACCCTGTTGGTCAAAGCAGCAGCTGTCTTTACGGTGTTCTTTACTTTGGCTGCTTTAACCTTGTTAGGATCCTAACAAGTCTCTGTTCAGTTACAGAAAGTAATTGCATTACCTCCAAATCTGTATGAGTGCAGCCTTTGCAAGAAAGTGCATTCCTCTGAGATCATTCCCAACGTATTCGTGTACTGTTTGAGCTCTTCTTGGTGTATAATTAGCCTTCTGCACACAGTTTAGAACCTTCTTTATTGTTCTTGATGATCTCTATGGTGGCTGAGGATAGATGAATTTTTCGGATCACTCAGAGACAAAGCTCACAATAACATTATATTTCCACAGGCATTAACACTGGAGGCTGAAGTGGAACTGATGCCTCAAGTGAAATCTAGCAGCCTTATATATTCACCTTCTTGCCCTCCCTTAAAATAATAAAATTCCTTAAAACCTTAAAATCATTTTTTAAGATTTTAAGATTAATTACACATGAAGTAATGTACACCTAAATATGTATAGTTATGTATAGTACAGTAGACACAGTACAGTATAATATTTAAAGTCAGAAAACAGAAAAAATGGGGACTTTTGTCATGTTTTAACTGAGGAGATTTTGCCCGGACCCATGAACTGCCACCCTGAAACAAGATCCAAATAGCCATCTTCGTTCGTCGTGTTGAAAAGTTTGGAAAGTAGGGCACTATTATTCTACTTAGGACTGTTGCATACAGCAAGGGACTGCAAAACCCTAAAATGATAAATGAATTTGTGCAACCGCTTGCCCCATAAATAAACTAATTATTTGATTTGGGTTGAAATTTGGAAGAAAATAAATATACCACTCTCTTAGTAATTAAATTAAATTTAAAATGACCTCTACACTGATGAAGCGGGCCACGTTTTTGTGTTCCCAGTTTAGTGTTATCTGTACGTAGATGTCATTCCTTTCAACCTGCAAGTTGTAGACAGTGTGCAGTTCTCATTTTTAAATTTAAAATTAGATGACCGGTAGTTTTAGTGCTGCTCTGCTGGCAGCAATTCATGAACAGTAGAGGTCAAATGTCAAGGTCACTGAACAATTCTGCGAATGGATCACTGTTAGTTTCGGCTCTCCAGAAGGGACAATTTAATCAGTTTCCATAGGATTTAGTCCCATAGCAAATTCCTAATCCTTTTCGTGCCACGTATAGATATACTCCTAGGAGTATATCTATACGTGGCTACCCCTGAGGCTTGAAACTGAAGCCTGGAAAACTACCATTTGGTCTTGCTTCATCATGAAAAAATCTCAACCCCCAGCTGTGAAAGAAACGAGTGTGGCCACTCTTAAGTTGTAAGCAAACACTTGCTTCTAGTAGTTGAACAGCTTAATGCAGTTGCATGTTTATAGGAATAATTCCACACATACAACCTGCACTCTGGCACTTTTAGTTCATCGCACAGGACAATCTTTACGAAGAAGATTCTTCGTAAAAACTGAAAACATAAGTAATCTATAATGCAATTACTGGATCGTCTGATTCGAACGACATACCTGAACCGACGATGCCGGGAGTAAAATGAACTATCTGTTGATATCTTTAAACTGGAACCAAAAATAGGAACATCAAAAGGAAAAATCCAGAATCCCATGTCACTTGTTATTAGCCAGATCCATAATCCAAATATCTAAATTCAGTATCTATTTCATCGATGCTCTCTTATACATTTTTCAAGAAATCCTTGAGACTACTACGATCCGAAGAATCTGGAAGAGTTACTTTGTCCAGCAATTCCAAAAATTAAAATTCCAAATTAAAATGATTTTTGGTTCATCTCAATCGAAAGCTTATCACTCGATATGTTTGAAAAATGTCATCCGCGCACCAATAATCGATCACTGTTTTAGCCACACAACCTCCCTATCTGCATATTGTAATTAGTGGAATACCCACAACCCAATCTTTCTAGATACAAAATACTTTAAACTGCAAGACAACTTCGTTTTGTTTCTCGATATCAAAATCATATAATCGGATATCCATTTGTGCTCTCCTGCACATCCTGGAATTCTATTTCAGCAGCACTGGCAACCCCTTGAAAGTCTTGGCATCAGTCTTTCAACACAGACATCTCCTTGTCACACATCAGCACATTCACAGATTTTGCCATTTGGAGAGGTGTCCTACAAGGTGGCCTCTTCTCCCTAATCCTATTTGCAGCTGCAGTCAGAACCCTTTGTCTCTTAACTAAGACTGTCCTACCATGATGACTTGTTCGTCACTTAAGAAGTAACACAGACACTGATACTCCTTGGAGAATACCTGCTGTCCATTGGTTTAGAAATAAACAAAGATGAATCAGCGCAAGTTACTTTTACAAAGAGAAAAAATAAATAAATAAATAAAGGATAACATTGTTGTTCATATGCATACCAAACTGAGAGGGTTTCTCACCGCAAGGGTCTTGTGCTAACATGGGACCAGAACCTCTTTCTTTTCTTACTTGAAGAACTCCAAACACATGAATTTTGCTTCCATGTGGGCCATTAGACAAGAGTTCTCCAGCTTTGGTAATCGGGCTGATCTCCAGAATATTCAGAGAGCTATCATCGTGGTCATCACGTACAGACAGGTGGTTTGGTTATCTTTCTTCCCTCCCCACATCTAAAACGCTATCTTGGATTGCAATATTGGACTACAAGGAAGCCCTTCACGATCTCCTCTACAGCTCTCGCTACACCTGTGGAAACACTTGATGATTACACCCAATATTATAACCGTTGGTCAGCTGTTTACACGCATTTTGTGTGTTCCCCCAACATTGGGGGAACACACAAAATGCTGATTCAAGATGAACTGTTTTCTTCCTAGGATCTGCTAGGGTCACTTCCTACTGTGAATGCAAGAAGATAATTGCATTGTCTTCTTGCTGCTTTTTTTGAATGCAAGAAGATAATTGCATTGTCTTCTTGCTGCTTTTTTTTTATAACATGTTCTTGTGACATTTATTTATTCCCAAAATTTTTGTTATTCTGTTATTGTTGTACACTCACTGTTCATCTCTAGTTTTACAAACTCATTATTATAACTGATAATTGATCTGTAAATCCCACTAGCACTTTGCTATCCAGGGGTGAGACGATGATCTCATCTTGAATAAATAAAACAACGAGGGAACCTTATAACTTTATAGAATAAAACAGTTGAAAATAAACAAAAAAAAATAAAATAAAATAAAAATTTTAAAATTTGAGGATTCCGAATACAAAGAGTTTGTTTATTGTTTTAACTTTATCATTCGTAACTGTGGCTGATTAATAAAGGAATTCGTAAGTAACCGGCTTTTATAAAGGCTATTTTTTTTTTTTTTTTTTTTTGGTTGATGTTAGGGGGCTTCTCTGCCGAGACCAACCTCGCCACATCACGCACATTGTGAAAACAGAAAGTATTTAAAACATTATCATTAGCTCGTATAAAGTGCTTATCCTCTTGTGTGGCTTCTTTTTGGCAAACATCTCTTTCTGGAAAAGCACATTCAATTCATATTTTGTATGGTTGCTGTGAGTTCTCATCCGAATTTAGACACAAAAATAGTGCCAGCTTTAAAGGGATGATCAAGTGCGAGAGTAAAACAATGACCCCACCTTAGTGAAGTATAAGATAGGCATGAGGTATTTCACTCACCTCGCTAGGATTGTGCGCATCCTGTTGTGGGAAAGATACCTCTGCATTATCTATAGTTATCAATACATGATATTTATCTGGTATCGTGTCGATAACACGTTTATGTTTCGTTTTGATGTACATTGTCCATTCTTTCTTTTACAGCATTTAGTTGCTACTTTGGATCCTTGAAGACATGTCTTCCTTTTCAAATCGTTTCAATTGAATTCAACACTTTAAACTTTGTGCTCAGAAGGATATCTTTAATGGTTAAGAAGACCATAAGACTTATCGCCCAAACTGTAATATTTGAAATAAATAAAATTAGTCAAAATGCTCAGGAAATCTTATCAGCGTGATGGTTTAAATAAACAGTCAGATGTGATTCCCTTGAGATGTGGAGTGATTGGTCGGTTATGGATTTTTTTAATCCCATAAACGCAGAAACCGACAAAAATACATTCAACTTGCAGTTAATATATTTTCGGGATTAAACAAGGGACTCGCTATTAATTTGACTAAGCGTATTTCCCTCACCCCACCTTAGAAACAACTCCATCCGATACAATTGAAGGTTTGTGGTTACCAAAGCGAAACTTCCAATCATTGATTGACTTCTTACACCCTATCTTACCTACTGCATCAATATTCATTGCACATAAAGATGGCTTACTGCCTTATGAAAAGCGAAGTTTTCTTTCTTCTTAGGAGGGCTCAATCAGCCCTCTATCTGTAATTCGAACATGTACGGAAATTGGACCGATGACCTCTTCCTTTAACTAACCTCTACTTTCCCCGATAACTTTTTTTGACCAAACACGTGCAATAACACTTCTAAAGTCAGTAGGTTTAAAACAAATACCATGAGCAAATATTATACGGATTACCCCAGTGACCTCAGGGACGTAACGTTATCTAAACGTTTCTGACACAAATAACTCGTTTCCGGGCATTTGATCGAAGCGCAGTTGAAAATGTTGGCGTATTACTTTGCGTCAATTCGCAGTAAGTCCTCTGAATCTGCATATTCTAAAGGCAAAATTTTTCCCCTACGCCTTAACGAATTTGTATGTGTGTATCTATGTATGCACGCACAGTAAGATTGTATCAGAATAATTTAATGTGCGTTTGTTATGCAGGTTTTACGAAGTAAGAGGTGTTGAGGTGGACAAAATGGGGCATTGAACTGTGGGGGTGGGTTTCGTTATCTTTATTATTCTGAAAATCCTATTCCTCAAAGAGGCCTACAATTATATTATATTATGTTATATTTTTTTTATATCCCCTTATTTTAACCCCTCCCACTTTTACACCTGACTTGATTGATTTCAGAAAATTCCCAGACTCACGGGGACCCCTAATATATTAAGGTATTCTTCCACTGGACTGGCTGAGTTTAGAAATGACAGACACACACACAAGAATGTAGAATATACAAATTTGTTTTTTATTGTCATATTATATATAAGAAAATTACAATAACCTTTAACAGAATACAGTATTTAGTTTGACACTTGTTATTTTACTAATTTTTAAATGTGTATATATCTTGTAATTTACAGTCAACCTTGTTATCAAAAGAACTACTAAATCCTAATACTTATATATATCTACATATATATCACTGTGTCTCTTCATGTTGCTCTACAAAGATTTCAGTAGGTCCGGGCATTTATTACCCCTCACAATGCACAATCTGTCTCTTTGCTCCTTAACAGTCCATGTAAGTCAATAAACCACCATCAGCCAATGAACAGACAAAATATAATTTCATAAGTGCTCGTTTCCCAACTTATTAGGAAATACATGTATATTCATTCCAGAATCCTTACTTGCAAACAGTCAACAATATCCAACCAATTTACTTAGTTACCTTTCCGTTCAATTAATCCACTATTTCACAATTAGGGCTAGATGCTCATTTAATTGTTTACCTGTTTAATCATTTTCTACCCCAAATAAGTCATACTCACAGCAATTTAACATTCACAATAATTCAAGGACAAAATTTTTACTTCCTACTACAGATTAACTTACTCTTAAATTGCATTACTCTGATCTCTATACTAAATTAAATTATCACTCCTTAAGTATTACACTCGTTCAAATATATATGTATATATATTTAGTACTTTGACATTCTCTCTTAAAACTTATAGCGTCCTCCTAGAGTCCTTTTCATTATTAAATTAGTTCCCCTTTTTACAAATTATATTCTCAGTACTTATTCTAACACTTACGCAATGGTCTGGTATTCCTCCCTGCTCGGTCTCTCTTCCTATCTGCTCGGGGTGAGGACTGGAAAGCGAAAGGTTGCTCATCCGGGGAACATAGTAATCTATCCTGGGTTTCTCTACCGGGTACTGCACGGCTGAAGATAATACCGGATCTTATCTCCTTTCTTCCTCCATCTGCGTTGCGTCCGAGGACTGGGATACCTTCCGGGTCGACTAGTCACTCAACTGCTCAATCGAGAAATTTGCCTCTATGGCGTTTCACCATTCTTCCTCCATAGACTGCATTAACTTCTTCAAGGGAACGATACTTCCGACTCTAGACTTTCACAAAATAAATTCTTATAATAAATTCTCCCACTACAGCTTCCATCTCTCCAGGACTGCTTCCACCACAAAAACTCCTCTCCGAATGATCAGTATCAATTTCTTCTTCCCTTCTCTCCTTTCTCTCAAATTTCCCACCGCTTTCTTCCTGGCCAATCGTTGACTTCCCTATCCTTTCCTTCGTGATCCTATTCGTCTCCCTTCATTTCCGTGGGCGTGCTTTCTTTTTCCTAGTGTGACCGAACTTCCGATAATCTGGAAAATACTGGTAATTTCTCGAAATTAAACGTAAGTTCCGGTCAGCTAAGAGTTTCAGGCTTTCTTTGTGACCTCACCCCCATATCCATTTCTAGTCGCCCACACCTGCTAGAGGTCGAACCGTGAAATCTATAATAGGGCCACTTCCGCACTCAGTGCCCTTTCTATAGAGTATGTGCTCCTGTCTTAAGTGGGATTTGTTTCGGTCCATTATGATTGCTTTTACTGACTCGCTTAAGGAATTTTTCCATACAACCGAGATTTAACTAACTGGGTGTGTTTGGACTAACCTTCGAATTTCAGTGTTTCTTAACAAATGATACTTGTCTGAAACTAACTATATACGCCACAATTAATTCTTCCAATATTTAACAAACTTTATTAAATTATTGTAAGGCTGGGACCTTACATTGCATTCCTCTCCCCCTAAAATTTATATCCCATATATATAAATTTTATACATGTCCTCAGGCGGATGTGCCTTCTTCCAGGGCCTACTTATTAATTACAATCTATCTCCCCTTCTAAATTTTCTATATACAATTATATACATGTACATTAATTAATTGCATAAATTTTTTTTTTTTTTTTTTTTTTTTTTCCACTAAACTATTCCCATCCTATGTTTTCATTAAATACTGCTCCTAAATACATTTGTTGTAGCCTGTTTGTCTCTTTCAACTTGAGGGCCCTTTCCCCATAGGAAGTTTCAGCTCTGTGGTTCCATGGCCATTCGATTCTTTTCGGCTCTGTTGATTCATCTACCAAGTTGTCATTCTTTTCACCTCCACTTTCTTCCACTTTATTTAACAGTTCGCTGTCTTCACGTTTCTCTTCCCTTCGAGACGTTTTCTTTCCAGATTTTCTATTGACCCTTTCTCTCATTTCCAAAACTCCCACGTGTAGCATCCTTCCACTTTCTCGACACTTTCTCTCATTATTCTTATTAGTTTTGTTGTTCTTCTTCAATTCCCTTAATTCTTCTTGTGCCACCAGAACTTTATTAACAGTGTTTGCCTTACACCCTTCTAATTGTTTCACACTCGTTCCCTTTGAAGATTCCCCTCTCTCTGGCTCATACTGGGCTCTGCCGCCAGCATTTTGCCTTCTGCCTACTTTATTACTCACAGGGGTATCATTATCGAAGTTAATGCAGCCACTCCCCACATCTATCTTGGCTCTTAACTTCTTTAGTAGGTCCGTGCCTAGTATTGCGTCATGTCGACGACTATTCACCCTATTTGCCACTAAATATGAATGGGGTATCATGATTTCACATCCCTGTATTCTTATCTTGTCTTTGACTATATAGTTGGTGTGAATTTCTTCAGCACCTACCCCTTTCACAAGAAATTCGCGGCAACATCTCACATCTCCGTTATTTGACCCTTTGCAGTATCTGATGAGGTAATCCCACATTAATATTGACCTCGAGGCTCCTGTGTCTACAAGAAATTTACCTGGTACCCCTCCTAAGCTTCCCTTTACATATAACAGGTCGTTCCCCCTTCCGTTATCACTTACAGCGCCTAAAGATATGTTTTTTCTTTTGGCTGTGTTTATGTGTAATGCTTGTTCACTCCTCCCAGGGTTTTGCTCCTGGCTGTAGTTACTACCTCCGCGGTATCCCCTTTGGCTATTCCTGTGTGGACAATATCTAGCGAGATGTTCCTTGCCCCCACATATGTAACACCTCTTCTGTCCATTTCGCCTATCTTCTCTTTATTACCTTTCGGTTTTGTCCCTTCTCCTGTGGCTAATACATTTATGTCCCCTCTTATTGCCCCCCGACCTTGGAGATCTAGCTTTTCCTCATCAGTGGCTAGTTTCATGGCCTCGGCTAATGAATTGGGTTTTCTCCTTAGAATCTCTCGCTTATATTTATCCCTGACCCCCATCAAAAATTGTCCCATCAGGATTTTGTCAAAGGCGCTATTTTCTTTTTCCGATACTTCTGTTGTTAATTTTACTGTTAAAAATCTTTTGTAATAGTCCTCAATGCTTTCGCGATTATTTTGACTACAATTATTTAATATCCCGATTCCTTCAAGGAACGTGATCTTTGGGGAAAATAACTTCCTTAATATCTTTTCAAATTTGTCTAATGTTTCTATTTCCATCCCTTGGGTCTCCTCTAAATACCTAGTCTGGGCCCTGCCTTCCAGTTTGAATTCCGCCATCATGACTATTTCTAGTTCCGTTAATTCTTCCTTTTCCTTAATCATTTTTAGTTTTCTCAGAAAATGTTCCACATTTTCTGATGGTTCCCCTTTAAATACTTTTAAAAATTTGCTTAACTTAATTGGGCCCCTATTATCATTCCCTATACTAACAATTGTTTCTCCTGATGTCTCCTGCCCGTTGATATTTTCCTCCCTTTCTCTATCCCTACTGCTGTTCGCTCTCCTTGTAGCCATGACTTATCTTTCGAGGTGGGGTTTATTCTAATTAACTAGCTATTTTCTATCAATACCTTTCTTATTCTATAACTTATTTCATCTAATTCTAAAACACATGAAATTCTAATTCAGTACCCACTTTAACCTTTAACTACTTACTTTTTTTCACTTTTCACTTTCTGGCTCGCCAGCTGAATTTTTTTCTATCAGTTTCAGCAACTGGATTACATATATATATACATATATATATATATATTTTTTTTTTTTGTCGTTCTGAACTCAGCCTTCCGTCGTGAAGAATTATCCTGGCTCTGGCTCGCCAATTGTGGGGGTGGGTTTCGTTATCTTTATTATTCTGAAAATCCTATTCCTCAAAGAGGCCTACAATTATATTATATTATGTTATATTTTTTTTATATCCCCTTATTTTAACCCCTCCCACTTTTACACCTGACTTGATTGATTTCAGAAAATTCCCAGACTCACGGGGACCCCTAATATATTAAGGTATTCTTCCACTGGACTGGCTGAGTTTAGAAATGACAGACACACACACAAGAATGTAGAATATACAAATTTGTTTTTTATTGTCATATTATATATAAGAAAATTACAATAACCTTTAACAGAATACAGTATTTAGTTTGACACTTGTTATTTTACTAATTTTTAAATGTGTATATATCTTGTAATTTACAGTCAACCTTGTTATCAAAAGAACTACTAAATCCTAATACTTATATATATCTACATATATATCACTGTGTCTCTTCATGTTGCTCTACAAAGATTTCAGTAGGTCCGGGCATTTATTACCCCTCACAATGCACAATCTGTCTCTTTGCTCCTTAACAGTCCATGTAAGTCAATAAACCACCATCAGCCAATGAACAGACAAAATATAATTTCATAAGTGCTCGTTTCCCAACTTATTAGGAAATACATGTATATTCATTCCAGAATCCTTACTTGCAAACAGTCAACAATATCCAACCAATTTACTTAGTTACCTTTCCGTTCAATTAATCCACTATTTCACAATTAGGGCTAGATGCTCATTTAATTGTTTACCTGTTTAATCATTTTCTACCCCAAATAAGTCATACTCACAGCAATTTAACATTCACAATAATTCAAGGACAAAATTTTTACTTCCTACTACAGATTAACTTACTCTTAAATTGCATTACTCTGATCTCTATACTAAATTAAATTATCACTCCTTAAGTATTACACTCGTTCAAATATATATGTATATATATTTAGTACTTTGACATTCTCTCTTAAAACTTATAGCGTCCTCCTAGAGTCCTTTTCATTATTAAATTAGTTCCCCTTTTTACAAATTATATTCTCAGTACTTATTCTAACACTTACGCAATGGTCTGGTATTCCTCCCTGCTCGGTCTCTCTTCCTATCTGCTCGGGGTGAGGACTGGAAAGCGAAAGGTTGCTCATCCGGGGAACATAGTAATCTATCCTGGGTTTCTCTACCGGGTACTGCACGGCTGAAGATAATACCGGATCTTATCTCCTTTCTTCCTCCATCTGCGTTGCGTCCGAGGACTGGGATACCTTCCGGGTCGACTAGTCACTCAACTGCTCAATCGAGAAATTTGCCTCTATGGCGTTTCACCATTCTTCCTCCATAGACTGCATTAACTTCTTCAAGGGAACGATACTTCCGACTCTAGACTTTCACAAAATAAATTCTTATAATAAATTCTCCCACTACAGCTTCCATCTCTCCAGGACTGCTTCCACCACAAAAACTCCTCTCCGAATGATCAGTATCAATTTCTTCTTCCCTTCTCTCCTTTCTCTCAAATTTCCCACCGCTTTCTTCCTGGCCAATCGTTGACTTCCCTATCCTTTCCTTCGTGATCCTATTCGTCTCCCTTCATTTCCGTGGGCGTGCTTTCTTTTTCCTAGTGTGACCGAACTTCCGATAATCTGGAAAATACTGGTAATTTCTCGAAATTAAACGTAAGTTCCGGTCAGCTAAGAGTTTCAGGCTTTCTTTGTGACCTCACCCCCATATCCATTTCTAGTCGCCCACACCTGCTAGAGGTCGAACCGTGAAATCTATAATAGGGCCACTTCCGCACTCAGTGCCCTTTCTATAGAGTATGTGCTCCTGTCTTAAGTGGGATTTGTTTCGGTCCATTATGATTGCTTTTACTGACTCGCTTAAGGAATTTTTCCATACAACCGAGATTTAACTAACTGGGTGTGTTTGGACTAACCTTCGAATTTCAGTGTTTCTTAACAAATGATACTTGTCTGAAACTAACTATATACGCCACAATTAATTCTTCCAATATTTAACAAACTTTATTAAATTATTGTAAGGCTGGGACCTTACAGAACAAGGGTGCAGTTCGGAAAGAAGTCGGAAATTATAATGGAATACATTGAATATTCATGGCAGGGTATGACTGCCATGTGACGTCATTAAACAGTTAAAGTATGGTGGAAATAATTCAAATATCACTGCGCAAGTAGCATCTACGACGAGCCAACAAGTGGGCATCCCTCAACCTCGCAATAGGGAATGTTGTGGCAAAAGTTGAACAGTTAATCCTCGAAAACCATCGCGATAGTACTGAGAATTTTTTCTTTCTTTCTTTCTTTCCAGTAATTGTAAAGGCAATCATTTTTCGGTGTTTGATATAATTCATAACGATTTGTATGTGAGTAACTTGTCAGCGCGAATTCTGAGCACAAAAAGAACAATGAAAGGTTCATATTACTCCTTCCCAAATAAGAGACGATGATCCTTAGTAGCCCACAGGCAAATATTACTCTGTATAGTATTCTGATATCATTTTGATGAGAGTTTTCAATAACATATTTTTTGACGAAACTTATGAGTTTGTACCGGGCAATTGGTGTCAAAATGCTTTGGAAAGGAATACGAAAGCCCCAACAATATAATCGTTGGATCAATCACTGTAGTACTATGGGAAGTCAACCTACCCAATATTTTGGATCCGGACAAACCGTCGACCTCCCTCTGGATGAATGAGAAGATAACAACAATATGTTTACATCAGCTCCTAAGGCATCAAGATAGAGAAATAACAGAACCAGCTGATGAACTCTCTTCTTTGCATACTGCGTGACCATTTTATTAGGTACACCTTGATCTTGGCCAAAAGGCTGAGAAACCACCACCACCCAAAACACTATGTACCTTATTAGGTACATAGTGTTTTGGGTGGTGGTGGTTTCTCACTACTACTCGATCAGTTCTCTTGTGTTGAATATAGTACTCTGTAAAGGCCAGATGGTGTGAGTGATATGTGGTTTATGAAGGGTGGTGTTGTAGAGTTATATTGTTCATCTAGCCTTTTAACCTAGGGGCTCGTGGAACTCTACCGACTCCTAGTTACCCGGTCAGATAGGGATCAATTTAATTTATTTGGCTGTGCGAACCCTGGCTTAGCAAGAGCTTACCAGAGATGCCCGTTACTCTTTCTGTATCATCACAGAGTACTCGCCCAGGTACTCTGATGATACAGAAACGGCCAGAAATGCGTGTAATGTTACGTTCGTACAGTGTGTGTGTCTCTAGGAAGGCCTGAAAAGCCTGCCCATTGTGGGTGTAACAAGCTGGATGTGGCAGACAACTAAGTGCATCCCTAACCACGAAGACATGGATAGTTATAATCTTTGTCTGTCCTAATAAGGGCGAAAACCGTACCCAAAGTAGTATAGCACTACAGTGCCAACTGGTATAGCACTTTTTCTGGTACTCACAGCTGTCCAAACTGGGATACCAGCAAAAACAAAAAAAATCATAAATAAATAAAATAAATAGAAAAAAGAATAATAAAAAAACCACAAGGTGAAAGTGAGTGTAGAAATGCATTTGGAACAAACTCTTTTTTTTTTTTTTTTTTTAGGTACACCAACCCTTTTTCGTGAAATGTAGCTCTTTGAATAAGAGGACAAGTTTTCGTTCTACAAGGCATGTTAGTCAGAGCCAGACGCGCCGATATGAGTATTTCGGAAACTGCAATCCTGCAGATGTTTTCGTGTTCGACTATGTCTAGGGTGTATCTAGATTGGTCTGTTGACCAAATAACATCCAGCCAACGGCGATTCTATAGTCGGAAATAGCTCGTTGATGCGAGAAACCAGCGAGACTTGTTCACAGTAACAGATAGGCTGCGGTCAGACAAATAACAACCTAGTACTACTGTGTAAAGTGTATTCGTGTCTGACAGCACCAGGGGTTCCCCCACCTCTGCGTTGCTTTCATTGTGGGTGTAACAGTTCACTGCAAAAGCCAGAGATTTAAAAGTGTATGGATTTTGTAAGTGTAATGTTTTGTATCGTTGTTCTTCTGGTCATTTAGCCGCTAGACCCCTGCTGGGACCCAACGTTGCCCACACTTGGCCTCGTGGAGGCAGACCAGGTACACAGTAATTTAAAATTTTTACCCTGCCACCTAGTTTCCTGGGATTTCAGTGGCTAGGGCCTGAAAGGCAAAAAAAAAAAAAAAAGCATCATAGGGGTAAATACTAGGTTCTGTAAAGCCTAAAAGTTTGCATAGTTAGCTTTAATTTAGACATTGTTAGAGTTTTACAGTGTGGGACATGAGCTGGCGTATAGATAGTAGGGGTGAACTGAAGGCTGGGGAGGGGTGAAAGGCAGAAGATTGGGGACGATAGAGAAGGCGTCCCCAGATTGTTAGTGAGGCAGGCCCATGACTCACCAGGTGAAGAACGGGGAGGGAAGAGACTGCAGAAACTGTCTTCTCCCACCCCGCCGGGGGGGCGAGATAGGACCACACAAGGGAGTGCGGTCAGGAAGGCCAATTTGGCCATACAGCAGCGCTGGTTCTCTCTTTTGCCGTCATGTTATTCCTATCCGGGTCATCAGAATTTGGGAATCATTCATGGAACCAGATTCCTGTCCGGTGTGGTCAGGGCCGTATAGGCTTTGGTTGCACTTGAGGTGTGGTCTCATCCATTTGTAGGTGGAGTCATCTTCATCTGTGTGGACGTATTGTGGTAGGTGAGGTCTGGAAGGTTCTTTGTACTCTGTGGTTACCCAATACTTCCTCCAATGTGGTTACATTGGAGGAAGTCACCTGATTATTACTGTAGTAGTAATAATGTTTATTTCCCTAAGGGTGTAACAGTTGCGCTATCAAGTAAAGATTTACGTAGTGTGCTGAAATGTAATGATGTATGATCGAAATATATGAACGATATGAGCAGCATATCATATGGCTCAACTCTGAATGTAATTGCCTTGTATGATATTTAATTAGGTTGACAGCCTTGCCGTTTATATGATACAGAACACTATACTGTAGTGTGACATGACTTCAAAACACTGTAGTCTGATATGATAAACTGCGCCACAGGGAGAGCTTAGTTATGTTTGTCTCGAATGCGCTACCTGGTAACGATTCAATTGTTGAAAATAATGTGACGTTTTAATAATGGCATCCCTGTTCGGCACTCCTGATGAATTTAAACCAATTGTGATAACCAAAACAAAATTTTATGAGTACGTAATACTTCGTTTCTGCAGAAGATTATGAACGTCTTAGTTTCAAATCAACATCCGAAGGGATATATGTAGACGTTTTCGTTGTCATGACAGCCAGTTACTCTGGAAACCGTTGGTTGCCATGGTAACCACAAGTATACAACGGAATGAGTGTGCATAGAGAAGATACGAGACACTAGTACGTACTGTACTATTATTTGTGTCCATGAACACCTCGTGAAAAAGGGGTTTCATGGTTTCCCCCTTCCGGAAAGAGTTTTTCATCGACGAAGGAGAGTCAAATTTAAAAGACTTACGATAAATACAACACCATATATCGCATTGTAACCAAAATTATTAGCCCTCCTAGCCACATGGGCTTATTGTGGGTGAATGTATTAAACTGATTAAATAAAATAATAGAATGTGTAATTTATAGAAAGAATGCACTAACACCTAATGGTCTTATCTGGCTTGCTGCAAAAGCCCATCAATCAATCATTATGTGGTTGGTGCATTATAGCCTAGGTTGCTGTTGTGCCAGTAGACTCAAACCAAACCAAACCAATTATTCACTAGTACCCTTCAAACAAATGGGACCGACGAAACAGCTGACGTTTTCTTCTTTTTAAAGTTGATTGGTTACCTCCAACACATAACAGCTGAATGTTGTTATACCATTAGAGAGTCATGGTAGCTCTTCCACTGCTCAGCACCATTTCATGCAAATTTTCCTCTTAATCTTGGTCCAATAGCTTTCAAACAACAACTTCAAACAAATGCATGTTTTGGAGTTAATTACTACTATGCACTTTTGACCTCAGGGACAGCCCGTGATCCTCAGAATCTTTCGACCTCTTTACCGTAATAGACCGCCAATATTTCACTCGTCTCGATTTTTAACTCATCAGTCACATTACAAAAATGGACTCGCTGGATGACTTCGATACGGTTTCATGTGATCCAGCAATTAGTAATCATTCAGAAGGATTCTGTCATGGGTCATCCAGGCTAATTCTTCAGCATTATTGTATTTCTTGGGTACATTTATCATTTTGACAAGAACAGAATCCATTCCCATAGCGTTGCTAGGTGATAGCAATTTCTGTGGGTGCGGAAAACTGCTGAAAATATGAATGAAGGACATTGCCGCTAGATTGTAGTATGACCATATATACTTACTGTTTAAATATATCCTCTTCAAAGTAGCGTTATTCTATCAATGCTTCAATTTATTGAAGCATACCCGGACCAGTATTTCGGATTGACTATCGATATTTTCGTTGTGTTTTCAATAATGTCCGACCTGTTGCTAAATTTTTTTTTTTGTTTAGGGAAAAAATTAAAACCGCAAGGGATCCAATAGGGGGGGGGGTAGGGTGGATGTGGTAGCACAGGAATATTGTTACGTTTCGCGAGATAATCAAATATAGCCAGAGCAGTATGGAGGCATGCATTATCATGGAGTATTCAGTTTTCTGTCGGCTTCCTTCTAACTCACACATACAAGCTGTTCACAGGGTGTCCGATTCACAGATTCATCTTCAAGAAGTTGCCTCTATCGAGATATGCCAACAACATTGCCTTGACATATGATCACATTTTGATGAAACGTTAAGCCGAAGTTAATACTACAAAACTAAATGTTGCTTGTATTCCCAAAGTCGTTTCCCTATAAGAAAAAAATTAAAAAACCACGTTTTTTTTAAAAGCAGCTAATTCGAACTGAACTAACTCTTGTACTAACGCATATTACAGACAATTGAATACGGATAGCACGATGGATCCATTTATTGTAACAGGCGTAGAGGCAAAATAAGATCAATGCAAGAATGCTTGCATTGATCATGGCAAGAGCGCCACTTCATTGAACGATGATTGTATTTGCTGCATGTAGTGATTATTTAGAGGGCACGAGTTTTTTTGGAATGCTTCGTGAAAATTAGTTTTGGCCTCTCGATTATTACTTCGATGGGAAAAGCTAACTTCGAAGTGAACAATTTTTTTTTCATTGTTCCTCCAAAAGGTCTTGCATTAACGTTTTCCAAAGTATTGCTGAAGGCGTGGTTCTTCACTATTCGAAGCTGGATGATTGAGTGCAGCGGATGCTTGGAACCAGTTCAAATAAAACGTAAACACGTTTTAAGATAATTTTCAGTTCCGTGTTCGCATAAATGTGGCCACGTTTACTTATTTAAAGTGTCAAATGCTGACCAATGTTGCAGTTTTATCCAAGAAAAGATTTGAACTTCGCCGTTTCTTTTGTTTATAATTAGCGATGCCTGTTTGCTTCGCAGAGAACAAAAACGCTTATTCAAGGTGGAGATGTATTTCCACAGATTTGCGAGATTAGCCTTTGGTTTCCATTGCAAAATTGAGTTATCAGTAAAGGTCAAAGTCGACAAATGCAAAGCTCTCCTTATCTAAGCAGCCTTTCATTTTTCATAAGAGTTAAAAAAACAAACAAAAAAAATTACCTGGAAATTCGCCGGATATTTCTCAACACTGATTCAAGGACTAGGAAAGTTAAGGGTGGTTATCACTATTATTCTTAAATTACGTACATCTGCTTATTGAGGCGCTGCAGTTGTTTGCTTAGGGCTGTAAAATACTAACAACGAACTTTTCAAAAAAAAAAAAAAAAAAAAAAGGAAAAAAGCATAGCTGGACTGATATCGAAACATTTCATCGGGTTCATGGAATAAAAAAGATCGCTGGTGTCGAAGAAAGGATATAGTCTTTCAAAGTGATTACTCACAAACATTATCTGATATTACACTTCTGATTTATGTTCACACATTCAGGAGTTATTTTAAGGAGCGGTGATTATATGATGGAGCAAAAATAAAGCATTTTTTGCTTCGTATTTAGTAAACTCGTGGGTATTGACTTTTGTTGCAATGCCACTGACAGATAAGAATGTTACGCTACGATTTCAATTAGTAGTCTGTCTTTCGTAGCTTTTTGTAAGAACACTTGGCTGTTTTGTATTGGTGGTTGGAATTGAAGTTATGAATTATTGACCATTTCTGTTTCGGACGAGGATTGCGTGGTGGTGTTGGTAAAGAATACACGCAATTTTAGCGATGCACCATGACCTTAGATGCCTAAAACAACGAATCATGGAACCAGACAGCAGGGAGTTTTGAAAATGAGAGTGAGGTGATAAAAATTTAAAATGTAATACAAAAACTATATGACAAAACCACATTCGCTTATGGGTTAGAATCTGGTTGTTATACCTCAAATATATACAAAAAGTGAAGGGATTGAATTTCATCAGGTCAAGAAAAGAAAGATATGCAAAAATTTTTCGTATTAATTTTCTACTTATCCCCTTCTCCAAAAACTCTGACATCGGGGCCACGACTTCCTAATACGCTTATCGGGTGCACTTACAACTGAAAAGAGGGGTCGACATGATTATACTTCAACTGTATAAAAACAGATCGAGTGCAAACGACTTCGAGGGTGTCTTTTTTTAATTTAGGCAGTGTAACTAAGGCCCTCAGGCATCATCACAGTATTCCGTCTATAAATTGTGTGTACTTTATGGGCAATGGCATACACCTTAATTAAATTGCAGTATCCATTTCACATTGCAGCAGTACTTTTTATTTAGAGTAGGACATTGCTAAAGTGGCTCTTGGCTAAGTTCCTGCACAATATGAGATCGCTGCATTAAGTAACAAACTTGGTGCGCTCATTTTTATTTACATAATGAACCTCATAGTACGAGTCTCGTATATACACTTACTGATCTTTGAAGATTATTGACTGATTCACTTGAAGTAGAACCATCTGTGTGAGTAGTGTTGGGTTAGCCCAGGAATTTTGCCGTGAGGGGACACTGCAAATGGTAAACCGTACAGTGCGCAATAAAAAAATTCTCTCTAATTAAAATATTATACTAGACTTAATGCCTCAGTTTTAACGTAAGTTATGTCAGGCAGGTTATGATGATTGACAGTTTTATGAAACTGGATCACATTCAAGGAATTTTGAATAATCCTTATCTTTGGCTGTTTGAGTATTCTCGACAGCAACTCGAGCGGGCAGAAATCGGATGTTACACGACATGCCTTGCATCTCGAGTATTTCTACAACAAATAACCGAAAGATACTATCAGTAACTAGCTATAAGAGTCGCAGATATTATCCTGAAGAGTTTATTGCTTCAAAGTGATAAAAAGTAAAAGAAACAATAGTTTTATGTTGAAATATTTCTCGGTAAATGACATTTTTGAGAACAATGTTCTAAGAGAGCTAATAATTAGCAGTCACAGCATATTCGAACGTTAAGAGGTCTTTTAGACTAACAAAAAGTCTTTCACAAGCTTAAATGGGTTTAACAACGGTTAATTTGTTTATTTATCTCTTTGATATTGACGGTTATTAATTCGTAAATATTAATTTATATCTTGTTTGCCCGTGGACAGTAATTGTTCAAGGTTGCCCCGAAATACCAGATATTCAGGAGATCGGCTGTACAAGGAAAACATAGATGCCAATGAAGATTTTTTAAACAAAGTTGATACTCATTGCAAAATCCATTATTCTACAAAATTCCTAATTTCATTGGCCGTAGCTTATCTAATGAATTTCTTGGAAACATATTTCAAGAAATTCGCGTATCTTCATACCTCTCTCTTGTAGAGAAATGGCAACTCTTAAAAATAATACTTTTTAGTTATAAATGATTTACAAGAGTCTTTACATTTACTTGTGAAATAGTTTGGATAATTCATGGTAAACGGAACCAGAGCCAATTCGATTATCCCAAATGGTAGCGCAATATTATTTATTAAAATTAATAAATAAAAAAAAAACATTGCGCTGATGAAGAAAGATTTTAAAATTATGCAATTCTCTTTTATCAAGTTATACAATTAAAAAAATGTTTCAAAATTATTTTTTTACAACCGATGGGTGAATAGTTTTAATGAAAAAGACTTGATTTGCATACTTTTTGATTCATACGTGAATCCCTGAAGATATTACCTAAGTATAACTACAGAATTGTGATAATTAGGAAGTCTTTCTCGTCCTATTGTGTTTTTGCAGTCCAGGATTTAAGCTGCCGACTGCAAAACTATGAATGGAATAAGCAATGCCCAGAGCACAAATTCTTTACCACGAGTTGCCCTTGAAACTCGTGGCAAAGCGAAAATATTGCACTGTTTTTAAACAACTTTCTGACAAAAGCTCTTAAACAGTTGGTAATGCTATCGGTGTAAAATATTTGTTAGGAAATTGTCACCTGACACCACTTGCTAATGCCGAATTCCACAAAAACTTGTCCTTGCAACATCGTACAGCTAAACTGAAATCCCAATGTTGATTAGTGATGGGAACACCAAAATGAGTTATCAGTTTGCCACCTGTTTCAACATAGCATCCATTCTTGGTTTTTGTATTTCGACATGATATAGTTTTATTTAAACCAGTGACAAATTTTATTAATGCCGTTAAACCCCAGTAAATCCCCCCCTCAGAAGGTCCAGAATTCACAAATAAAATATTTCACTTTGTTTCTTGAATGTAAAATTCATTCCACGTATGTGGGATCGACAAAACATTAGAATTATCGATTGAAACCGATGGTTAAAAACAAAGCCATTCTTAATACTTTTAATTCTGTTTTTGGTAGCTGATTATTCCCATGAATTTTAAGATTTTCTTTCTTTTTGTTTTTTCCAAGGTAAGTCGGTTTATTTATGTTTATTTATCTATTTGATATTGTCGATTATTAATTGGTAAATATTAATATTAATTTACATCTTGTTTGCCTGTGGACAATAATTATTCAAAGTTGTCCCGAAATACCAAGATATTCAGGAGACCGATTGTACAAGGAAAGCATAGATGCCAGCCAAAATAATGAAGATTTTTTAAACAAAGTTGATACGCCCTGCAAAATACCATTCATTTAAGCCTATGAAAAATTCCATCTATTGCTAAACAGTGCACGATCATTTCCTGATAAAATGTCTATTGGGATGTATCTCCTAGTTTTCGAAAAACCAAAAATTGCACCCAATCTGAAACTGTTAATGCAACAACTTGTCTTTATTAGCGGTTATTAAATATGCAGTTCAGTTTGTAACTTTTCTAATACAAGTTGTATGGCGCATCCGTAGCCAGGTGAGCAGGAGCAGCAGTGCGTAGCACACGCTTCTTGATTAGACCGGGGTTCCAGCCCGTGAGCCACCAATAAGGAGGATGCGGAAAGGTCAGGGAATGACCACCGCATATCCCGGAGCAATATGGCTTTAGTTGCTAATGCTCCTAAAAACCAAATAACAAACAAACAAGTTGTATCCGTTTGCATCCATATCGCATACATTGACCACAGTTTGCGCAACCTCCGTGGGTATCCTGTTAATTTATCGTCGATGCCGCTCACAACAGTTTCACAATACAGTTCGGTGGCGTCACCTCTTGGCAGTAACCGAAAATATTTACAATAGATGAGTGTTTATTTTGTGGTAAATATCCATCGAAAAGCGCAGCGTTTGCTACAAATTCTGTTGAGGCACAATAAGAGAATGTCGCCAATAGCTATCTTTTATCCAATAAGTCTGCGGGCTGTTTCTTGGAGGAGTGATGAAAACAAACACGCTTTTCCTCCTTATTTACTTCGCACTTCCCACGTATCGAGCTTTGTAATGTCAACATCTGTGTGTACAAGTTTCCTGCCATCAGTGGTCATTGCTTTCCCGGTACTTCAGATGTTTACGTGTGTCTCGAAGGAAAATTTCAGCGAATAAATAAAACTGTACAATGAAATATGTCAGGAAAAGCAAACGTATAATTAGCTTTGTTTTTACCTTCGCATACATGATAATTACATTGGTAAGAAAGATCTGCCCAAAAATATTTCTTCGTAGGTATCGCTTTGGTTAGGCATTATCCAGACATCGCTCTGGCCAACACCCTTACGTTCACCCAATAGTAGATTAGTGAAATAAAAAAACAATGCCCTAATTCAGCGGTTCCCAAACTTCCACATCCACCGGCGCACCCTTGGATGAATTAAAATTCCACTGACACGTGGAGTGTATTGAAAACTTTCGCGTATAAAATATCTAATTGTGCAATATATTCTGAATTAAATCGAATACATATTTGGACGGGATATTAAATCAGAATTTTAATCGTGTAACGAGCGGGGTTAACCCCCATCAAATAAGAAGGATAAAGTTTCAAGATTGTTGTATGTATAGCAAGGCGTGTGCAGACAGGAAAATTGTCCCAGGCGCTAATACTTCGAGGGATGCCTTGGTGTTGTATGACAAGTTGTAAAAGTAATCTCTGGGTGTGCTTTAAGCCTGGGTTTTTATAATGAAATTTTTTTGCCGGGAGCCAAACTTCCTCACTATGAGAGTTGGTTAGTCAGTAAGATTGAATCCTAAGTAACTGGATTAGTTTAGGAAATTCTGTTATATTCTATGACTTCGGAAATAGAGCCAGTCAGCAATTTCGGTAGTATTTGAACAACAGAGGTGCAACTTTCAAGCTCGTGGATGTACGTGTAGTATGAATCTTACATAAAAGTATTGAATTTATTGGTGATAATTCGACCTCCCTTATGTCGGACTGCTCTTCTGCACCCTATTATAGCTTTAATTCGTATAGAAATTTGTTTTGATGATGAGGAATTTATTACCAAGGCTACCCTGTGACGCAAGTATTTCTTGTTTATGACTGCCTGATTTAATAGTTCATGGCTATAGTAATGCAATAATTTCCAGGAGAAAGGTTGACAGAACAGTTATTGCACACTTGTACGTCTGGTTTAATCAGTTCACTTTAATCAGATCACTTTTTATGTATTCGACTAGTCAAAAGATCCTTAATTATGAATGCGTAATTAGGAATGATTATCTGAACTTGCTTTCTGTTATCATAAGGTACAAGGTGCTGCTGATCAACTATCGTGAACTGAGGAGTGCATAAGAAATGTTTATACGCGTGACATATTTACAATTCAAGTACGTAAATTTAAGCGCAGCTTTCGTCAATAATAACATGAACCAATACGTTTAGCAAATGGAGGCTCCCGCCTACAGTATTTGGTGAAAGCTTAATGACATAGTGGAAAGATTCCCAAAGATCTCTTAGGTGGATGTCCGCTGTCTCCTGGTTCTAACAATTTTGATGGTATCACCAAAATAATCGTTTTAGAAATGAATATTTTTCATTCCACTTTAACTCTTGTCCTTCATGTGAATCTTGGTTTCCAATAAAGCCAATGAAAAACATTACATAAACGTGTTAAGATGATAATTGGTAACACGTGAGAATGGAAATACAGACCTGCGCTGCAGTGAGAAGATATAAAGACTAGGAGTGGAGTTTCGGCATTCATAAGACGACAAATAAGTGTAGAATAGATCCATCCATGCGCAAAAACACCTTCCCCTCTGACCTGCGATGTGTGATAAAGACCGGCATAACCTGACAGCAACTGGTTCAAAAGAAGAGCATGCTCACACCTCGTAGCAACCTGTGGGAAAGAAAGACTTGAGCAAACGACGAGGAAATTCCCCGATAAAGCCCTAAGACGGTATAGAGGAGAGGGAACCCGACCGAGTAGGAAATCCCGTTCACAATCTGCTACTGACTTGAACAGGGTCGAGATGTTAATCGTGATGTATACCGATCGGAATAAGAAGAGTTATTTTTATTTCATTCGCAATTACTCTTTGGCGAATTTAAAGCGTTTTATATTTTAACTTGCCAGTTCTTCGTTCTCTCTGATGGCTTGTTTTGTTTAAAATTTTCCACGGGTTTAGAAAGCATGCTATCAGCAACAAACCAGACATTTTGCTTGTTCTATTTGTTCCAAAAAAAAAAAAAAAAAGAAGCATTAATTATAAATTACAATCCCCACTTTTAGTGAGATGTATTTTAATTTAAATGATGCACAACAGGTGTACGGCAAAGTAAATAATCACGAACATTTATTTGGAGAAAGTACAGTATTTTGTCACTAGAAAATTTACAAATGAGATATACCTCTGACTGGAAATGTCCAAAAAATAATTCAATCCAAAAAATAATGTTGTTCTTTATACTGCGGCACGACCAACTGATCAGATGAGTTTAGAACAAATCATGACACAATCGTTAATCGTATTTAGTAGTCACACGAGCTTGAACCACGATCCACTCAAAGAGCGTTTACTACTGCACTCTCGCTCCTGACCACTCGGTACGTCAGGACAAGACTTTGAAGTCGAGGTATGATTGATCGTCGTGTCAAGTACACACAGATAAAATTAATAAGAGCGTCGATTGGGGATAAAACTTTAAGATTTGCATAAAAATTTTATCAATGAGATTGTTGGTCGGCAAAAGTTTGATCGACCAAGACTGCGGCTGAAATTCTTAACGTAAAGTCCTTTACCCGATTTTAATCGTGGATCTGTTAAGGATTGGTGACTTCAAGTTTCGAAATAATGAAAATCGAGTTTCTGGAAAATAACTGTATCCAGTAGAGATCTAATGGATTAGTTCTGTCGGTGATATTCTGAATTGAAATACCAATAGTTTTGTGTTGTATCTGCAGTGGTTAGGATGACCAGACATCCGGTTTTCCTGGATTTGTATACCGGTTTTCTCTATTTAGTCGCCGTATCCCGAAAGGATTTTTCCGGACTCGTAAACGTCCCGAGTTTCCTAGTGGATTACCTAGCAGTTTACATCGTCTCCATTTTGTAGGAATTGATTATCAATGTCAAATTGGTCCTTGAGGTTGTCACAGACATTGTCTCAGATATGCCAGTCAAGATGAACTTGCTACCTGGGAGTCTAAAACGCTGATGGAACTGATATTCGGGTGACATTCAAGTCAAGTGCACCTAATTTCGGCGAAATCCGGACGGTCTGTGACAGCCAAATCCTCTGCTTGCACCTTCACGATGGTGGGACTGTTAGTAATCCTGGGTATAACCTCCATGCACACTGTGGGTGACCACCTACGAGTGAACCAAAGTAAGAAGGGGTCGAGGTGTGGCGCCCACATCACATGGAGAAATGCCACCCCTCTGTATTACCAGGCGATACTAGGTGGTAGATAACCCTCATCAACGTGAAATACCACCAATGGTATTGGGGGTATTGCTTATTGGAGGCTTGAAGTGGTGGAACCCATGTTAAGTCTCCAGAGCTAAGTTCCGGTCAATCCTTCCCCATCCCTTCCATCATGCAGTATGACTGATGACTTTTGAGGTTATGATGAGCATCATGGTGAGATCCAATCTTCCCTACATTTCGGGGGTACAGCTCTTAAACGGTATTCGCAGGCCGCCCGCTAGTTAGTACACCGGACCGAACCTATTAGTAACTCTTTAGGAGGGTTCCGGATCAGCTAGTTTATAATCTTGCTACCACAACTCTGCCAGAGAGTGACTGGAGGGAGTCCGAGTTGTGTGTATGCGGGGGACATTGTCGAGGCCACGTTATATCAAGGATCTGGGTATATTCTTACCGTGTGTACGCCATATCCAAAAATTTCATTACTTCATACAGCATGCCCCCCCCCCACTTTAGGCGCCTCCGTAGCCAGGTGGGAAGGAGCAGCAGTGCGTAGCACACGCTTCTTGATTAGACCGGGTTTCGAGCCTATCACCACCCAATACGGAGGATGCGGGAAGGTCATGGAATGACCACCGCATATCCCGGAGCAATATGGCCTTAGTTGCTAATGCTCCTAAAAACCAAATAACAAACAGACAAACAAACAAATCCCCCACTTTTTCATACTATTGAATACACCATAAATTGTAAAACTAATAGTAAGCTTATCTGGGAAAAGATTTAACCTCCCAAACACTTCCTAGTTCATTTCACAAAATATACGTGGTCTCTATTCTAATCTCAACGATGTCCATTTCCACTTGCAGTCTGCTAAACACCATGTACTTTTTCTGACAGAATCTCAGTTATCGGTTGATTCAACTACTGCTCATCTCAGTTGCCCAAATTATTCGCTGTATGATTCCTTTCGCCACAAAGGTGGTACTTGTGCATATGTCCGTTCCGATATTCCCTGTCAGAGACTTGGCAATTTGGAATCTCCTCTTTACGATCTTCTCTGGCTTAAAATCTCTCTACCTCACTGTGTCAAATTCATCTGTTCTCTCTACCATTCTCCCAACTCCACTAATCACTTGCAGTTCTTTGACTTCCTCTCTTTGCAAGTTGACTTTCTCCAGTCCAACTTTCCTAACAGTGAGGTAATTTTCTTTGGTGATTTTAATGTTCAGAACTCCAGCTGGCTTCCATTTTCTAGTCACACCGACCAAGCTGGTCGAGATGCTGAGGCTTTTGCAATTACTAATGACCTTGCACAGATTGTTCATTTACCTACAAGAATACCAGGCAATCCTAACCATACAGCCAACACACTTGATCTTTTTCTCACAAACAACCCTTCTAAGTACACGGTCGAAGTGAGAGGTCCTTTAAGCATTTCAGATCACAACTTGGTGATTGTCTCTTCTACAGTGGAGCCTTTATCTCATGACTATTCCCAACCTCGTATTGTTTGGCATTACAAGAATGCAAAACAGGATGACGTGGGATTTCTTTTCTTCTTTTCCTTGGTCGGATTACTGTTTCAAAACTTCTGATGTCAACGTTTGTTCAGATCGTGTCAGTGAAATTATTCTTGTAGGAATGGAATCCTTTATTCAACACTGCATTTTAAAATATCGTCCTTTATTTAAACCTTGGTTTTCCACTAAATGTGCTAAGGCTGTTCAGGAGAAGAACGTTGCATAACGTAATTGGCTTGTTTCCAATTCTTCAGTTTCATTTTCTGCCTACACCAAAGCTTCCAACAATTGTAAAGCAGTCATTAATCAGTCCAAACTAGATTTTGAACAGGCTAAGAGTAGAAAACTTGCTTCTTGCCCTAATGGTAGCCGAGCATTCTGGTCTCTTGCCAAAGCTATAGGCCACAACCTATGCTCATCTCTGCTTCCACCTCTGTCAAAACCAGATGGTTCTGTTGTCATTTCGGCTAAGGATAAAGGTGACCTGCTAGCATCACATTTTTTTTTTCCAACTCGTGTATTAATGATCTTGGAAAAACACCTCCACCATTCCCAACACGCTCCATTCAATGCCTCCTGTGGTCTTCCGTCAAAAGGATGTCAGAAGGATTTTGACGAATCTTGATGCTAAGACAGCTCCAGGTCTTATGGTATTTTCCCACTTGTTCTCACCTGTGCTCCTGAACTTACTCCTGTTCTTTGCCGCCTTTTTTCACTTTCTTATTCCAAAGGTGTTTTTCCTTCTGCTTGGAAATTTGCTCATATTCAGCCAGTTCCTAAAAAGGGTGACAAATCCCTCCCATCCAATTATCGTCCCATTGCAATTACTTCTACTCTTTCTAAAGTAATGGAGAAATCAATTAACCGCCATCTCTTAAACTACCTAGAAACCTTCCGTCTGATCAACGATCGCCAGTATGGATTCCGTCAGTGTCGATCCATTGGTGATATTCTGGCTTATGTTACCCATTTATGGACTAATTCAATAGAAAGGTTCGGTGAAACACAAGCAGTTGCTCTTGACATCTCAAAGGCTTTCGATTGTGTTTCGCATTAAGGTCTCCTAAACAAGCTTCCATCTTGTGGTTTGCCAACTGTCCTCCCCACACCGGGTGAAAAAGGCCCGGGTTCGAATCCCGTCGATGACGCGACGAACTTTAATGGGCTTTTTTTACTCCGTGGCTGAGTTAGTCAGTCTCAGGCATAGATAGCAAGGTTCCCCCCCCAGAATATGGGGGGAAAAACAGACAAATCGAGCATAGAACACACGATTAACAGACATAGGACACAGCACGGCAGATGAATTTAATTATTGGGTGCCTAAAAATAATAGTTTTTTTTTTGGTTTGCCAACTGTGTTTTGTAATTGGTTATCCAGTTTTCTCTCTGATTGCTCACTGAAGGTGATGGTAGATGGCTCTCTGCCTTATAACTTCTCCACTAATGCTGGTGTCCCCCAAGGTTCAGTTCTTCCTCCAGTGGTGATATTCTGGCGGCTTATGTTACCCATTTGTGGACAAATTCAATGGAAACACAAGAAGTTCCTCTTGACATCTCAAAGGCTTTCTGTCGTGTTTGGCATAAAGGTCTTCTTAACAAGCTTCCATCTTATGGTTTGCCAACTGTTTTTAGTAATTGGTAATCCAGTTTTCTCTCTGGCCGTTCACTGAGGGTGATGGTAGATGGCTCTCTGTTTCTAACTTCTCCACTAATACTGGTGGCCCCCAAGGTTCAGTTGTTTCCCCCACTCTTTCCTTCTGGTATATTAATGACCTTCCATTGACTGGAAATCCTAGCCATAGTTTTGCTGATGATAGCACATTGCATTCCACTTTCCATTTTGAAAACCTTGCCCTGCTCAATCAGCTTCAACTTCTCGAATATCCGCTACCAATTCCTTAAATGACGATCTCCAGGTAATTCTCCAGTGGGGCAAAGACAACTTAGTTGATTTCAATCCTTTTAAAACTCAGTCCTGTCTTATATCTCGCAAAAAGGATACTTCTGCTCCTATGCTTACCTTTGGTGACACTCCGATTTCTAGGCAAAATGATTTATGTCTTTTGGGGATTACCCTGACTTCTAATCTCTCTTGGCACAAGCACATTACAAATATTGCTTGGTTTTCTCTTTCGCTCTCGGCGTTACTTTTCTTCCAAGTATCTGCTCACTCTGTATAAATCGCAAATCCACCCTACCATGGAATATTGTTACCACATCAGGCGTGGTGCCCCCAAAACCTCTCTCAGGCTTCTTGATTCCGTTCAGAAGAGGGCAATAAGGTTAATTAATGATTCATCTCTAACAGAGTCTCTCCACTTGCTTTCTCAGACGTACTGTTTCTGCTGCATGCCTCTTCTACAGATACTTCCATGGACACTGTTCTTCTGAATTGGCTTCTATAATTTCCTCTCTCTTTCAAAACAGTCCGAACGGGTGCTGCCACCAGCCATCATCCATTTTCTGCTCAACTTCAAACTCACAGAACGAACTTTTCATCTTCCTCGTTTATTCATTCAACTGCTGTTTTCTAGAACAACCACCCTTCGTACGAATTTTCTGAAAATTAGTCTACAGAAGTTCAAGTCCAATCCTTTCAATCCTTTTAAACAAATATCAACAAATATCTTTCGTTTTCCCAACCTCCAACCCAAGCACGGTACTAAGTGCTATAGGTTCTAATACCTCTCGTGTTTAGGGTTTTCATAAAAAAAAAAAAAAAAATAGATCTAAGAAAATCGATTTTATAAAAGGCATTCAAATTTCGAGTGCTGGAAGAAACCCTTGAGCGGGAAAGTTCACGAATTGCTGATTTTAGGAAAATAAGGATGCAGCTGGATACATTTTTCTCTTCTATGTTTAAGCGGCCACAGTTTCTGTGCCATCCTGCAGAACACCCTCCTAAAAGGCGGAATTCCACATGGGCTATAGACATACAATCTGCCTTGTAATCACCATCAATCTTGCTCAAGGGTGCGATGTTATTTTCTTTACTGGTTCGTTGAACTTTGTAATTTTAAGAATTTTGCTCTTTAGAAGATGCAGCGTATAACAAGTTATTGACATTGTATTTAGGGTCAAGTGGCACCGGTGGTGGTTCCCCACAACTCTGAGAAGTTATTGACACATTCAGAAACTCGCTGGTTAATTTTATATCAAGGTTGATCGAGTATTCAAAGTTATCGAAGGCACTTTTTCTTGCGAAGAAAAGCCTCTGAAATTTATTATAATTTTTTTTTAAATCACCAATAATGAAGCGGACTTCCAAGCTGTGCGTAGTGTCATTAGCATATTGAACAATTAATTACTAAACGTTGAATGTTCAATTTTTTTGTAATTGCATAAATAGAGGTTTCAAGGTACGCGCATCAGATGATCGAAGTGTTTAAATTAGGAATTTAAGAATCATTTGTTCCCATTAAGTAGTGTCTTTACCCTGAATTGATTACAATTCAGGGTAAAGAAATAAAATCATTTAAAAATATTTCATATATATAAAACAACTTGTGAATACCTAGAAATATGGGACTGAACCCTTCAATAAATTCAAATTTACGGAATGTATTCTTTTAAAAATTAAACATGTTTTTAACATACCACATTAAAGTGTGCATTTAAGATGCTACCTTGTCCTGTGGATGTTCACTGGTCAGATGGAGGAATTGTCTGGTAAGGACGGTTCGTCCACCTGACCAATTTTTCTTCTTCTTCAAGAGGAGTGTTTCCATTTACAATGGGTTTCCTCAGCCTACAAGTTATTTCTTGTTAAGAATTTTTTCCCGCCATAAAGTGCGGTTCAAGGTGTCTTGGTCGGTTAAGCCTCGGGCTGTCATGCACTCCCGTACTCCATCCATCCATGTCCTCCTAGGTCTTCCTCTTTTCCTTCTTCCAGGAGGTATCCATTCCAGGATAGCCTTTGGATATCTGTTTTCTTGCATCCGTTTTACATGTCCATACCACGATGGTGTCAATAATAGTCTTTTTCACTTCCATTTTTTCCCTTATGTCTTCATTCCGTTTTCTGTCTCTTCTAGAAGTTCCTGTTGAGCGTCTCCAAAAATCCATTTCTGTGGAGAGCAATTTGTTTTCCGCTCGCCTATTCAATGTCCAGGTTTCCGCTCCATACAATAGAAGACTTTGTACAATCGTTTGAAATATAAGTTTCTTTGTTTTATTTAGGATATTTTTGCTCCACGGAACAGAGTTTAACATGCCGATAGCCTTTCTGCCGTCTGTAATTCTCTTATTGATCTCTGCTTGGGATGATCGATCACTTTGTAAGATTGATCCCAAATATTTGAATTTATCGACTTGTTTGATTTTAAAACCTGCAATATTTAGAACGTGTCCTGGCCCTGAAGACAACATTTCAGTCTTGCTAAAGTTGATTTTTAGACCCCATTGTTTATATTCCTCAAACAATTGACGACATGCATACTTTGTATCTTCTAAGTCTTGTGCTATCACCACCTGATCATCTGCAAAAAGTAAATTGGGAATATAGGTGTTCTTATTAATCGGCAATCCCATTTTATTATATTTTTTTGACCAGGATCTTAGGCAGATGTCGATATAAATTTTCAAAAGTGTTGGTGACATGCAACAACCTTGTAATAAGCCTTTTGAAGTGTGGAATTCAGGTGACAAAGCTGATCCCACTTTAATTCTGCATCTATTATTCCTGTAAATTGCCTTAATAATGTTAATCAGTTGTCCATCAATATTTGCCTCTTTCAATGCTTCCCATAAGAGTTTTCTTGGAACACTGTCATATGCCTTTTCAAGGTCAATGAAAGTCATAAAGATTTTTTTTTCCTTTTGATTGGCATTTTTCAAGGATCTGTCGTACTGTTGAGATATGATCTATACATGACCTCCCAGCTGAAAAACCACTTTGTTCTTCTGATACCTCGATTCGGGCTTCTAAATGATTCCTGATCCATTTTCCAAGGATCTTTAACAGCGGGTTCAGGACGCATATTCCTCTGTAATTTGAACAGCTTTTCCGATCGCCTTTCTTATAAATTGATGTAATATATTCTGTTATCATTTCTTTCGGTATTTCTTCTCCTCTCAATATACTATTTAACAGTTTTTGTATCAGAACAGCCACTCCTCTTCCTCCATATTTCAGAAGTTCCATGTAAACTCCTCCAGGTGATTTGCCATTCCTTCCTTCCTTTAGCAGGAGTTCCACTTCCCTAACAGAAACTTTTAAGCCCGAGTCTTCTACACCAAAATCCTCCATCGTCTTGAACTCTTCCCGGTCTTCTTTTAAAAGTCCTAATTAATTGCAAACCAGCATTGTGTTTATTCTGTTTTCTCAAGTTATTAAGGACCTTCCACGATTCCGCTGATTGCTTGAAGCCCAATTTGCTATTAATAGTTGCGCATTTCCTTTCCCATTCTTCATTTTTCGCTTCTACTACCAACCGATTGGCTATTTTCTTTTTTTTTTTCAACATAAATGTTCCTATATGCGTCATTCCTATCACCCAGCCATTTCTGATATGCAAGTTTCTTTTCCTCTACAGCAGCTCTTATTTTCTCTGTAATCCAGGTCTTTTTTGGTCCTTGACTCTTCTTTTTGCTTAGGATTTCATGAGCTATTTTTTTAACAGTATTTTTTAAATATTCGTAGATTTCTTCAGTATTACCTTTTATCTCTATGTTAATTGCAGCATCCAGTCTCTGGTTTAAGTTGTTTCTAATGCTGTCGTCCTGGAGTAGGTCAATGTTAAATTGATCCACTTGTATCATTTCTCATTCCCTGCATTGTTGGTTGTCCACACACATTTTCTTAATCCAGTTCCACCTCAGTGTTGTTTTAACAAGAAAATGGTCAGATCCACATTCAGCTCCTCTATAAACTCTGACCAATTTTTACTAATCAAAAATATGAGTACGGAAGAAAGTTGCATAAAATATTACTGAGTTAAGCCTGTGGCTCCTGATTTATTTTATTTCAGTACTACTTAATTATTCTTCTAATATATTAATGGAATTATTTTACGATATATTAAACAATATTTTCTCTTTTAAAAAATATTTGTTTCATTTTTAAAGCACATACATTTCTTAAAGATGGCGATGTTCTCATTGTCCCGGTTGTGGCCAACAGAATCTGGTCACACTCCTGACAGTTAAAACATGAATTTTACCAATCTACTTTTAGTGGATTCAATATGATTATTAAGGTTAGTGAACAGAACTCCAGATTGACAGAATATCAGTTTTGAGAACTGTCTGGCAAGGTACGAAAACAGGAAATTGTAAAAATTGCTGGTACTTTGTCCCTGGGTACAAGACTTCAAATGTGAAATAAGACGGACTCCTTCCTAATTCATAGCAGGCAAAAAGCAACTGTTGAAGCAATCTTTATCCACTTCAGTTCCAAGGAAATATCTTACTGGCATGAACTGCTTCGGTGAAGAAACAATCCAAGGATTTCACAACGTTACAAGCTACACCTGAAAAAGAAATCTGTGAGTCAGAGCTGACCGTCCGGATTTTCTCTTAGACAGCTAAAGGACATCGAGAAACAACAATCCCACTGAGGAATTTCTACCTGCATTCATCAGAAAATGAAAATGGCGAGACATTTTCAGGTCACGTTTCTACTGCAAGAGAATTCTGAGAACTGTCTGATATCGCACTAGAAAAATAAGTAACGTCTTCGTAATAAATAAAAGAAATGTAAAAGACAGGAAGTAAGAGAGTGATCTGTTTGATATACCAAGTAGGAGCCAAAACTGACATTTGTGATTGGCCGGAGATTTTAGGAGGGATTCTAGGAAACACTTAAGTGATTAATGAGTTGGATAAAGTTCCTGTAGAAACCAAACGTAACTTTCACCACGTCACAGTACACAAGGACATTGTGAAGTAGGAAAACCACAATCTTAATTGAGTGACGGAGGGGGAAATCACTCCCATTTCTTCGACCTGATAGCGCACAAAATCAGTTACTTTTTCGGTTACGTCGTGTGCCTCACTAGTTGAAAGATCTGGTGGATGGAGTTCTCTCAGAATGGAGGACTGTTAGTTTGTTTTTTTTTTTTGAATTTTGCCAAGGCAGCTAGGAAACTGTGGTTTTCATCCCAATAAACAGACAGCCCAACCATATAATACACAATTCACAAACAGTAAACTGATGCCTTGTGGTCTCAGTCAACTTGTCTAAGATACCAATACAAAAATCCAGTTCTGAGATTATTGGTACGAGCGGAAATATTCAAGCAAATTATAAAAGTTAAGAATATTAAATGTAATTAAATTATTAACACTAAATTAAATCATTTTCGTTAAAAATAGCGCATAAGTAAATATTTTTTCTGAGGTAAGTTAATTCTTCAGTACATTTTCTTAAATTCCACTTCAAAAAGACTTTAAACCTTCTTTTACTTTCTTTGGCTCAAGTTTTCTTTACCCTATTCTGTCGTTCGTCTGTTATTTTTAATCGCTATTCTAACTCTAAAACTTGCTGTGCAAGTTTTCACATTCTCTTCTTGAAAGTCCAATTTCTGTAATCCTACTCTTATGCAACAATAACTCCTCGGTGACTTTACTATCCCCAAATTCCATTTTCAATTTGTGCTTACCTAACTAATAAATATGTTGAACATTCGTGTTAACAAAATCTTCACTTATCCACTGAAATGTCAGCTAATATGAAGTTACTTCACCAATAACTCTTTGAAGTACACTGCAGTTTGCTCCCCTAAGTAACATTGCTTCGCCAATGCTCCCGTTCAGCAACCAGATTTCTTGGATTAACCTTAACTTCCGGCCTTTCTAGGCATACTCGTCACAAATATCACTTCTACACACGAAAAAATAAAACTACGCTTGTTCTTTCATTCGTTCCCGACGTTATATTTCTTCTGAGCGCTGCCAACTTTGTAAAAATCTCAAATTGGCTCTAACCATATTGTTCATAAATCTAAGGCGGTGCTTCCACAATTTTAAATTAATTTTCTGGGGCGACTCTGAAATCCCTCCTCTCTTACGAACTCACTCCACTGCCTATCAGTCAAATATTCACTTTTGTTAAATCTCTTCTATATTTCCATTGGCACAAATATAGGAGGGATCTGACTGAACTGGCATCTGATTCCATTGCTATCTTTGAAATTAATGAGAACACGTGCATCTGTCCAGTACCCGCTGATAATTCATCACAAAATCTTCTAAATAGTCTTTCCTGTTATTTATTCCCTTTGTTTCTTTTATATGTAATAGGCATTTCCTGATGATTACAAATCAACAGAAATGAAGTCTTAATGACAAGTTTCCTCTTTCTTTTCATTTCTCACCTCATCCACAGAATTGGAGTACAACTAGTTTCGACAAATGCTGTCAAGTAATATTCTTGATGGAATTTTTGAATACACTCTAAAAGTGATGTGGGCAGAGCATTAGGACAGACTAGTCATGAGTATAGGTACGTCTTTTGCGTTCTTCTAAGAGGAAGATTTCATTGAGACAATGGCAACAGGGCAGAAAAGTAAATAGTGTTTTTCCTATTTGATTTCCCTGTAAATAACAGCACCTGAACATGAACGTAAAACGACGCTATGGTTTTAATTTATTAACCAGTTGATAATTACGAAGTTAAACCCAACTTCTTAAGCTTTTAATTAAAATCGTTCTAAAAAGTATTTCTTAGCGTGTTCATGAGTGTGGCTGGCGTTAATGGATGTATCTTGGCCAGATAAAACGAACTTGGCAGAGTAGTTGCCCCAATGCGATGCAACAACCCACACCATTTTACATACTACAAATTCTTTCTCGACAGCGAATGCAGTGGAGTCGGTCTGCCGACAGTGGAGGTAAAGGGACTGCGTTCTTGATCGTAAAAAAATTCGCGCTGTCTCTTACTATCAAGGGCCGGTCTAATGCAGACAGAGCAATGGGCAATCCACAGTATTATTCGCAGAGTTTCACTCACTCTATTGCGGCAGAGCTCTCCATATTTAAGTAATTTATAAGACAGAGCAATGAACTGAGTTCATAGAAAGTTATTTTAGGTGCCTAAAAAACGCTCATCCTCATTTCCTGGATGTGCTACTCCGTACGAACAGCACATCCACGACAACGTCATGTTGAACCATTGCCAACTCTCCTCTCGCATACACTTAGAGTGCGAGATAAAAAAGAATTACGCAATTCGGAAGAAAGCGAATATCAGCTCCATCTGTATTTCACCTACACTTGAAGGCTTTTCGTCTACGGGCGTTCTTTAAGAATTGCCACAGATGTCTTTAACGTGCACGAAGGCCCTTGCAGTAATTGGCCACTGCTGAATGCCCGTGGCGTTGTACAGTTATTGTGCACTCCGTGTTGTTAAACAGGACATTTTCTAGATGGGTAATTCAGAATTATTATTATTATCTGTTTATTTTTCTTTCGAGAACCCCCATTAAGCTTTCGGCTAGTGGGTGTGGTTACATGATTTCAAATTTACAAACTTATTTAACTTATTAAAAGCAGTTTTGTATAAAAGACCACTCTATATGGTTGGTAAGAATAAAGAATTTTCGTCCAAGTTGAAATATCTGATAAAGTTCCAATTTGTTGGGAAATATGACTTCTGTTGTAATTCGTCATTATAACAGACATCATATCACAAAGTGTATGCAAATGCCTGTACTCCTTTTATTTTATGATGCAATAATTCATTCCAAACAGTTGAGACTCGCAAATCCACAGTATTCCGCTCGATTATCGTGCACAAACCTGATTACCGTTTACAAAACTAAAATATTATTGTGTTAATAGGGATATATGAACCACGTCCGGGCGATAGAGGATATCTTCAAGTTTTAATTATAGGTGCTCGATGTGGGCGCCTGTAGATGTCTACCTAAAATCCAGTTCCTCACACATTCTGCACAACAAATCTCTTAACGCAGCCGATTTGCTTCACATATACTTCATTTAAGCTACATAATGGTTCTTGGTATAGTAAGTGGTCTTTAACGAATCCCACAAAATAAAATCTAAAGCAGTCAGATCAGGGAATCGTATCGTGGGAACCACAAAATCAGTTCTCTTCCACTCCACTTCTCAGGAAACACTGAGTTTTCTGGGAGTATAAGATAGAAATTGTTTTTTATTATTTTTATTATTGCGTATTTGATCAGTTTTAAACTAAGTATATCGTTTCCAAAAGCTTTGCGAATTATGCCAGCTACCCAGTATGTTGTGAGTTTAGAAGAAAAGCCTGGAAGAAGATAAAATATTTCTTGGGACGTTCCGAGGGCAGTAGAAAAATTCTTCCAGGGCTAATTTCGTTACGCAACTTTGTATAGTGATCAGACACCCGTTCGTTTACTGTATGTGTATGCGTCATATCGTATGGTGTTCGGATTCCCCAACTTGGCAGGAGGATAGAGGGGATACGCCTCACGTATTCGAACATTTAGCCATATACGGTGGTCAAAAGTTGTTAGTTGATTAATTTCAATTCAAGTTTGTTCAAGTTATTATCAAAACAGCAATTGATATACAAGAATATATTTGTTTATTATTGCCATTTGTATTTATATTATAAAGTTTAAAATTAAATTAATAAAAATATTAGTTAAAAATGGATGAAAAGAAAAAGGGAAAGAATGAAGCCCAAAAAAGAACAATGGAGAAAGCAAAGGAACAAGCATTCAATAAATTATCTAAATTCGATCATTTCTTAACAAAACTTTAATGAGTTATGTCCAGAAGAAGGTAAAGAAAAGACCAGTATTGAATCGGAAAAATGTGGAAAAGAATGCTGCTGGTGTAAATATACATTGATGTTCAAAGAAAGTGCATCACCTACGAATTTCTAACCCTTTTCGCGATGGTATGTTACCTTAATGACTATCATCACAAATAGAAATATAAACAAAAGATATTTATTATTAGTTAAGGCAAAGCTAAGGTAATATTTGACAGGTGCTCTCTAAAAATATTCCAAAATGAGCATTTGCAACCTTTAACAACAGTTTTGGTAAACACGACAATTATGGCTGAAATGTAATCAGAAATCCTGAATTTTCTTCAGTTTATCATTTTAAATGGAAAACAAAATCAAAAGTTCCCCAGTGCAAACTAATATTTAGTCGAAACACCTCTGGCCCTGATGACAGCAGCAACACCATCGAGGCCTTGACAAGATCAATTTTTGAAGATAATCAACTGATAGTTCGTGGTTCCAAACACGAATTATGGCTTCCTGAAGTTCACGAAGGGTCTTTGGTTCTTTCTGGCAACTGCAGATTTCACACGATATCAACAGTTCTCTATAGGATTCAGGTCCGGGCTGTTTCCTGGCCAGCTAACAGTTGTAATAGACCGATCTTCCAACCATTTTTTCGCCTGTAACAAATGTAAACACATTACTGACGAACCTCTAATGCAGAAATGAAGCTAAAGTAACTACAGAAGTGCCTACTTACACTTTTCGCCCGATGACAAGGAGCAGAGTAGTCCTGAAAGATGCAGTTACTTGGCAGATTGAAATGGTTTCTAATGAGTGGCAGCAATTTGCCTTCCAATATAGCCATGTATCCATTGGCATTTACGGAACATTTTATAAACTGCAGGTGATACGAAATGCACCTCAAAATCATTTGGCTGATAGGGAATTTCACTGTAGACACCATATAGTCTGTATGGTATTCTTCACCACATCTAAGGCGAATTTTTTGTCTTCCATCAGAGCCATGCAGGTTGAATTTCTTCTCATCTGAGAAAATAACCGAGTTACACTGTTCGGGATTCCATTTGACATGCTCCTTACACCAAATTAATCGGGCCTTTTTCATTTTTTGTGTGAGGAGGGGCTTCTTCTTAGGACGACGTGCTACAAGTCCATTTTTGAAGAGGCGTCTTCTGACTTACTTCACTTGCTACCACTATGTTCTTCCCATTCTGTTTTCAGCTCAGACGAAGAAACTTTTTGGTTTTTAAGATATAAGTGCTTCAAAACGCGGTCCTGTTTTGCCGTAGAGACTCGTTTGCATCCTGTTCCTTTTTTGCTATCAGCAGAACCAGTATTGTTGAGTTTGGAAAGAAATCTACTCGCTGTCGACTGATTACAAGACACTGTATAAGCAATACGACGGGCAGAACATCCTTCCTCACCTAAAGCAACAAAGGCACTCTTTCTTCGTGGCATCAACTGCACGTAACTCGCCATCCCGACACAGTCAAAGAATGACTGCAACTCTTGCAGAGCGTGCTTATATAGCTGAAAGTAACAGCTGTTGCAATATTACGTCATCACCTACGCGTGTCAATCTTATCTGATGCAATCTGTAAGAATATTGCCATATACTTACGTTATTCGGAGACAATTACAATTTTAAGGGATGATGCACGTTCTGTAAACACCAGTGTATCTGTGGATCATTTAAATCAAGCAGGTTCATCAAACGAAAACAATTCAACAATCATAGATATGCCTTCGTCGGAAATTAGTGTTGAACGCACTGCACCGTTTATTCCCTCAAGCATCTTGAAGAATACGTGGACATCAACATTTCCGATGAAACAAAAAGAAACATTTAGTTTGTCACTTTAGAGACCTAAAGGACCATTTCCAAGAGATCCTGAATAACGAAATAGAAGTTTTAGTCACACGTACTACTATTCTCCTTCAACGTATGGTCCAGTTCCTCGTTTGTGGCAGTGTTACTCAAATTCGAGTGCCACTGGAATTTTAGATGCTGCATTGCCAACTATGCTAGCTGTTTTCAAATATTAAAAGTCAGTGGCCTTCCGAACTATGAGATTGGAAAACTCAATCTTTTTGGATAAAAACTCAGTTTCTCAACAACATATCAAGACATGCGCTATATACACGAAATGTGGCAAAAGAACGCAACGATTGATAAAGATTTTGAGGAACAAGTAAGATACAGATCCTCATTTTGGAAAATGGTACTAGAACGGTTATTTCGGATAACGCTTATGTTGGCTAAAAATCCTCTAGTATTTCGCGGTCATCGGGAAGAATTTTCGTAAGATTACAACTGCAATTTTTTATCGCAAGTCCATTTACTTTCCTACTGTGATGACGTATTGAAACAAATTATTAATAAGCCATCTGGTTCAGTAACTTAAGCCCCCCTATTCAAAGTGAGTTAATAAAATGTTTAAGTACCAAATTAACAAAAGAATTAACACTCAAAATTAATTCAGCACCATTCTATTCACTAATTTTAGATATTACTCAAGATCTCACAAAAAAAAGATCAATTAAGTGTTATTGTACAACATGTTCACATAATTCGCGACGAAAATGAAAAATCCAAAGATTTTGAAATTTGTGAAACGTTTTTAGGATTCTATGACGTGAATGATCATTCGGCAGAAATGATGACGGATAATATAATGCAAATATTACGCAAACTAAATATTCCCATTGAAAAATGTTATGGTCAGGGATATGATGGGGCTAATGCCACGAGTGGGGTTTATAATGGTGTGCCGTCACGCATTAAAAGGATCCAATCAAAAGCAGAGTACATTCATTGTGCAAGTCACAATTTAAATTTAGTTATTAACGATAGCTTAAACTGTTGTAATTACTTTTCATCATTTTTCGACATTCTTCAAAATTTGTATAATTTTTTTTGGAAATAGAACAAAAAGATGGGATCTTCTTTCTAAATTTAACTACAGAAGCATTATAGACCTTGATGAATGTATCGGATCGAGCCAGTAAAAATTTACAAAGCATTCGAAATTAAAATGATTCGACATTTATTTTATATTATACCTAATTAAAATTTATTTTAATAAAAATAAGGGACCCAAAAAACGTAGCTACGCCACTGGATATGATACAATAATAATTACACCAAGCAGTAATCTTAATAAAAATTATAAAAAGACTCGCTCATTGCAGGTCTTAATCGGGCTGAATCGTGTATTTTCAACTTCCATATTCGTTTCGTATTAAGAAAAAACAGCCTTTTTTTCATAACACGCTGAAAACTGACGTTGGAACTATTTTCTCGGCGGATATGCAAAACGTCAGCTGCCCCAGCAGCCGTCACAATCATCCGAATTTCATTTATCGCCCTTATTACAAGTGGAATATGTCCAAATTGATTAAGCCAGTCCACTTAAATAAAACGTACAACAGTAGGTTTTATTTAAGTATACGAGACATACAACGTTACACCTTGTAAAAAAGATTTATTCAAACTGTTCTAATACGCCGTTTCATTTTAATTAGTTTTTCTCCTTCCGTCTCCGTATATAAACATTGCCGTTGTCAACATCAAGCGTTCGCTGTAATCCGGTTTCATCCCGTTATTACTTGCCACTGATGTAGGACACGTCACAGTTAAAATATAGTGGCGCAAGCTCTAGTGGAGGAACACGCTATTTAATGCAGCTCATTGCAGACTACAAATGGCAATTTGTGGTAAGGCAAGCATTGTGCAGCTTGTTTTTACTCTGCTCAACTTACAGTTTTCACTGTCATGGCTGTTTTCTCGACTTCCCATGAAACTTCCGGTCAGTGTATTTGGATTTGATGCTTTTCTATTGTTAAACAGGACCATACATTTGGCATTTAATGAACAACATATAAAAAGTTTGGAGTTTTACTCCAAATTATGGACTCTTCTCATTATTAGGAACCGACGGCTATGTTGATTAGCCCCTTTTATATTTCTACATGGTAAATGTGGATGCAATTCATCATAAATTGAAATAAAAGCGCTTCATTTGACTAAACTTATATTGGTGACTAAGTACAAAATGTCTCTCTTTTCATGGCCCTTTAAAATCCAGTTTGTATCGACGCTTGTTAAATACTTGAGTATTTAAAATTGATTTAAACGCTTAAACACGCTAAGAATATAAAAATATGTGACTTTATCATAGATATCAGAGCTGCAATGGCTCAATATGTTTTACGTTGTATATCAATTAGATAAGAAAAGGAGGAATTACCTCCTTTTCTTGTAGAACACTTCTGTGCTGATACTCTGCGTTGTTTAATCAACTATACAAATAGTTTACACGTATTCCTCACAATCGCAGACAAAATCAATGATCGAATGCATCCCGGAATCGGAGGCCCGTGGTCCCCCAGCTCAATCAGACCCCAAAATACATTGAACTACCAACCCTAATCTTTGAGTGAGAAAAGACAATAAGTCCCTACTTTAAAACAAATGAAATGCTTTGAAACCAATTTACATGATGAATTCATTCTTTTAACACTTTAAAAACAAATATTAAAATATAAAAAACATTAAGAATCCTCTGAGACATTAAGAAAATAAATTTTAAGAAACATTAAGACATTAAGAAAACATTAAGAAACCTCTGAGACATGTTTTTAAAGTGTGAAAGAATGAATTTATCGTGTAAATTGGTTTCAAAGCATTTAATGTTTTAAAATAGGGACTTATTGTCTTTTCTCACTCAAAGATTAGGGTTGGGGACCAAACTATTTGTATGGTTGATTAAACAACGGAGAGTATCAGCACAGAAGTGTTCTACAAGACATAACAGAGATAATTCCTCCTTTTATCTAAAAAATATGTCACGGTGGATTTGAATATTGGTCACAATTATTTTTTCAACAGTCAAAAACCATTGTTAAATTAGATGGAAAACGAATAAAGATATAAGTAAAACGTCTGGAAAATCAAAAACTTGATCTACTTCACATTAAATACTGCTGACCAACCTAAAGTAATTACAGCACCGCTGGTTATGCTTTAGAGGCACATCTTAGAAAAAAAGAAAAGCGTTTGAATAAATTTGCAATTAGTAGGCTAATTATCAAGATTTATGAAGTAATATTTACGTCGATAAATACATTTTAAAAATTTAAATTTATTTTCCCAAGAAATGATAATATATATAAGTCCTGTTTGTTCGAAAGATGAAAGTTATCCCATCTCTCTCATCCTGTAGATAGTGATAATCCTAGAACAAAAAAAAAAAAAAACATTGAGAATCCGCAGCGTTTGACCCTCCCCCATACATCTTAAGCCTTATAAAACAACTGCCTTTGTCGTTGATTTTTTTTTTCCAGCTTATCAAACTGGCAGCTGCCCACATTTGGGTAGTTGATAAGCAATTACGTGACAAAGAAGGCTTTCTATGTTCCTGCAGCAACTATTTGTTGACTGACAGAAAACAGCCTCTGAGCACGAAGCGTGGTTGTGGCAGTGTCCGTTCAACGTAAAAGGATTACCGGTGGGGTTTCCGAAAACAAAAAAAAAAAAAAAAACACGGTACGCTCTCGGCCATTATGCAGCAAATAAGAGTTGGAAGATGAACGCTGTATTTGCTACGATAAAAAAATAATAATAAATAAAGCCTTCAGAAAATATTAATTATTATTAGGTCAGTGTTCAGTTCATGACGTAAACAAATATCTCTCAGTGCTGCTGCCCTACCCGGAAGCTACGAGGGTTATTTGTACAGATAAGCCCAGTAATATAAGAAAGACCATGAGGAAAAATTCCCCTTACTCTTTCTGTTCAGACCGTGGTGTCCAGAGGCCTCGCCATGTGAATTTTGACGAACTGATCATCATGGATGTTGAGGATGGAAGCAAAGGTACAGAGTTAAGCGAATTCGCGCTGGAAAATTAACGTTAAGTATAAAATGTTGTGAAAAAGTACAAATATTAATTGAGTAATACGCATAGAGGTGAAGCATACAGAACAAAATCCACAAAAAAAAAATCAATGAAATGTAAGAATTTGCATAATGTACTGCCGCTAGCATACGTATTTAAAGTGTTTTACATCTAAGAGTCATCGACAAGCGTTAAAAACGTTTTAATTTTCAGATATTAATAAAATTCAAGGATAATAATATAACAATGTTTTTATTTTATTAATAATAATTACATATCGGTTACTGAAAGTATTGAAATAAAGTATTATTTCAGTAACCAAAGTATTGGTTACTGAAAGTATTGATGACTAAAGTAGGATACACAATTTTTACATTGAAGAGTTAACGACTAAATACACCATCTATAGTTGTTCCATTACGTGCAGTATTTATCGAAAGATCTGATGACATGTCCAAGTTGGAGAATGTTTTCATAAATGTGCACAACTCTTTTCCAGCCTCACAGTTTAATCGTAAACAAAAAAATGACATTTCAATCTGAAAACTGAAAACGCCAGGTGACTTCAAACCAGATGCGTTTTCAAATTAACGCATTCCCAGTTTCCGAAAGTTTTTTTTGTATCTTAAAACCTTAATATTTCTGTTTCTAAATTTCTTAGCTTTCCAACGATATGCTATACGTTCACACTATCCCGTTTATTACGTGAGAAAATTTCCTTGATCACATGTTCATATTTTTCACTATCCTGGAAAAACTACCACAATTTTCAGAGGTTTGAAAGTTGTTCCTCTAGTATAGAGCTAAGATGCAGCTCCGTGCAAAATTTCATTAAATTTCGTCCAGTAGAATATAAATTATTGTTGCCAACATACACGTATGATGGCAACACTATTAGTTACAATCGTGGTGGTGTAGCTATTTTGATTAGCTCAAAAACCTAAATCGAAGCTGTTGCTGGGCGTCTGATTACTCAGATTGCTTTAACACTAGTCTCAGTTTATCTCCCACCAAATCATATTTACTCTTATAATGAAGAACTTTTAATACAGTTTTTTTTTTTTTTTTTTTTATGTAAACCCCAAACACGAAAGATATTAGAACCTATAATATTAAGTACCGTGCTTGGGTTGGAGGTTGAGAAGACGAAAGAAGATATTTGTTGACATTGGACTTGAACTTCTGTAGACTGTAATTTTCAGGAAATACGTATGAAGGAAGGTTGTTCCAGAAAACGGCAGTTGAATGAATAAACGAGGAAGATGAAAAGTTGGTTCTGTGAGTTTGAAGTTGGACAGTAAATGGATGTTGGCGGCACGTGTTCGGATTGTTTAGAAAGAGAGAGCGGGAATTACAGACGCCATTTCAGAAGAACAGTGCCCATGGAAGTATCTGTAGAAGAGGCATGCAGCACAAACAGTACGTCTATGGGACAGCGAGTGGAGAGACTCTGATACAGATGAATCATTAATTAACCTAACTGCCCTCTTCTGAATGGAATCAAGAAGCCTGAGAGAGGTTTTGGGAACGATATTCCATGGCTGGGCGGATTTGCGATTTCTACAGAGTGAGCAGCTGTTTGGAAGAAAAGTAACGCCGAGAGCGAAAGAGAAAACCAAGTTTTTTAGATGCAGAGGAAGCAATATTTGTAATGTGCTTCTGCCAAGAGAGGGTAATCCCCAAAAAGAGATATATCATTTTGCCTAGAAATCGGAGTGTCACCAAAGATAAGCATAGGAGCAGAATAATCCTTTTTGCGAGATATAAGACAAGACTGAGTTTTAGAAGGGTTGAAATCAACTAAGTTGTCTTTGCCCCACTGGAGAATTACCTGAAGATCGGCATTTAAGGAATTGGTAGCAGATTTTCGAGAAGTTGAAGCTGATTGAGCAGGACAAGGTTTCTCAAAATGGAAAGTAGAATGCAATGTGCTATCATCGGCAAAAATATGGATACGATTTCCAGTCAATGGAAGAAGGTCATTAATATACAAGAGGAAAAAGAGTGGGGGGAAAAACTGTACCTTGGGGGACACCGGCATTAGTGGAGAAGTTAGAAGATAGAGAGCCATCTACCATCACCCTCAGTGAGCGATCAGAGAGAAAACTGGAAGGCGCCTCCGTAGCCAGGTGGGAAGGAGCAGCAGTGTGTAGCATATGCTTCTTGATTAGATCGGGGTTCGAGCCCGTCACCACCAAATATGGAGGATGCGGAAAGGTCAGGGAATGACCACCGCATATCCCGGAGCAATATGGCCTTAGTTGCTAATTCTCCTAAAAACCAAAATAACAACAACAGAAAACTGGATAACCAATTACTAAAAACAGTTGGAAAACCATAAGATGGAAGCTTATTTAGAAGACCTTTATGCCAAACACGATCGAAAGCCTTTGAGATGTCAAGAGCAACTGCTTGTGTTTCACCGAACCTTTCCATTGAATTAGTCCATAAATGGGTAACATAAGCCAGTATATCACCAGTGGATGGACAATGATGGAATCAATAATGGCGATCGTTGATTAAACGGAAGATTTCTAGGTAGTTTAACAGTTGGCGGTTAATTGATTTCTCCATTACTTTAGAAAGAGTAGAAGTAATTGCGATGGGAATGATTTGTCATTCTTTAGGAGCTAGCTGGATATGAACAAATTTCGAAGCAGACGGAAAAACACCTTTGGAATAAGAAAGTGAAAAAAGGCGGCAAAGAATAGGAGTAAGTTCAGGAGCACAGGTTTTGAAAACAAGGGGAGAAATACCATCGGGACCTGGAGCTTTCTTAGCATCAAGATTCGTCAAAATCCTTCTGACATCCTTTTGACGGAAGACCACAGGAGGCATTGAATGGAGCGTATTGGGAATGGTGGGAGATGTTTTACCAAGATCATTAATGCACGAGTTGGAAGAAAAATGGGATGCTAACAGGTCATCTTTATTCTTGGCTGAAGTGACAATAGAACCATCTGGTTTGGACAGAGGTGGGAGCAGAGATGAGCAAAAGTTGCGGCCAATAGCTTTGGCAAGAGACCAGAATTCTCGGCTACCATTAGGGCAAGAAGCAAGTTTTCTACTCTTAGCCTGTTCAAACTCTAGTTTGGACTGATTAATAACTGCTTTACAATTATTGCAAGCTTTGGTGTAGGCAGAAAATGAAACTGGAGAATTAGAAACAAGCCAATTACGATATGCAATATTCTTCTCTTGAACAGCCTTAGCACATTTATTGGAAAACCAAGGTTTATTTAAAGGACGAGATTTTAAAGTGGAGTGAGTGTGGGATAAAGGATTCCAATCCTGCAAGAATAATTTCACTGACACGATCTGAGCAAACGTTGACATCAGAAGTTTTGAAACAGTAATCCAACCAAGGATATTCGATGACCATAGGCGAGCGACTAGTGCCACTCAGAGTGAGATTCTTTGTAGTATTAGATTATTTTAGCCACAGTGGTGATATTGAGCTGTACAGTTGAGTAATGTTTGTGCATCACCCACCTTAACAACCAGTATTAAGTTGCGAATATTCTCCTTATAATCCAAAGAAAAAGGGAAACTTTTTTTAGAGATTAAGAAATCCATTCTAAAATGTATACGTTCGTTGAAATAAAGTAATGGACAACCGCGATTAAAACTCCACACTGTTGAATCAATGAACTTTATGACATTTAAGGTACGGTTTTTGTAGTCAAGCTATCTTTAGTCGAGAGTTCATAGGAGGAAATTCTTATTCACGTGAACGGTAAACGCTAATCCAAAACATCATTGGATTTATTCCTTATCTTCTGGATGCTGATCGTTTCTGCGCGTGCGATTAACACTAATCCAAAGCATTACCTGTTACGCTAGAAGCTAATAAGCATTAGCTTCCTGAAGCAACCGACTAGCAGCAATTGCCCCTCATTAGCTGCTACCATGTTTCCTCTCCCCCCCCCCCCGAATGCGGGTACTTTCGTCATAGTGAACCGTTATCTCTGATGGGGAAATTACTCTGAACAAATTGATGTACTTCCGCGACTCCAACTGCAAACAGTGGAACTCTTTTTAAGACGCGTGACAAAGAGTGTTCCGAGTCTAAAAAACAGGAAAAGTATCTACCTGACATGTTGATACCTGATGCCATTGACAGGGACCTGAAAATGGTGGATCCAGGTGATCAAAAATGAAAATATAATTTTCTAGAGAACTTCTATGCCAGAACGCTCATTAAATACTTGCGTGATTTGGTTTTTGAAGTTTATTTCAAACATTTACTTACCAACCTAATGTTGTTTTATTATAAAAATTTTAATAATTGCTGGAACCACCGTATTTTATTTAAAGATAGATATACTTTTAAAAAAATTATGACAGATCGATCTCGATAAGTTGTGGATTTTATCAAGATTGCCGGCCTTTGGTATGTGGCTCTGAATTCTTACCACAACAACAGTACGTATAGCAATAGAGAGAGTAAGGAATTACTTTGTCTATTGCTATACATACCCCTCTCAAAATAGTAATGCGCTGATGCGCAGTAAGGATGTATCATGTGAGTAAGATACGGACTGAATGATTTGGTCGAATCTATATAACGTTGGACAATAGTAGCATTCAAAAGGATGCCGCTGCTTTGACAATCCCTACCTGTCAGAGCCGTAGCATCCTCGACCCCATGTTCTTCAATCCTCCTGCGAAATTTCAAATGTATGAAATAAATATTAAATAAATAAATATTATTACGATTGTTTTTATCACGATATAGTCATCATCCATTATAGAAACAAACCATAGTGAAGACAATAGTCGATTTACGCATATATGTTAACTTAGTGAACAGATTAGTTGTCTTCCCAAAACTTCCTCCTCAACCGTGAAATGCCTACAAATGATCAAATGATCTCCTTTCCAAAACTGGTGAAAAGATTCCATATCTGACCACAGTTATCGGCAATTATATGCAGTTCATTGCACCCATATATATATATAAATAAAAAAATATATATACGGATAGCTTCTAAGTTTGGACATCATGTAAGAGCAGCAGCGATTGTCCCAGATGACACTTGTCCAACAGCTACTACAGGGATGCAGCATATGGACAAGAAAACTAGCCTTAGAAGGAATATAAACCATTCACGTACAAAACAGTATGTTCTGTATGGATTTTTGTGACAGATGCAAGATAACCTAATCCTATTTTTTAAACAAAACAAAGACACACCTTGTTGCTGGATACCAGATCATTAAAGGGACGGCGGGCAACACAGCAGCTGACCAAGATGTTCAACTGGAAACTACTTTGAAATTCCGCATGTAAATTATAACCCACTGATTCACAATTCTATATGACATAGTATCAGACAAACTGGCAGAAACGAACGGGGAAAACAAATTGTTCCAGATAAAACAAAGATTAAATCCTTGGAAATACTAGTTTTAAGATCGAGTAGACAGGAGGAGTTGCTAGCTAGACTCAGAATTGGTCACACAAACCTCACCCATGAATATCTACTCTAGGCTGATGATTTATTACTTAGGACAGAAGAACGGCTTACTCTCAAAGAAATATTGGGAAATAGAGATTACATGCATGATGATTCAGATTTCTGAACGCGTTAAACTACTACGACTTTCTAAAATAAACATGATGTAGACAAACTACTACACATGTGAGAAAAAACAGTGTTCAATAAGACACTGCATTGTTTAAGTTTCAAATTGAAACCTCTAACACATGAAGTATCCATGAACTATCCATAAACATCGAGTTCTGTCGTACTATAGCCAGAGAAGCTGATGAGCTAGTAAACAAACAAAACACAACCTCTCGTTTGGGAAGGTCATTTTGAAACATGTTGACAACATGTTTTTCTTATTGCAAGTATTCCTACTACGTGGACAGAGCATTCTGATTTTTAAGTAAATTACCAAAGAGATGAGCTTAATTAGGAATAAAACTGCACTGTATATTCACGTTTGGTCATGTGTGCGTATTGTGGAGAGAGAGAGAGAGAGAGAAGAATGTAGGCCAAACACGTGTCTTGCTGTGAGCGCGAAACCCTTCAGTAATGTAGGGCACATCTATATTGTACTAAAACGAGCGCATGAATAAAAACAAACACAATATCTACACGAGAAAGGCTATAGTTCCCCATTGTCGATATATTCTAACGAATAATGAGATTCATTTTTATTTCGGAGTTATCCAGCTCTTTAAATTTCTTCTTTATCCTTCTGTACCACTTCAATTGTTACTCCTGGATAGTTTATAATCATCTTCACGTTGACAAGTTGACACGTCGAAGAATATTGGTTGTATGCTGGCAGCAGCGAATTTTCATACAATTTCTGTTGTGACGTGATTGGCATTCCTGTATTTTAATTTCACAGCAGTCTCGAGCACGAAAGATTAATAATGGCACTGAGGATGGACTGGGTTTTTTAGAGTTTGCGCCTAGGCAGGTAAACCTATCAGAGTGTGCCTTTTGCTTTGATGGATGAAAAACTCGAATAGCTGGAAGAGAAAATAGAGAGAGCCGTGCAACTCTCGTCCATTCCAATTGCGCGTTTTGCAATCTGCAAAATGACTATTTGCAATAGAAAGTAGTTAGAAATCAGAATTGAAGTTGTTTTCTCTTTGCGTTCATGAGAAAGTATTTCAGTTCGAAAGAGATAGCATTTCTGTAAACGTGATGATCTTCAACTCCTAGAAAGGGCAGCACCGACGTGACGTCATGCCGTATCTCTGTGACATCATATGGAAAAGGAAGGTAACTGTAGTTTGTCCTTGATTGGTCACACGCGGAATAAGGAAAGTGGCTACACATCTGTTGTTTTTCTCCAGAGAAATTCAATCAAACGTTATTGAAGAAGTCTCTTTTATTCTTTTAAATCTCTCGTAATCTCAAAAAAGTGTAACATCAGCTGGAAGTCAGAGTTAAAATTATATTAGAGCTTGATTTTGGGTAAAAGTAGAGTGGTGGAATTTATTAAAGTTAGTGGGAAGGTGTTAAACAGATTGATAATTTGTTGTGTGTCCAAACACTACGTTTTACATCACTATACATCATAAGCATAAAAGAGTGTTGGGTGGGGCGGAATGCCTTTAGATTCATAGATGAAATCAATGCCTATGCAGACTTCCAACATTGTTTTCCATGGTATATTAAGGTTTACTTTGGATCTGCCAATTTGGTTGTAGAATTTGTTCGATGATCTTTAAGCGATCCACTCCTGATGGGCTTCTGGACCGAAAAACTTAGTTTTAAGCATTTTGCAAATAATTTATGTAAGGACCTCTGATTATTATTATTTTTTATATATATATCCGAACTAAACTGGACACTAACTAGAAAATTCTTTAACGCCTCATTGCATTGACAGAGGTTTCCCTTGAGGAGCTTCTGCGCAAAGCCTTTCACCAGGAATTTAGTGCACAACGATGGACGCCACGGTATTATTTCAGGAGAGCTGGCCTCTTCAAAAGAATTCTCCAGAACTATGATATCTCGATGTACTGTTCTCACTAGATGGAAGAACTCTTATGGCGCCAGTCGAAGAATGTTATCAAAAATACTGCATGTCCCAGTTGCAAAGTATGATAGTAGCAATCTGACGATGGTTTCTGTGGATGATACCTTGCCGAAGTAGAGATATTGTGACGTCCTGAATAATGCCATCCTCCCAACACCGATGCAGTTGAATGGAATAGGACTTTACGTTTATCCAAACAGAAAAATAAATATCATCATTGCTTGTTAAATATTTATAAGAAGTGAAATACAAGAAGTAGTAATAGCCTCTGCAGTAAGCTGGAAGGAGTTTCGTGCAAAACTACTGTGGAGCGAATATTGGGAGCCGCGTGAGAGCTCCTTCGTAGAATCTAACATCATTGGCCCCAATTAAAAACTGTTCTGCTGGAGAAATGGAAGAATATTTTAGTCTACACATCACAGATTGATGGAAAGAGTGCCATTAAGACGATTTGCTGTATTACAGACCAAAGGAGGCGCTACACGACGTGTAAATAAGCCGTTGTCTTTTTTTTCTTTTAATGTCTTAATATTTTTGGCAAAATAGTGGACACACACAGTCATAAATGAAGATAGAAATCCAATAAATGGCAGATCCAAGAATAAAATAGATGCAAAATGTGCCACGAACTTTAATAATTAATGCAACATTCTGTCTATAAATATAGTCGTGTTTACAGTCATTTTCTCCTGCTGATTTGTTGAATGAGTGAACTCTGGCGCAATAACGTCTCTTATAAGAGAAAGTTTATACGCGCTACAACAATATTTGTCCCACCTCCTCTTGACTTTGCTACGCCAATCTCCAAGACTTGAAACTACATCTTAAGAATTGGCCAATTCTTATGTCTGAATCCATTGTGTGAAGAAGATGCGAAAGGAGTGATTAAAGAACTCCAGTTTATTTTGTTGATATGCTATGCATCTGTAGTCATTACACGACTTGGGAAGGAACCATCCCGTTCGTAGTGTTTCTGGTTTTTGGATATTTTGATGACGAAATATACACACAAAAAAAACCCCTCCATCTTAAAATAGTGAAAAGGAACAGAATAGTTTCACTGTTCTAAATAAATTATCTTTTATTTTCCTGCAGCATACCTTTATATTTAAACAAGTTTTCCTGTAGCTTAAAGTTTAATGAATTCACCAAGCAGAACTGCCTTGGCAAGAACAGGGTCAGTTTAAGCAGAACTTTTGACTTTTTACAGTTAGGCAGGATTATGCAAACATTCTTTCAGTTACTGTATTTAAATGAAAAACTAAACATACCGAATATTTTATTATAAAGGCTAAAAGCTGAAGATGCGAAGATGAATAGCACGCGAGATAAATTTTGTTTATCAAAATGGGCAGAGGTCTGCACGGATGCGGATATCCGTTATAACCGTGCAGGGTGAGTTTTTGACATTCAAGCAGATAGCGAATACACGAAACGCAACTGATTTTTGAATACACAAAAGAAATTTAGGAATGATACGAAGTTAATTTTTATTTTTGAAAGAATATGGAAGCTATTGTATTTAGAAGGAACAATCCCAAATAAAAATTAAGTTGTCAACATCCAGATTTGGGATGGAATCTTTAGGATGGATTCTAAACTCTGTATCTATTCTGTATCCGGCGGATATTTCGGAAATGTACAAAGAATGTTACAAACCACTATGGCCACTAATTAATCTTAAGCTTGACTTGAGCAAGCGAAATCAAGCAAAACACTACTTTTGAAAACCAATTCCCCCCCCACTCCCAAGCATCACATGAAAAAAGTAAAAAATCTCGATTTCTGTCATAGCAAATGAAGTGGAATGGAGAATTTCTTTTCCCCAGCATAGACTTAATTAGTTACTAAATTTTGTGCTAAATTCGGATGATTTTCCAATTAATTCTGTCGATAAGTTTTGGTGCTTATCCTTTCTGAATTTCTTTACCTTTTTCGGATTTCCGAGCAACATTTAAACAAGGAGGGATTAGACACTGAACAATCTCCAGTATCTGATGTTTAATTTCTCCACCCTTCGCGAAACAAAGTCAATGGTCTGTATTATCTTTCACTTTTGCTCAATCACTGACTAACCCATGCTTCTATTCCCATAATACTTTACGACCACGTAAAGTATTATGGGAATAATGCAGACAACAGAAAATTTCAAAGCGATCATTGGTTACCCAGTCTTCTCGTAACCGAATGTGTAAAAATTTACGTTCTCATAATAGACTGTTTTTCATTCTTTTTCCCTCCCTCCCCTTTCTTCTAGGTTATTTTAGTACTGTACAAATAATAAAATAAAAAAAAAAATCATTCAACAAACTATAAACACATCTTTCCTGTAAGTTCATCCATGGCATTGCTCGTTGCTATAGTAGCTGGTTGCCATAGTAACTGATCTCACCTTTTCTTCCTTAGAAAAGAAAGGTGAAAGAAAAATCTTTTGAAAGCTCCGTATATACCTTTCGATGTTGTTGATTCAAATAAACCCTGCTCATAGCTTGTTTACGAACAAAAATAAGTCTTGATTTGACACACAAACGTTGTTTCTGATGGATCTCAGCAGGGTGGAAACTCGCAACACCGGTAAAAACTATTGGAACAGATAACTGAGAAATGTCAAGCCAGTTTTAAACGTATAATACAAAAGCTAACAAAATTTTAGCAAATATTCACAACAACATTGAAAATATCTCCCTGGAATTAGTCCTGGTCGACATTAAGTTCTATCTTAATTTTTCTTTCCTGTCTTGTGCTGATCGCAAATCTATCTGACGCATGTTTGACAAGTGTGGAGAATTTTTGTCATACTAAAGCCAGTTAGAGTGTAAAACTCATTAGTAGGCTGTTAGAAATCCTTATACGTTGTTTAAGGGCCAAGGTCAGATGTACTTAGATATCTCAATACGCGAGAGACTCTCTCCTTTCTCCAACGCTCACTTCAACTTATGTAAATCAGATCGATGTACATAAAAAGGCATTATTTAGTACAGGTATGAGGGGAAATAAACGTTTTATTATTTTGTGGTTCGTCATGCTGTTACTTTAGTGTCTTCAAATATAATGCGAAATAAAAAGCATGAAATGTTGTATTACTGTATTTTGCTGCATTTATCAGTTGTGTAGAGTAGATGAGCTTGATCTTTTGTTGTGTCGTGCAGTGGAACCTCTAACTGAAGCTTATTCAGCGTCTGGAGGTACCCTCGCTGGAAGTGTAGATGACACCCAGCTGATTGAAGGTGAAGACGAGAAAAACCTGAATCTTGTAAAGGGTGCAGAACCTTGAATTTCGTTTTGTTTCGGTTTCTTCATAACCAAACAGTACAGTTAACACAACTTAATACATCATTTCAACAGCATCTTACTTTAATGGTCATAAAAGAGAATGACAATCTTCATTTCGATTTTTCTGTCTGATTAGCTCATACTGCATTCATAAATAAAAACAAGGCCAGCCTTCTTATTATCTCCAAGTTAAATTTGCCTTCTTATTTGTTAAAATGTTATTGATGATAAATACCATCAAACTAAGGCAATAACGTTACTAGGTCCCGTGCGGACGAGAATCTTTGTGGACGGTGTCCGTTATTTCCAAAGTTCATTAAATCCAGGCTTTTCTGTACCATATTTTTCTTTACTATTTCTCTTGACTCCGTGATTCGATCCTCTGGTTAAATTTTTTCTCCCTTCATGGTCCCTTTCAAATTTTTCTGTCCAAGCTTGTCCTAACAACAGTTCTATCTACATACTATTTTACTAAGTGTAGCATTTTGCGAATGCCTTCAGTAATGTATACCTACATTTCCTTATAAATCCATTAAAATGTATCAAACCCAACCGGACACCATCCATTCACTACGTAGTTTTTTTTTTTATTTTTATTTTTATTTATTAACACACAACTGTATATACATTCTCAAGTTATCTTAATCAATTTACATACAATATTAATCAATTTATATACAATATTTATATACAGATTTATATACATGCTCTTATATATACTGTAGTCTTTCTGTACATTGATTGTGTGTGTCCTGATATGAAGGGTGGCTCCTAGACACAAGCCCATCTCCACCTTTTACTCCTGAGAAAGCTCAGAACGTCTGCAAGACAGGCCTGAAAAAAAGAGCATTATGTCAGGCCATTTTGCCACCAGGGATTAACTAACACCTGGATCCACCATTCTCTATGTGTGCTGTAATGCACAAATCCTGCACCTACCGGAAGTAGTGCTATACTGGTAGGTGCCAGCAATCCCGCCCCCAAGGCTGCCCAAACTTGGAGGCCAGCGAAAAAAAAAAAAATAAATAAATAAAAATAAAATAAAAAATAAAAATTTTCCAACTAAGAACAATGTACACTTGTTGAAAAAAAAAGCAACATTATACGATTATTTACATGCAAATAGCAAATACATACACTTACATTAACTTAACACTTAGCATTAACATTAACATTATCTCCACTTTAGAGTCCATCCACAAATGCAAGCCTGAATTGGGTGTCCAGGAGCAGAAGATCATCTCGCTGTAGACAAGAAACATCCTATAAAGATGACATTACACGAAGTGTTCTGTCGTCAAATGTGCAGCACTTCCCTTAATTGGTATCCTGCAATAGATTTCTTAGCTCCTGTCTTCTTTTAAAAACTTTGGCCGAGAATTCCTGAAGCAAAGCAAAGATGTCCCACCTCTGAACCAAGAGAGGTAAATTATTCTCCGTGAGGTTTGGCAACCTATTTAGTAATTCCTGCCTGTCTGAAGTATACAGTCCGCATTCAAGGATGACATGTCTCCAAGATTCCACCTCACCGCACGAACAGTAGGGGTCAGGTTCTAATCCTCTTTCAAATAGTTTGGCCCTTAAGCCATGTCCAGTGATTAAGTAACTCGTTGTCATGGTGGGAGCAAACCAAGACGACACCCTCCTGTCCATTGCAAAGCTTACGGCTGGAATGAAGCCTCTTGTAATGGTTCCATACTCACTCAAATCCCAACGTTGCTGCCAGCAATTCACAAGCTCGCCCCAAATTCTACGTTTTTCCTCCTTTATGTTGTTATTTGGATTAGAGGTGATATTCAATATTTGTAACGCCCTTCCCTTCTTTAAGTTATATACAATACCTCGGAAAATAATGTGTAAATCCAAGGGGATGGTACCTGCAATAACCTGTAAGGCATTTGTCGACACTGTCCTTGGAGCGCGTATAACTGTAAGCAACATTGTACGTTGCAGGGACAGAAGCTTGGCTTTAGTTGTAACCTTGGTAGCAGCCGCAAACCAAATACCAGCACCATAATCTACAATGGGAAGAAATATCGTCTTGTAGTACAATACCAGAGTAGTGGCTGAATTTGTTTTTAACAGAAATCTTTTGTGTATGATAATATCCAGGAAGAAATACCAGCTAAGAGTACACGCAGTTCACGCGCCATTTGCACAGAGTACACAGATGGCTGAAAACCCACGAAATGGCTAACTTGGAAGTGTCTTGCAATGTCCACATGTGTACCTCTGCAATCTAGAAATCCTACGTACACCATGACGCGTGAATTAGTGGTACACCTTTTATAAAGCAAGAAAGGTTTGTATATGCACAAAAAAAAGAGATAAAACAATCAGAAGTATGGAGAACTTTCAAAAACTCTTCGGTATGCGTTTAATACAACTTCACTTAGTTAAAATGGCGTAGATCAACCATCGCTCTCCTACAGAGTCCTCCTTACTGGTTTCCCATGCCCTTTGGTATTCACAAATATGCTTCGCTATGCGCACTCCTGTCAAAAATGTATTGTGGAATTTTTTGTCTCTGATTTATCATTTGCCACTTTCTTCATATCATTTCTTTCCATTAATTGCTAATAAGTACGCTGAATGTTCTCGTTATTTCGTGGTATCGATACAGCTTTCTTTTCAGATGAAAATAATTCGTCAGAGTTAATACTCTGGGCCTTGGCAACTTCAGTCATTTAAGCAATTCGGAATCAAACTTCTTGGCGTCAACTAGCAAAATAATGTTCAAACCATTAGCACACACCGTCGTATATGGTCTGTGCTAATGGGTTAACCACCGATAAACTCTGTCCTTTTATTGATTTTGCAGTATTACGTGACGTTGTCATCTTCCGCTACTGACTACTCAAAAATGGCGACATGATAGCCATAAAACTGAGTTCCAGTCATTATCAACTGACCCCAATCTACGACTGGACTTCCGAAAGAAGGATAAGAGTCGGTAAATAGTCTGGGGCGTGGGAAGGGTCCTGTTACTGTATAAAAAACGTATTTTTTCATAAATAGCAATGATGAAGGTGAAGAATAGCCCTGAGGGGATGAGAAATTTATTTCTGCTGTCGAAATCGCCCCCTTTTTTTAGACTGGCCGTCGATATGATTTCAGAGTGGGTTACACTAGCAAAGACTTGATTTCCTTAACAGGATCCCTGCGAAAATAACATCGGAATTTCGAAGAGAAAGCTTGTTTCTTTCTCTCTCTCTCTCTCTCTCACTGCATTATTTAAGAAACAAATATGAAAAACAAAACTTTCTTATTAGTGAACGCTTTGAGTAAGTGGGTGATGACGGAAGTTGTCTCGGAACTCCGCCACCCCAAGGTAAGTGAGCAATCCTGACTACTGAATAAATTATTGATCGCCACTAGGCTGAATATTTTCCTGTCTGGGCCGGCACAGTAACTCTCCACGTGAAGAAAGGGCGAAAGCAATTGCACGAGCGTATAATGAATGAAGCGAGAACTGTCTTGTCTTCGAACCAAATTAAGGAGGCTGAAAAAATAAAAGTAGTTGTACATGCAAATTTGAAACGTACACTGTAATTTATGAAAAACCAAAAGGGCCAATATTTCCACTGTTTAAAAAGCATTACTGTTATTAAAAAAAAAAAAAAAAAAAACATGAAAAGCAGCTATTGGCTACTGGGTTGTAGTACCTTCTTGAGTGGCATTTTATGGCTTTTAAAAAACCGCGAATAATTGCCACGAAATTGGTTTCTTCCACTCCATCCTGTACAACAAAAATTTTAAAATAAAACCATGAAACAAACTTTCAGAAGCTTGACCACGGGATCTCCATAGCCTCGATGATAAGAGCTAGATTAGTCCACCAAATATCTGTAGTTGTTCTTTAAGCAAAATTCTGAAGCCTAAAAATATTTCTAATTGCTAACAGTGCTTCACACGAAGCAGGGAACAATCACACAATCGTGTTATTCTGGAATCAAGATATTTCTCATAAATCTAATTGCTGGAGCGGTAACTGCAAATTTAAAATTGCTGTCTGATACCAAACTCAACAGTCGGCACTGTGACTATTTAAATTGTCACCTGTATGTTCTTCTCATAATTTAAAATCAACTGACTGGCACACAGCCAAAATGCGCAGTAACATATCGTTAGCCAATAATAGATGTACAGTAACTGTGTGTTTTGTAACCTTGTTTATTTTAATGCGTTATTTATAATTCTTGCGTTTTTTCGCATTGATTTGTCGTTTATTTATTTACTTTTGGCTCATCAGTAACTTGAATAGCCACTTCTCCAGTATTATGTTTCTGGAGATGCGTTCGTGAGCTAATTCTGCGTGATGTGGGAGCTGCAAAAACCGAAATCCTTGCTGGGAAACCCCTTAGATCCGCTGATTACATCCTCAAGTGAAGATGTTATTTCTCTCGTCTCCTACTCGATTTGAACCCAGACCTCTCCAAAGAGACAAGTGATGAAACTACCATACCAGAGGGTGTTCTTTGGAAAAATATGAAACATAATATATTGCGGTATCTTTCATATTTTATCGAAAAAAATTGAATCGATCCCCAATGACTGGTCTATCAAAAATGAAAAATTATGAATTCTATCAATGTCATGTCCGAAACTAATTTGGTTAACAATAGTAGTTAATAGACTTATCATCGTTAGCCTTGAATACTGAATGACGATTTGTGCACGTGAAAAACTCACAAAATTTGCATATTATTAGAGTAAATGAAATAGTGTTGTACGCAAACGTTCATTTTTTTGGGAGGATAATAACAGATAATCTTGACCGTCATGCTTTTCGCAATCTGTTTGATCCACATACACGTTGAGAGGAAATTCTTTTCTCACAGATGGAAAAAATTGAAACCAAGGTCCATCACTGTCGGAGAAACCGGAAGTGTATTAACAAAGAGAGAGATGTTTTCTAGGAGGAAGTCTTGCCGAAATTGGGACAATAAACACGTTAGCAGAGCGTTTCTTGTCATAGCACATTCGGAATGACTGCAAAGCCGGAAGGCGAAAACGTAAACACAATGTCCTCCTATCAAACAAGCGCCAAGAAATTAATTACCTTTGCTGAAAAACTTTTCTGTTATTAAAACTGTTCCACCAGGACTGCACATCAAAGATCAGCAAGTAACCGAAGAATGTGAATGTGGTTCATCGTTAATCAAGTAATACTTTACATTATTAAGTCAAATTAGTGTGCCCAATCATTCGATTAATGAATTCCTTCGAGTAAGTAGCAATAGAACTGTACGTCTGGCAAGCTACCTCCTCGCATATATACGGTGGTTTCGGGATAATGAGCAATAGGCCACGGTCTCAGAAACGCAAGCTTCTCCCCGTCAATATGCAATCGTGGATAATTTGTAAGTGGCCACGGCACTATCATCAACACAAAATGTCGATAAAAATCCACTTCAACGATAACTGAAGATTGCTAGGAGCTAAGTGGAATCTGTTCTTCAGTTTCAAGACATGAAAGACTTTTTTAGTTAAGGACACAGTAAATTGAAAATTCAATTATGATCCCATTATGGATTGTAATTGATTTTTCATTTACGATTGTAATTTTCGCCATGGACTTTAATCGTAACTGAGCAATCGCTAATAAAAAGTCATTATCGAAATAAATATGCGATTTAGTATTCGTAGAAGATAAGATGAGTTCAGTTGGTAAAAGCAAAGCACAAAAAGTAGCAATTACAACTAACAAATTTCAGCAGTTATCAGACTGAGCAATTAATAGAACAAGAGAACTTGGTGTCACCTGGACTTTACATCATTTACTGTGTTTATAAAATAGAGTTATGGTCATATCATAATCGCACGGATTTCCACTGGGTAATTCAACACATTGGAGTGTATTTATCTCTTTTTCACACACCAATAATTGCCCTTTCTTTCTTGCGTTTAGTGATGAACTACACCTGAGGGAATCGATGTCCAACGAGGGAAAAAAAATAAAGAAAAGGCCGTTGGTTGAATGAAGGACACAGTTCCATGTAAAGACGAATGCACTTCTTCTCTCGAATTGGTTTATATATCACGGAGAAGTAAACTTCTGTGTAGTTTATTTCCGTTGAGAAAAGTTGAGTTGCAGTTTGAATATTCTTAGCTAGTTGTTGCCTTTTATATTTCATTTAACCAAGCATGTAATTATTTGGTCAAATAACGTTGACGAGATGCATGATTATCTTCTTATTTCCCGGAGAACAGGTGAACATAAAACAATCTTCAAGTCTGACTCTATTAGCGCTGCAGAAGAGGTGATTACCAACAAGGCCAAAGAGTTCCATTTACGGTCGCATAGATGACCCGACGAGGAAAGTCAGAACTGCGGAAATCTGTAGTCGGGAAGAACTGTGATATACTTGAAGGCTGATGCTTATCGTGAGCGAATATTGTAATTACGGATGCACATCTAAAAGTCTAATCAAGAGTAGTCGTATTAAGTTCGGATATATGCCTTCTAGCCAATCCATTAACTACTTTGTCAGGTTATAATGTACATTCTTCGGTTTGATCCATCCTTGTAACAGTTCGTGGGCCGGCGGTCCATTTATAATTCCTATGTACGTATGAAATAGGGAAATTAAATCTTATATTAAGTTTTATTTATTTTTTATAATTCTGAGGACCTTTGACTAACTGGATGTATCACTCCAGGAAAGGTTCGTTTTCGAACCCTATAGATGAAAGCAAGAATTCTATTCCTTTCAAAAAAGGGCTAAATTACTTTCTGAACTGTAAGATTCCTTCCCAAAGATGTTCCCCTCCTTCCTAAAGGTTAAGAAAGAAGAGATGAGATGTAGATTCCTCTGTATCTTCTCCGGCTTTCTTCATATCAAAAAAAGAAACGAGAAACTAGCCTCAGAACACATTCCATACAGCCTTAACACAAAGAGAATCCAACATATGTGCAAGTATGCTGTATCTTTCTCTGAAATCCTTCCTCACTTTTGAGAAAGATTTGAGAATCGATACCTCAGCAATATAAAACAACGTAATTCAACTCCTCTTAGATACAATAAATTTCAAATGATAATGTGTATTTTTCCAATCTTAATTAGATAAATTCTGATGCATTGATTAAATTTTCTTGCTATACAGTTAGATTTATATTTTGCATGCATACCATCCTCTGTTATCCCATTTAGAAAGTCTCTAACCCATTTACAATGTGCTCTAATTAGAACACATACTTTGCAAACGAGAGAAAATATCAACACTCAAGATTCTAATTCGTTGTTATAATCACAGCATATTAAATTCTTCCTCTGTTTTAACACATCATTCAAGATTGTTGGATTATTCCAAACACTTGGCATCCTTTGGTCCAACGCCGTAACTATTGAAAAACAAAAACAAGAAAAGAAAAATTGTAAAATATAACAAAAAACAACAGCGCATATTTTTGTGTGCTTTGTGAAAAAGAGAATATTGAGTCATTGTAATTGGAAATGACATTCCTATCTGGGCATCAGCTAAAAATTGATTAATCACATGTTATATGAATCGATTAGTGGATTATGCAGTATAAACGCACAGCAAAAATAGGCATATCACTTCTAAACGAAAATCAAATTGCTTTTTGCTCTTTTAGCGCTTGTATTGAGTAGGCCACGATTACTGTTACTGATTGATGGCCTTTTATTTGATCCCTCCCATTTATATTGTGGGAGGCGCAGATGACTAGAATAATCATTTGTTCGTTTCCTCCTCTCTGCGAATGATTGAAATCACATTACGAAAGTATGTTAAAAACCTGAATGTGTCAACACAATTTTCAACATATTTTCTGTACAACTGAACTTACTTATTCTTTCGTATATAAGTTTTTACTTTATTTGATTCTTTAACTTCAGTAGACGCGTCCTTGGGAAAATATTATTAGAGCAGTTTACCTTATCTAACTGGTAGCGAGTCTGGACGCTTGAAAACAATCGCCTGGCAGGCTAGTATCACCTATCTGATGTAATGACCCTCATGTTTGCCTTGAGTTCAAATAGTGCTGGAAATATTCAAGACGGATGACGTCACTTTGTGTTACATGGTCTCGACAATGCAAATCGTGTTTCAGATGTGTGCGAATACAAAAAACAAAAAATATTAAATGGGAGAAGTTGCCGTACAGTTCAGGACATGTCTGATATTCGAAATTTATTAGAAATGGGCTGTGCTACTTATGCACTTGTCAAAACATTACGTCTAATGAAACCACGCTAACGCCAGATTGTTCCATCGGATTTCCGTGGAAGTATTTTCTATGGCATGATTAGACCGCGAGCACTTAACTTACGAGTACCAATTAGACAAGAATGCGATTGATTAATTCCTGCACAGAATGTCGTCATACCAGTATTTTCGAACCAAACACCAAAAAGACCGATAAATGCCCTTTCAGTGTTTGTTATTTGATACCCATTATCAAGACCAAAACAAAGTATTAGTTTTAGGGAGAAAAACAGAAAAGAGTTAATGTCTTTGAGACTATTTTGAGCGTATAATCGTGCAGTGACTTCTGTTTGTGTATTTGTCCTCTGTTTATCAAAGTCTGAACTGGCGTTCGTTAGATGAGTGTGTGGTGTTGTGGGACACAATAAGTCAAAGTGAAGAAATCACCCACAGGCAACTGGCAGTGGGTCACCATTTCTTGCCCCTTTCCCCTCCGCTCTCTATTCGTCCACACTTGCTTAGCAGCAACCTTGGATACGTACCTGTCGGCAGTTTGCCAAGGCTGGCGACCATGACTACCCACAAAACCTGCTTCTGTCTGATGGCCTTGTTGTTCATACTGTTGTGACACTGTGTATACCGTTATTACCGTTAGTTTGTCAGCGAGCATACCAAAAGCAACTAAAGAACATCGTAACAGGAAGTGGGTGGTTTTCTGTTATGTCGAAGGAAGCACCAGTTTCGTTAGGATTTGATTTTTGAGACTCTTCCCTGTCACTTTGAACTTTTACCACTTGAGCTTCATGTGCGCAGCAGTTTTGACGCTGTAGGATGTCTCGCAATTTTTGATTTAATTCTAGCATATATTTATATTTTGTACTTTTACTCCTATAGTCACATCTGAAAAGTCAAATTTCAGAACAAAATCTTACTTTAGCTATACACAAATTTACGAAAATGATTATTTTTTAAAAAGATTTTTCTCTCCACTAAAACCAGTATGACTACTGTAAGACCCGTTTCATTTTTTCTGGATTTGTACTTTTGGTGAAAACCCAAGGGATGTTCGAGATTAAAGGATTAACGTTATTTTCAGTTAGGTACTGGTCATCTTAGACTATAGGACGTCAGTGAGTACAGACTATAAGAAGTCTGTAAATTACGTGTGTTCTAAGACCGGTTTCTTTTCCCGTGGAATGAAAAACCCTGTACTTTCACCTGACAACTTTAAATGCTGTCACGCATTTGCGGTGATCACCCTGACATTGGGATCAGAGCAGTAATATCTGCTTAGTTGTATGATAAAAGTTTGGTTAAATGAAACAAAAATAATTTGAAGGCAAAATAATGTAACCAAGCTTTATTGCCTAATAAAAGATTTCATTAAGTGGAACAAATGCGTAGTAGCTTTTGGAAAACCCTAATATTTCTTTGTTAACTTCAATATATTGATGATGGTAGCTTCCAATCGGTACATGTATCCAATGAATTTCATGGAAGACGACGAAAAATGGCAGTCCGTCGGCCAAGTTCGATTAAAGGTGCTTAACTTTTCCCAGTAATACAACGGTGTTGTTATTCTTACCTTGCAATGGTTTTATTAGTCCAGTGTTGGGAACTAAATGGGAACTAAAGTCCAGTGTTGGGATGGGAACTAAAGATATTCCCAGGAATATCTTTAGTTCCCATCCTCTCAGAAAATCCTAGGACCTCCGCTGCCCACAACCGTTACTTCAGTTAAACCATAAAGTTCCGGAGAGATTTTTTATAATTTTTCTGCGCATGCATTGTCGTTCCTGTGCAGCGGACTTCTAAAAATTTCTTTGTGAAGAAATGGTAATGAAGTTGATGAAAAAAAGACGGAAATGTCTACAAATCGTGTATTAACGGAATGCAGTAACGATCCTGTTGAACAGGGAAAATGAGGCAAAGTTGTAGTAGATATTGAGAATCTTTCTCCCGACGAGCTATGGAAGAAGAGCTTGGGACAGCAGAATGTGATATTGGAAAACGGAATATTACGAGTAGGAAATAGCGGTTGGTTTCTTGGAATGTTCTTGCAAGAAACCAACTGGATGAAAGGTTAACCAATGATTTAATGGATGTATTCCAAGGACTTCCAAAAATGAGCAGAAAAACAGAAGTCTGAACAAACTGTCCATTCCAGCGAACAACAGCCAGACGACCTTGGAAGGTCACACATTCTTGGCTATGTGACCTTCCTTAACAACATGTGCGCTGAGTGTAGTTATCTTCCTGACAAAGAGGAGAAACAGCCCCCAAAACCTTTTTAACGGCGAGAATTCGTTGCATTTACACCACGTGGTTAGTCGGCCCATTCTCCTGGTACATTGGCGTTGCTGCCTATTTGGTAATTATGGGAAACAGACTTTTACTTATCACTTCTTGTGTATATTATCTAACGTTTAACTTCGTTCTGTCAGATGATTTCCGGACTTCTCCGAGGTCTCCAGCTAGTGTTTGGTCTGAACACATAATGGATGCCATTACTGAAGTTAGCTAAGGCTGTGTAGAAGGGATACGATATCCTCCATGACAATATATGGTTTCGCCATTTATCAATAGTTTTGAAATGTCTGGATTCAATTTCTGTGTAAGACTGGAGGAATATTTAAAGTCTTCTTCAATCGAGGGTGTAGTCAGCCGATCTCAGGCAGAAGCAGGATGGTTTCCCCTCCCGTTAGTTATTTCGAGTTTTTCAGTCAGAACAATATGCAGATTCCCCCCCCGCACACAGGCGCAATGTGGTATCAGTTGCTGATGAGTCTAAAATCCTACACTAACGAGGGATATAAGTTATAATAAATGGTGCGGATCCCAAAGCTACGCACTTTCTAAGATGTCATCAAAATAACCCAAACCTAATACGGGTGTACAATGGCTGATCTGTTAATTAGAAATACTGTCAACTAATTCATAATAGTGGCCATTGTCCCGAAGACATTTCTATTGGAGGGACATGCGTGGTGGAGGGGAAGAATTTAAAATCGGATTTTTATGAGTGATTTTAACTCGCCAGCAATGTGCTGTATTGGACTCAAGGAGGCTCCATAGATTTTTGTTTCTTAACAAACAAGGCGATCTTTGAACTCATCTTAAGTATCCCGAAACACCTTTGCTGCAAAGAAATACCCAAAATGCTTCCATTTTGAGCCAAATGTATTGTTAGTTTGAGTGCTTTTGATACTTAATCGGGCGACTTTCTTAAAGGGAGAGATGAAATAAAGTCCAAATGCCTAACCTGTGCCATAATCGGAGACTGAAAGAGATGGAGCACCTGCGACAGTCATTCTTATAAACGAGACCTGGGGTTCTCGTTTATAAGAAAAACGGTCTCTAAGGTAACGCATCATCTCTAGTCTGGGAAAAAAAAAAAAAAAAAAAACATCGGCAAAACAAACTGTCATTATAATAAAAATGCCATCTACAAAGTAGTTCGGATGATCCAAGGAACGTAGCCCAGTGGTCAGGAGCGAGAGTTCATAGCACGCGTTCCTTGAGTGGACTGGGGTTCAAGCCCGTGACTACTAAATACGATAAATATTTGTATTGACGATTTATTGTAAACTCTACTGACTTGGTTGTCGTTCCAGAGTATAAACAGAAAATTTATTTATTTATTTAAACTTATAAGTCAGCGGGGATTACTGATGGGAGTTTGAAAACTTTGCGGAAAAGTAAAACACAAAAAAGCGCTTGTATATTTGGTTCACCTTTTGGTCCACATCCTACTCAATCAGAGACCCCAAATGCCCTACCTACCTCAAAACAAAGTCTTTTCCAACAAAGAATCAATTATGGGGACTAGGCCTAAACACTACAATACAGCCCTGCTGAAAATAATGCAGGTCAATGCACAACGAGAGCTCGAGCAGTGGTCGAGCAACTTCGAAAGAAAGCCGACGAGGAAAACACAGACATACTGATCCTTTAGGAACCATACACGCATGTTAAAAAAGTACGAGATTATCCAGCCAATTACAAGATCGTCCAAACTGACGAAGATACTCCCCTGGGCGGCCATCGTTATCCGAAACCCAGCCATTACAGTAACGCGAATACTTCAACTATGCACGGCCTGGGCTGCTTGTGCCCATATTATCTCCTCATTGGGCGCTTTCTTTGTGGTGTCCCTGTACTGCAGGCCAGGGGAGGATATAACCTTCGCAACTAGATATCTCCAGACCCTCTTTGACACATTGCCTAATCAGAGAATCATCATAGGGACAGATGTAAACTGCTGCTCCCCGGCCTGGCACAGCATGGCCCAAGATAGGAGAGCCACGAGAAATGGCCAGATCCTGGAAGATCACTTGGCAAACACTACATTTGAGATCCTCAACCTGCCACACCAACTGCCAACTTTCTGTAACACTCTGTGGGAGATCACAATAGATGTATCACTCGCCGCAACTGCGAACGTCGCCCGATACGTTAAACACTGGACGGTCCAAGACTCCTGGACCACGTCCGACCACAGAGTGATTACATACCAGATACAGAACCAACTCAGTAGAAACCTGATGACAAAAACATCACTAAACGCTTCGCAGTTAATAAGGCAAATTGGGAACTTTCAAGGAAAAACTCGCTGCTAAGGTTGGGGAGCACTACAAGACTGCGAGCCGACCCAGAGAGGCAAATGGCCTGCAAAGAAAAGTAACTGAAATCATCACAAAAGCTAGCGAACAGGCAATGAAAAGGAAAACTCCAAAGCCAGGCGCCATGCCCTGGTGGACCCCCGACATTGAAAACCTGAGAAGAGAAGTTATGAGACGACAAAAGGACTTCCAACGGGCCCAGCGATCTTGGCCGGCCGCTGAGGTCGCGGCCATGAGGGACAGGTACAAAGACGCAAGGAACCGATACACCGAATTAATAAAGGACACCAAGGCCAAAACTTGGGAAAATCTTGTTTCCACAGCAGGGAACGCTGACCCCTGGGGAGGGATTTATAAAGTAGCCACTAACAGACACCCCCAGAGGAGAAGTCGCAGAAGTAACAATGACCTCGCTGGGTTCCCTGACCACTACGTGGGATGACTCGGTGACCAATATCCTTCTTTTTTTTTTTTAATTTTGTTAGTTGTTGGTACATCGGCTTCTGTGGCCATAATGCATCTCCCAAAGTACTACTTTTGTACTACTCTGATCCAAGCCCGAGGCGGGATTCGAACTCGCGACCTTTTGGATTGCCAGGCAGGTACTTTACCCACCTGGCTGGCCCGGTCGGCTACCAATATCCTAAGCACCATCTTCCTGGAACAGGTAACTCCTACCCTCCCGGAACAATTTCGGATCTGTCAAGAAAATGACTCATACTTCACTAACCAACAAGAAACACCCTTCACTGTGGATGAGCTGCATGCTGCCGCCATGCAAATCAGAAGCAAAAAATGCCCTGGCTCGGACCTAATTGAACCGGAAATTGTGAAGAAAACGGTGGAATACACCCCGGATCTGTTACCCACGTTATATAACACCTGCCTCTAAGAAGGAACCTTTTCTAATGACTGGAAAATTGCCAACATCAAACTTAAATTGAAAAATCCATCAAAGCAGCCAGAAAAACCAGTCTTACCGTCCGATCGCCTTACTCCCAGTTGTAAGCAAACTATTCGAGAGAATGCTGCACAAGAGGCTCCTCCACTATTACGAAGGGGCAAACCTAACAAACAATGCAATTTGGATTCAAACCAGGCCTATCCACGATCGAAGCTTTCAAGACACTGCTGGATAAAGTAGAAGCCTGTACTACCAAATATTTTCGTGTTATCAATATCGACTTCGCGGGGGCGTTTGACGCCATCTGGTGGCCGAACGTCCTTGCGAGACTTAGGCGGGCTGCAATGCCTCTAAACCTGTGACACAATCAGGAGTTACCTACAACAGAGAACGATCGAAGTACATGCGCTGTAAAGGGAGTTAACCAGACAAATCCACAGGGGGTGCCCACAGGGCTCTGTCCTAGGACCCCTGTTATGGAATATGAATTTAGATGAATTCCTGGCCCTTGATATTGGCGAAGTCGGCGCCCAGGCCTTCGCCGATGATTTGATACTAACTGTTGCTGCTGACTCACGAGCGAGATCGAATAAAAAGCCAAGCACCGATAGGAATTTTGCAAAACTGGGCTACAATCCATTGCCTGCGGATTTCGCCAAGTAAGACCTGCTCGGTACTCCTGAAGAGCAGACTCGACCTTGCCAGACCACCACAAGTGAAAACCAGACTGCTCGACCACCTCCTACAGGAATGGCAGGATCGGTGGACAGAGTCCACTAAAGAGGAAATCACCAAGAAGTTCTTCCCGAGCGTAAACAGAGTCTTTCCAAAACCCCCGAGTTGGTTCGAACCGGGGCCCCACGTTACCTTTCTGCTCACCGGGCACGGGCCATTTAATGCAAAACTGTCTAGCTTCCGAATTACTGAGGATCCCCGTTGCCGCTGTGGCCGCGAGGAGACTGCGACCACTATGAGGACCTGCGATGCATGCTCACGACTGCTATCACCTACTTCCCGCAGAACATGGAACAGCATCTTCTCGACTCGGAAAATGAATACAAAGCCCTTACCATCTTTGCACAGAAACTCTTTGCTAGAAGGCGAGCACTTATAGCAAACCACCATACTCAGCACCCGGAAGCTGACGATGAATCACAAAACTGGAATACGCAAGAAAACTGTACCAAAATAACCTACAACCACGAACATGACCATCATTTAGCCTTGTTCACGAGGGAACTGACAACCAGGAAGACCTATGTCTGAACCAGACAAACTGATACAGGACTTGACAGGAACTGGATACAAATTATTCGCACTGGACCACTAGCTGGATGACTAAACCGAATGACCAGAGCACGAACTAAGAAAATGATATTAACTGGAGCCAAGGCAGCATCCTCATAACATGCACACTGGGCGACTTGAACAGGTTCCACGACCAACCATATGATGAGATTGCCTCATGTATTTTACGACTGGATTTGACTCCTACATTGAAAATGATCACCAACGAAGATCCGGTTCAGAACTCTTGGACTCTTCACGTGCTCTCTACTGCCAATGCCTGATGGCGATCTGTACCGGGCTCCCTTGCCTGATACCTTTACTCTCTTTCCCCTGGTGGGGAGGAGGAGACAGTCTTGTCTCCCCTCCTCCCCCCCCTGCCAACCCTTATTCTTCTCATGGTGGGGCACGGGCTTGACTGACTGACTGAACATCCTGGGGTCGCCTTCTCTATCGTCCCCATACTTCTATCTTTCCCCCCCAGTCTTCAGTTCCCCCTACTCTGCCTAATATGCCAGCGTATAACCCTGCAAAAACTTAACTTCGTCCAAATTAAACCGCATAAACCTCAATTGGCTTTTCTAATTCCAGCGCTCTTCCTTACTGAGTGTTTTTTTTTTTTTTTTAATAGGCCCTAGTCACTAAAATCTCAGGAAACTAGGTGGCAGGGCCTGCCAGAGTAAAATTTCATTCTGTGTACCTGGTCTGCCTCCACGAGGCCAAGTGTGGGCAACGCTGGGCCTCAGTATTATTTTACCCGGAACAGAAGTTAAACTAACTGGTCTGTAATTACTCGTGTCACCCTTCGATCCCCCTTTGTGAATTGGGGATACATTTGCACATCTCCAGTCCGTGGAAACCTCCTCTTTAATAAGATTGGATCATCGTCTTTGGTGGATGATCCAATCTTATAATAGGCTAATGAACTTATTATAAGATTGTCAAGATTTAAGAAGCTTTCAAGAAACTATAGGATTCTTAAAAAATGAACTTCCTTCTAACATCAGAGAAATAATGGACTGTGTATTACAGTTTCTGATATCGAGAATCAGCCAAACATTTGCTCAATGAAAGTTTAGGTAAAAATGTATATCACTTGGATTTCTGTTCTTTTTAGCTTCAAATACTCAGTTTTATAAAAAGTACGTTTGAACAGCGATGAATCTTCTATCTTGTTCACTGGTGCAACAGAAATTGAAGTATGAAATTGTACAACAGAAATCTTCACATTGGAGCACTCTCCACTGGACTTGACAGTAAGAAAACTTTCGATAGAAAATCAACTCCTCTAAACTTTCGTTCAGAAAAAAAGTTCAGATAATTCTGGGAGGGGGAAAGTTGAGTGGCTTTAACTACCCTTATTTGTCCATCCTCCGTGTTTAAAATAACTGAATTGTCAGGCTGTCTTCGGGCTAATTTACACGTCGATTGGATTATCATCTCATGAAGCATTCGCTCACAGCGAATTGCTGTTTTCGTACTCTGAAAGAGCGTGGACACTTCGCAGTGGTTAACAGTCATTTCGTGCCTACGGCAGCGTTTGATTGATCGTTCTATTCTTTTTCCCTGATCTCGTTTTCGTTACACACAGCGCTCTACTTGTTAATACTTCGAAATCTGAATAAGGCAATAGCACGTGATGGAGGAACTTTGTTTTTTCCGCTGTTGCGACACCTCTTTATTTTGTTTCTGGAAAGTGAATTCGAACAAATAAAATTTCCTTACCTGCTCCCATTTCACCTGCTTTGACCACATTGCTGACGACAGTTGCAACTGCTGAACATTAATTTGATTCGCAGACACGATACAATTTCCTTAAGTGATGTAATCGTTTTTTGAAGAGTGGTTGATGTCGATTGGGGTACAAGAGAGAGAGAGATAAAAACGGAAAACCAAATTAAAAAAAAAATATTTCTCTTGAGTGAAGGTGGACTCGTTCACTTTGCATAAATGGCAGAGACAGGATAAACGTAATCCGAAATGTGACTTGGCTTCTTTCCCAAGTTGTTTGTAAATAACGAAACGCTGTGGAAAAAGTAGGAAGTAGGACCTCAGCAAGACATTTCAATCAGTGTTTCTCATAAATTGCGACCATGATTTATGGGTTTTCTACGTATAGAGTAAACAGGCTCAGATATGCAGATAGTTGGAACTGCGCCAAAACACCCAGCAGATGCCAAACAACTAAACACATGGGCTTTGCACCTTTCTTGCGGATGTCGACATTTGTATGGTTAGTAATTGATCGCGTCATATTTTAAATTGGGGAGGCTATTACAGGGAAGCGGACAGATTTTAAAGCACATTTTGCTAAAAATGTCGCAGATTTTCAGTTGGGTGCAACTGAGAGAGAGAATGCGCTTAGCTTTAGTGTTAACTCGTCAGCTGTAACGATGACCTGTTTTGCAATGTTTGTCCATAATTGTAATGTCTGCCAACGAAAATTGTGTATACACTTCACTAATCTAGAACAATTACTTTATAGAACAAGCTGCTATTATAGTGTAATTGTTTAACAAGAATTTACGGTCTCAGAGTGTTGCAGTAATTTAGGTGGATTATAGAAATGTCCTGGACACTTTCTCGTTTTCGCAAACTGGACTGTGAGGGCAGCCTGAGTCTCTCATGAGGATAAACATTGTACGCTTCTGGTCTCTGTTACAAACGGCATCATAATCTAAAATATTAGATTTTGATGACGATAATCTAACATTTTAGATTTTGGAATGGCCATGTTAAGACTTTTAAATGCCCAGGTGCAAACAAGAAATAAAAACAAAACGCTTCCATTTCCATAAAAACGCAACTCGCGATTGGTATGGTTACGATCGCCGTGTGATTTAGTTTAGCGTTCCATCTTGATTGGGGGAAGTTTTACCAGCGTGGCCGAGTTATTCGCTCTCGGGCAATTGTTGCATGACTTTACTACGGGAAACTCGGTTATTTTATCCAGCAAAATAAGCAAATATACCTAAGAATGGATGCTATTAGAGGAGTAATTTCTTGACGACTCGTAATATTTACTGAACTACGCTTTTGTTGCTTTGGCTCTTAGGCCCTGTACGTGAAAATGTCCCATTTTGTTACTCATGAGAACTAATGCTTGCCCATTTTTCAGATTTCCCTTTTTTTTTTTTTATGATATTGCGAATGGTAGTTTAATTTAAACCTTGCCTATTAGCATCCTGCAGTGTTCCACCCGTTTGCCACTGTTGATGAAACAGTTATACCTCTCCAGAATACCTCTCACTTATGCATTTTACAGAACTATTTAAAAATTGATAATTTCAGTTTATTACGAACTGCGTTAAATATCCTCTACAATTGCGCTTCAAATAATAACTTTACAATATCACTGTCAGGTAATGATTTTTGCGCTATCATACGAACTTTCTATTTTTAATTATTTTTCTAATTACTTCTAAACGCCATTAAAACGTATTTCAATACATAAAAATCCTAGAGTGTATTTTTTCTTAAGCTGGTAATTTTTGCCTCATATACAGTGGATAACATAATTATCAAACATTAGGACTCAACAACAGACGAAACCACGGGAGTTTTACATTAAAAAGTCCCCGAAGAACACTGTTTTTCATTCTGTAATTGTACTGACACGTGGCAACGTTTGTAAAAGCTACCAATGTGGACGTACGAGTCCCTCAAACAAAATTTCTGGGCGGAGTCACTGTTTTTGGGGCAGCCAACCAATCGGTCCACCGAGTGTGTACGACCGGAGGCAGGTCCAAAAACTTACATTGTGTTTATTAACTTTGACAAGGAAGATGTATTCATCGCTGAAAATGATACGCAGAATGACTGGCGTAGCACTTCGTCACTGTCATTGATTTTCTTCAACATTTGTAGTACCGCTCGAAGGACAAACGTTTCCTTAACGCTCTCTCTGCGCTGGGTTTTGGGGGCACTTAACCTGCAGACTAGCGCGATAAGCTGATTCGATTAGCGAGTGATAAATTAAGGTCTCGACCAGCGCAATTAGTTGGTTTGTATGGACAGCAGCTGGTCGCGCAGCAAAGTGCTTGCGCCACTCGGTTACAGAGAGGGTCGTGTCAGCAGGGCAGCTTGGAAGCCACAGCGTCGAAGAAAGCTTGGAATTTATGGATCACTGAACATGTTTAGTGACAATCTCTGTGTCCCCATATACAAAATTGTTTCTTGGTGATTGTCACTTTGATTTTTGAATTTTAGACGTCACAATAGAAATTATATTGTGATAGCAATTATATATTACTATCACAATAGCAATTATGTGGCTATATATTTGCCATATACAGTTTAGTACTATATTGTGAATATTACTAATCCTCGCTAGCTAAATATTTTCCAATTTCAATGAATTTCTGGACTTAATATCCGATAATGTTCCATTAATTGAAGAATAAATAAATATTTTCAATTTGGTGTAATGCCCATATTGAAATGCAGCATGGCCGCAGTAACAAAAAAGGGGTTGAATAAATTTACTCAACCGGTTAATTAAGAAGAATATGCTACATTATCAGTAAAATCATTTAGCTGAATTAAATTTTACTATTAGTGCAGGGAGGTGAAAACATCGCTAACATCATGTACACATTCAGCTACATGATGTTAGCGATGTTTTCACCTCCCTGCACTAATAGTAAAATTTAATTTTCTGAATTTCATCTAATTAATTAGGGAAATTATTATTGAATAGATAGTGAGTGGGAGGGGGGTGTTCGGGTCTGTATTTGTGTGTGTACATCGGCCGATTTTGGTTGGTGAGGGGGGAAAAACCCCCCCTCACAGGACTCGGCCCAAGATCGACTAACTTGGTACTGAAAGAAAAAACCTCTGGAAACTCGTCCAGCGGGATTCGAACCCAGGTTGTTTTCAGTCAGCAAGCGCGCTGCCGCCGAAGGCACTACGCTACCGAGCCCCATGCGTACAGACTGTAACTTCGCTTACTTGAACTCTCTGCGTGCAGCTACATTACACATGATCACGTAGTTTGCGTTGTTCTGCTGGAAATGTAGTCAGCAACTCTCTCTATGCGCGAGTTATTTATTAGACAATCCATATTTAAAGGAAAAAATCAAACACCATTTATTTTTGATTTTCTTTCACCATTATTACAAATTATATAATAATCAAAGGAATTTGTATTTCTTTATGGGAAAAAAGTTACAATTTATTAGTGATTCCTCGATGATGCCTCATCTACTTATAATTGGCAATAGATGGTAAAAAGATAGCAGCCTTCACCGTGTTATGGCAGAAATGAACGAAATTATTTCTGCGCATACGTGTCGTGGACAGCGGACATTAATTACATTTTGTGCAAAGATTTTAGTTACATATTCACATAACATCCGATAGGGTTTTGCGGAATGTTTTATATTTCTATTAAAGTAGTCGCGAGTTGTGGTAAGAGGTTCAAAACCACCAAACAGAAGTGTGTGTGGGCAGTGTTGCGAACTAATCCGCGAAATTCAAATTCAGTTCACATTTTGCAATTAAAGACTTGGAGTGTTGAGTTCTTCAGTTGATTTCAGTTCTGTTAGCTTTACTAGTCCAAAGATTGTGGCTCTCGATTCTCTTTTGGTTAATATGGGAGGTTAGGTACAGGAGTAGCTTGTCAATTTGTTGAAGTCTGTACGAATTACAAGTCGAATTTGTACATTTATCCTTTGCAAATCGAACTGAAATTGTGCGTAACGAACGAGTACTGATGCATATGAACGAGCGTGCCAGTGGCACGTTCGTTCATATGCATCAGTACTCGTTAGCTTTTAATAATAATTAACGATATTAATAAAAACTTAGAAAATTAAAAAATATTCAACTAGTTTTTAAATCATCTTGTATTTCATGTTTGGCAAAGCATGAAAATAACTATAAAAGTTTAAAAATGCAGTTCTTGATACGGATACTAAAACTGTATTATTTAGTTTTATCAATTTATATCAGGGAATCAGTAGCTTTTTTTTTCCCCTTCCACGTTTATAATTAAATAGCGAAATATAGCATTATACCCGCAATATTACATTGGGCCTTTACCCTATGATCTTTCACTCCTACCATCTGGGGTGGCTGTTCTCATAGTCTTCCCACTCTGGGTAGGTCGACTTTATATAAAGTAATACTATTATATGTATTTTATTGTAGTAATACTGTACAATTAAAAAAAAAAAAAACTACAGGATCAGTATCATAGGCTATTCTGTGTATTCATATAAAAGATTTGCAGTTTTGAATTTCATCGAATTTGTTACTTATAAGTTTGTAAATGCAAAATTTCGTTAAATGAACCTTCGTTCATTTAACGAAATTTCCGAGGAATAGCTGAAATAGATTTTAAGTAGAGCATCAAAATTCAATACTGGAAATGGAAGAGTGGGGAAAAGTCACTGGATTGAAAAAAGATGAATCATAATGACTTCACGATGTCATTAATCGCACTTTGTGTAAGGGTGGGCTGGTGAGCATTGAAGTACTTAGGCATTAATGCGATTCTGTTTCATTATGTCCAATTAGGATAGGCCTCCGTAGCCGAGTGGGCAGGAGCGGGGGTGCAGTAGCATACGCTCTTTGAGTAGACCGGGGTTCAAGCCCCTGACTGCTGAATACGGTCGATCTGCCAACCCGCACTGGACCAGCGTGGCAGATTATGGTCCATTTCCCTCAGCATGAATTGTTGAGGAGGCTTCCACCCTGCAGTGGGTTGATAATGGCTGCACTTTACTTTTATGTCCAATTTAAAAACATTATATGGCCATGTGTGACAAGTTTGGTGATTTTTAATTCTGTTGGATAAGTGGAAAGAATTGACCTTAAAAATTGTGAAGACATTTTGGAGTCAATTTGCTCTTTCTTCTTTTGTAACGTTTTTAAATTGAAATACCAGAAGATATATTTATACTATATCTTCGGGTACATCATGAAAATTGAAATATATAATATGCTTAGTATTTTACAAAAAAATTAATAGAGTTTATTTTGGCTCTCTGGTAAATGTAATCTGAATAACTTCTGATTTATGCAGATGTTCCGGTAGAGGTCAAATATGCGATTTACACGCACGTACGTATTGATATCATTGCAGCCAAATAACTGAAAATCTCTCGCTATAGTACTGGTGTAATTTTTCTATTGACGAAACCTGTTAATCTGTGAGCCTAGACTCAGTCTAGGGCTGACAACTGAGCAGTGATTGTGCACATGATGTCGTAGCTTTTCTCAAGACCATTGAATATTGATTATGCTATGTTTTGTTAAGGACTTCTTCAAGTTTGACCAACATTCAGGTGGTTTTGATTTGTCGCCTAAAAACGTGGTGATTTGAAAAAGCCCTTTCAGTGTGGCAGAAAAGACACTAATATAGGTGTTTGAATATCAGGTTCTCTGGGAAGGAATCGTGGGCAGCACCATTGGCTGAAGAAAAGATTTTCAATTTAGAGTCAATACGTATCACTCTATGGATCTTAAGCTATCTAAATAATGGGTACGTGTTCACAGGAATTTTTGGAACCTTGTCAAAGCTGGCAGTTATATCCATTAAACACCACGTCATTGATATCCTCTTTCAGTGGAATCTGTAATATACATTGCCAGAGCAACAAGCAAAGGGTGACCACAGATTTCCTTGTTGTATTGCTCAACAGCCCGAAAATTGCTCTTAATAGTCAAATCATTGGGGTGACTTTAGAATTTCTGTAATTGTCGACAGTCATTGGGATGAATGGTAGCAGTACTTTTTGATTTACATTGTCGTACGGAGTTGATTTTTGGTGATCCACTTTTCTGTTTGGTGAATGGACACGCCTGCTGTGCAATTACCTACTATCGCATCTTTTATAAAGGAACCTACTGTCTTTTTACGTTACATTCTGTTCCATCTGTCTGTCATTGAGTGCGCATGCCTTTTATATACTACTTATAAGAGGTAGTGCCATCCACCAGTCTTGTGGCTTCTGAATTAATCATTACGTCCATGGGTTGAGCTGTCCCAAGTATTTTGAAGGACAGTGTACAACGTCTAGAAAGGCTTTTAATCTCAGTTTCAAAAAAAAATGTCTATGGAGTTTCGAATGGCAAAAAATAATAAATATGAATAAGCACACGCATATCTAGTCTAGTAAAATGCTTATTCATACTATGTACATATCATTAATTTTTATTACGTTTATTATATATTACAATTTTTTTAAATTCAAATTGCCATAACTTTGTAACTGTTTTGAATCGCAAACATGTATATATTGCCCTTGTTTCCTTATTTTGATCAACAGAATGCGACCCAGAATTATGTTGCGCATATTTTTGAAATATTCTGTGGTTGTAAATATATGTAATAGTAGCTTAAGCGTGTAATAATTGCTAAGCTGTACTATAGTTCCACATGTGAAGCAAACAAACAAATTCACACCCTTTTCTGAAGTCCTACCTTATTGCGACTCTGCATCTCATTTCTTTATATTTTCTATTCTTTAGCTGACCTAATCCTTACTTGTACCCCAAGCAACACCCTTTTAAAGGCCTTGCATGAGTCCGAATCCCGGGGTGTGTTCCGGTTACTGATAGCTTTATAATCTAGCAATAAGTTTACAACGCATGCGAACCACGATCTGTGGCGATTTTTCTCGACGTTAATCCCGTTAGAGTGGGTGACAAGCGAAGGAAAAGATCGGACGCCTTGTGCTTTATCCGGATCATTTATCAACGTGCAACATTTGGTCTTAATGAAGTATCAAAACGCGGTTCATTACGTTCTAATTAAAGAGCACTTTGGCGTGATGCCAGAGGTACCGTGGATATACCAGGGAAATAAAACACAGAAAAGGGACCAAACTAGACGGACCGAAAAACCTCGCATGCAAACAAAGAAAATGGTCCCGTTTCCAGAAGGATCGATGCATGAGCAGATAAGCATTGTTAAGAGCAGATTTCCTGTAAGATACCGGTTCTAATGAGTTGCGTCGGGAATGCAAATACTCGAATACCGTTAATTACATGGGCGAGATTGAAACTGCAAATTGCAACAATCCGCACAAGTTCTGTAATGGAAAAGAGCGAGGGCTTCTCTTATCAAGAAACATTTCATTTTGTGCTGTTCGCAACCGGTTGATCTGCTATGAATTCATGAGTGTCAGTTCCACCGTCTGTCTGTCTTCCGGGCGACATTCTTTGAGGGCAGTTTGAAATGGGAAGATTCCCAGAAAATAAGTCATGGATGCTCATTTCACGTGTTCTGCACACATTTGAAAACTGAATTACATTTATAGAATTACCTTATCTAGAACGTCTACTGAAAAGCATTTGCCTAAGTTCCTAACCGGGTCGGACCTCGTCGATGATAGTTCGAAGAATTTGTTGTGGCCTTTCATCTCTTTCTCTCTGTCCGCCTGAGACTCGGTCGATCTTGGGCGGAGTTTTCATCTATCAAACAGTCCAGCATTGGAACATATAAAATTTATGGACAAGAAACCTCGTGGCCTTGACATTAAGTCGAAATAACTCCAGACCCAAAAGTTTTGTTGTAGGGTCAGAAACAGGCTTTATATTTCTAGTCTACGACTAACTCGGATAATTTTTAAACCACGTGAACAGCTCTTCACGTGATATAAAAGTCTGTATTCCATAAGAATTGCAAGCTCTTTGTATTTTCCCTCATATTGCAATACAAATAATTAGTTCAATGCTCTAAAAAGAGCTGATGAGGTTGTTATTGTTTATGCAGATATATCGCTACGATGGTTGTTGTCGGGGTTTTACGGTGGAGGCGGTGTTCTCATGTTGGGGCGGAACAATGATCAACGGTCACACCCCGCTTCCTGTTTGTGATAGGGATGCCATAACTGCGTAGAGGTGCTGGGACGAACCCTGTGTGCGACTTTTTAGGGATGCGGTTGGCCCAGATTTTCTTTTCATGCACGACAACGCCATTGCACATTGAGCTCAAGTGGTGGAATATCTTGAAACTGAAGATATCTAACAACTGCCGTAGCCAGCACGATTTACACACTTAAATCCGGTCGAACATGTATTGGACACCCTTGGGTGTCGAGCATCTTGTATCGACTTCTGTAATGTGACCTTTTTGGTTATTCTTATAGACTTATACAACACCTGTAAATGTCCCTTATATCTATCCAAAGTTTCTCGCTATATCCTCATTTCATCGTTATTCTTTGATACACCGCAATACCAAATTTTGTCCCTCTTCATCCCAAGCTGCACGAGTTACACCACGTTTTCTATGCGTTCTGTTAATTTTGTCGAGTAGCGCAGTTACACGTTTATATTAAAAAATCAGTTTACCAATATGCTAAAGCTAAGACAGATTCAACACACTTCGGTTGAACCTCATTATAAATCCAATCTTGTTGAGGAAAGAAGATGTGTACGTGGTACAATAAAGTTTTTATTTTGCCAAGGCGATTTTCTCTTTGTCTCAGTCATCAACAAACACATAGATCGTTCTTTCATTGGCATTCCACTTATGGACAGTTAATCTCCATGTTCAGTTGTGATTTGTTAGCTAAGTATCTTCCTTCAAAAGCTGGCAATAGTTCATTTGGCAGTGCTGAATGTAAGCCGAAACTAGTCTAACAGCGATTAAAGTTGTGACATGGCAAAGCTAGTTGTCTTCTCTTACCCTATTCCTTTTTACCTAATAATTAATGTAGTTAATTTTTAACTAAATTAAGTCTAAGCGAATAACAAATTGGAATAAGAGAACTTTCCTAACTGTACAAAGGGAACACAAGGACAGATTTAACTGAAGATGGATCAAAGAAGGAAATTTAAAAGAAACTTAGATTTAAACAAAATCGAAGTCAAATCTTCCATTTAATAGTAGGAGGGATTTTTTAATAGGGCATAATGCTCCTACTTCAAATAACAGAAGTGAATACTTATCTACTAAAGATTGTTGAAATATTTTTTGAATTACGAGGATCATTCAAAAAGTAGTGGTAACACCGCTCTGTTACCACTACTTTTTGAGAGCAGAGATTACTTTGCGTAGGAAAACTTTTAGAGCAGCAGCAGTTTCGCAAGTGGACGCGAATTGAAAAGTTGTTTATCTGTACGGAGAACTGTTAGTGTGTGCTGCAGATGCTCTGATCTGCGTTTATGAAGCAAGATCAGCGCTTTTGGAGGCGACTGAAGTCACAAGGGAGACCAAACCCAAACGAATGTTTCCGTGGTTTGCAGAAAGCATGGGGGCATTATACATTAAACAGCTCAGCATCTCTCAAGGCGCCCATGGATTTTGGAATCAATTATTAAACTTAAAAAAATAATAATAATAGATAAATAAATAAATAAATAAAAGAAATGTAAGCATAAACTTCATAACAAAAATTAAACTCTGTTTAGAAAAATGTGCAATTAGTGGTAAGAAACTATCCTTCACCCTTTTACTTATTCTGGCCCCTAGCCAATAAAGGTTGGATGCTCCCTGCACTATATTGACCCAATCGGACCAAGCGCCTGGCATGCCGGGAAGACGTTACAGTACAGATGGCAATGCAAAATCTTTGAGTTTTTGTGACTTTGATATGTTTAACAAGATGGAGCTACCCAGAGATCAACGTATTGGAACAACACAAGGCACCATGCGAGGCAGTATATCGCTCCTTCGCCAGTCTTCAAGAAAACTAGCCGTTGATGGTATCAGACTCTCGCATATAACAGCCATGTTACCATTACTTTTCAAACAACCCACTTATTCTAAATCACATCCTAAATGTATTGCTACAATCAAAACACAGATGCATAATAGTTTTAATGGTAATCCCTGAAGTCTGAGTGTTTGAAATATAGAACTGAGTGAAAAAGGCATTTAAGAAATTGTGGTTTTTCTTCCCCATCCCGCGCATCATGTTAACGTTACACAAATAACAGTTTCTGCTAACAGTTTGCTTCCTCTACCAGTTCCTGGCTGTTCTTCTCCCCCGCTTAATTCTCCAATGTTGGACAATTCTTACTAAGAGGAGGGGGAGGCACGAATTTATTTAAATAATCCCTTTTAGGCATTTAAGTGGCGAAACTGACGGTATGTCGTAAAAGGGAGAATGAATTACGTTATAACGTATGTATCAGAGGTCAAACTTCCTTCTTATCTTCCAAAGCGCAGTGACTAAAGCAGCTGTTATATTTGTAAGGTAAAAAACCGTTCTGGAGGGAGGTGCTATCTAAGGTCATAACGCGGAGAGAGAGACAGCGACCTTTAAGTGCGAAAAGGTACACGTACGATAACCGTATTGTCATGTTTCCGTATGCTGACAAACTGTACGCACGGGTACTGTAAACAGGTCTGTGTAACAACTTGGTCACGTGCTGCCGACTTGTGACGATTATTCGCCTGGCTGCGTTCACTAACGGTGAGCGTATGTCGCCACGATATTGATGACGCAATGATGTGCGTTGTTCAGTTTTCTAATGAGAACAGCCCTTGTTTATGAAGTCGTCGCCTTCCTTTTGGAGGATTTCGTGTTTTTGTACACCTTCGTGCGTCTCGATATAAAAGGAAAGTTTTATGTTGATACGAAAGAGTTAACGGACAGGCTGAAGTAAATATTCACTTAAATATTAACTTAAACCTAAAAACGTCTAAAGGAAATCACCAAGGACAAGAGAAGAGCATTTTGGTTATTGATTTATAAGTTCCATTCCCCAAAAATGCAACTATAAATTCAATTTTACAAACACACTCAAAAAAGAAACAAAAATTATCTTGTACAATACAATTGGGGGGAAATATCAACGTCATTAAGTGATGCGCTGTTTTTATGAGCCCCACGAAAATCATCTGTATTTTAAGCACGCCATGTCTGGTGCGTCCAGAACGATCCACGATGAACGATTGTGAATCCATTACAGCTACGCACTATTCAAACGTGACACCTTCCCTATTTAGAATAAATATTTTTAGAGGAATACGCAGAAAACGATAAACTTACTCAGACAGAAACATGTCAATAACTTAACTGTTCACACGAGTGTTAAGGTAAGACACCATATGGAATGTTAGAGAGAAGAGAGCACCCCATCGGCCAGATGGATATAGCGAGTTTTGAAACAGATAACTCAAGTTTTGGAATCGGATCCAGTAATAAACACATTAACTGTATGAATAGATAGTCTTTTGTGGTTTCAAAATCGGACAGAACTTATAAAATTACAAAAGACCAACGTGTGAACAAAACTTTCATCGTGAGATGAATAAGGACAAGTTTTGGAATGGGATGCCCCAAGTGTTTATATCAGGACTGGTCCTGGAGTTCGAGGAGGGCGAGTACAACAATGTTTGGAAAAAAAAAAAAAAAATTTGTTGCGATTTGAGTCCTTTTTCAGTACATGTCGAATGCATTGCACCATACCCCCCCCCCTAAAGATTGATTCTGTAGAGTTTCTGTAACCTCAGTATATTATCCTACCACAAACTCTTGAGAGAATGGTACGGTTGGCAAGCGCCACCAATTGATTAATTTCTTGGGACAGGAATGTCAAACCTTTTTAGTTGTCTGACCTTAAAAAGTAGACAATAAATGCAAAAAGACAATAGAAGTATACTAAATGTGTAATCAGGGCCAGATTTAGGCAAAAGTAAATAAAAAAATAAGACCATGGCTAGGGATTTCGTCCTCCGAGGAAGAAGTCTTCTCGGTTTTTATTTATTTATTATTTTTTTTTTTTGCGAAGATAAATTGTAGAGGGTGGCTATAAAATCCTTTCCTACTTTTAAATATTAATATTTTGAAAAACGGTTTATTGCTTTTGTAATCAGTATATGCACCAATAAAAATAGTTATAAATTTGACCACCAGGGTCCCACAAAGGGATTCAATTGGAAAAATAACAGAAAAGTAAAATTTTCACCATTCTCTATTGACCAAAGCTCTATGGGTCCACCATTATTTTCTAATAATCAATCAAGACAGCGTATTTTGTTCACCTGAACTGCCTTCAGTTTTCCCAAGGAATGTTCATTACATCCCGACAGACTGCGTCCTTCAAATCTGAAAGAGTTGAAAGGAAACCTCTCTAAACAGTGTGTTCAGATATCCCCAACAACCAAAAATCTGCTGAAGTTGGGTCGGGCGATTTTGCAAACTATGGATGGGAAGTGATAGTTTGTTCTTCTTGAAGGGTTCTCGTAGGGGCTGTTTGGCCTATCGTCAGTATGGAGCATAGCACCATACTGCATAAAAATTATGCTTCCATATAAACCACATTCATTAATCTCTTGGATAATTTTAGTTAGTCCGTATATATATATAGTAGAAAGATACCGTTCATTGTGCATGTCTCAAAATGCCGCCGAATGCCACAGATTCAAAGAAAACGGGATCAATAACAGTGAGTTCAATAATAATAGAAGTCCACGCCTTTAGTGGGCTTAAAGAATCCTCACCGTGGACACGATGGTTTCTCTAACCCAAACTCGACAATTTTTGTAAATTAAGGCGAGAGCAAACTTGTTAATCATGAACCGGTCGAAATCACCACTGCATTAATAGGCTTGTAATTTAAATGCAGATGTTTGATTTTATAATCTCAACAACAAGCCCGATCAAATGAAGAATTTGATTGGGTTAGTTGCTGTTGCACCTCATCAATTCTTTGAATCACTTCTTTTGATGCTGGCTGACTACCAATTCTAAACTCACGTAGCCTTATTCAAAATGCCTTATACTATCTAATATTGTTCTTGTCGTACAAAAACCTTGAGATCTGTCTTTCATACGCTCTGTGGACAGCAATAGCATGACTTTTAAATATTCTTTTCGCCACTCTTTTAATTAAAAGTGCTTTATCTTTAGGTAAAATTTTCAAACAAACCAAATTGGACTTTGTTACTTAAGAACTTAGTAGACCTGCTACAGATGCAAGCTTTTTTTTATCTTGACGGCGAAGAACCAACACTCGAATGATCAGATTCCAGAGTCAATCCTTTTTATAACGAACGCAAAAGCTGATTTGTTTATTGGAGTCAATAAATCACTGAGTCCACTTCCAGTGGTCAAATATCAAAACTGATCTTTTAAAGAAAAAAAAAATCCCATGTATACGCTTTTCAATACGACTCATCGTTTTCGAGTTGTTAATTTTTAAGAGGAGGAAAGGGCTTTATAACTACCCTGTGGTTGTGTACTTTATGTAGAAATAAATTTTACAGAACATTTTTTAAAACTTTTCGTTCCTCTACATGTTTCAGTGAAGTTCTTCCGGTATGAAACGTAAGAAAGACACATCATTGAATTTTGTGTTCGGCAATGACAATTGAATCAGAAAAAATTGAGCAACAAAGTCGCAGATGCATATCAGAAAATTCAAATATAACTATTCCTTAAATTGTTTTGGTCTTCCACAAAACTTTTCTTAGAGGGAAAAGACAAATAAAACATCCAAATGAAACCTCAGCTGCAAGAATTCATTGTCGTGTAATAGTTACATTAACCTAACACTGATTCTTCCCCTCTCATGATCTCATTACAACTTCTCAAAAGAAACCGCATGCGTTTGGTAGATTATAAGTGATAATCTTTGAGAAGTTGTCTTCGAACGTCAATTAATTCTGGTTCACTTTTAAAGTAGCGCTGGAGAAGGAAGTGGTCAATGATGACGTAACTCCAAGCAATGGCAAACTTTCTTGGAGAATACACAAGATATTGCTTCTAAAATGTACAAAGAAACAGAAAATATACCGTTGATATTGACTCCCTAAGTTTAAAAAATACTGAAAACTGTGTGCATGATTTTGAAGCAACAAAAAATGGTCCTGACTTTCAAATTCACACAAAATATTCATCTCCCACATTTTCCAAGTTATTGCTAGCACACAACACTACCCATTAATTAAGCTATTAATTTAGGCTTTAAATCTTACGCAAAAATAACTTAAAATTAAACGAAGTTTTCCAAAATAGTATCGAAAGACATTTTCTATCACTGCCGCATACATTTCTTTCTAAGTTGCTACGTCTTTTTTTTTTTCTTCTATTTACAAGTTTTCTGCAGCGTATTAAGTTAATCGGTAATAACAGACAAAACAGCAGCTTCTTCGAGAAAGATACCAAAAGGATAGAAAAAGAGCAGCAGTTTCCACAGGAGTGAAACATTGTGATTCCCTTGTGATAAAACTAAGTGATGGAAGGAGGAAGTAAAGTGCAGAAAGCGAGTCGATCAATACTCGTCGTAAAATAGGCAGAGATGCCAACAACCTTTCTCCCTTTAGTTCGCATATCCAGAATCGATTGGGACGAACTTGGTGGCGTATTCGCTGAACAAGAAACTAAGTACGCGATGGGTTATTTATTTCACCACAGACAACAGTCGGCTTCACTGAGATCGCACGAAACTCTTTGAAGGTCAAAGAGAGGTCTGACGTCGGAGTTCAGGCTAAATTCAGAATCGAACCGGCACATAGAAACGCAATAATACGGGGCTTCGTAGTCTCCATTTATTGCAGAGGAGAGTTGCAAACAGCTGATTCCGTTTGGACAAGATTGTTGAGGACATCGATGGAAGGACACGCTATGTTCTGCACTGAGTGTGTATCGGTAAGTGCATTGAGGTACATATGCAGTATCCCGTATATAAACACGATGGGATGGATGTGCTTTTCAAATTCCGAACACACTTTTTCGAATAAAAATAACATTACCCAGAAAGGGACTGCAAGATTTCTTATCGACCAACTAACCGTTATGCAGCGACCAATGTACGAATCCATTATTGCCGTCTCACTGATACAGTCGCCATAAACACGGCCAACGTGTTTGGTAGCGGTGCAGCGCGAGCGAGCAAACAACCACCCTAAATATAGGTCCCGTTCAACAGGATGCATTGCGTCATAAAACCACACACACACACACGCGCGCACACATACAACGGGTATCACATGGCTACTTACTGCAGCGCCGGCGGGTAAACGCAGCCGTCCACTCTCCCGCAGCGGTCTCGACGTCCGACACATTTCGCCTATTCCGCTCCGATCCGTATCCTCCAGTAAGGTGGATGGACGAAAGGGTAAACAATCAGGATCCGTTAACAAAAAAGTCGGGTCACACACGAACATCATAAGACGCACACGCGCGTAGTATTGGATCTGCTAACCAGAGTGGAGGGGCAATGACTCCATGTGTAACGGTAGACTGGCCTCATTACGAGATTTCCGCTAGGAGGCGCCCGTATCGTGCCAGCGATATCACCGAGGAAAGTTACCAAGACATGTCAACAACTTATCCGTAAATATTCGCTCGCTCGTTATGGCCTAGTACAAGTAAAAGTATGTGTATGACGCCGGTGTCGAGATTATGTGGCAGGAAAAAAAGAAAAGAAATAATCGGAAGCAAAAACAGGTTATCTCATTTCATACTGACTTCGAACGCTGGTCCAGAATAGTGATCGGGAAGCGAAATGCATTCACTCCTCGACTTTCGGACAAAATCAGGAGGAACGGCTAACCTACGCACACCTGTGCATTTCGAAGATAAAATACACACCCTTTGAGATGTTCGTTTACATTAAGAATTGCTAAAAGTGGGACGATATTTCGCTATGAGTAAGCATCGAGGGTTTTCACTTTGACTACGGAAGCACCACCCTCGTGGCCTGGCTTTGCGTTCTATTATTGTGGTCGGGTTGCGCAACCTCTTGTCGAAAAGCACACTAGGTACTCGATAGAACTGGAATGTTCTGGATGGTTTAGAAATAGGGACAGAAATTACCCGCTCGGGTGAGAAAACCAAAGGGACGATGATAGGGGAGATTTCCTCGTAATGCGAATATTTCACATTCAGCACTTGTCCTTGCATCGATCAAAATATGAGTTCTCTTTTACGTGTTTTCTTTTTCCACGTTGATTATAAATTCACCATCAACGGTTAAACATGATTGTGGTTTATTTAAAATTAGGAATTCTGATGAGTGAAGAGCGCTTAAACATATCTGGCTTACTGAGTTGGGATTTTTCTGAGTACCTAGTTTTTAAATCCTATATCACGATTGTAAGTTCCCCCTCCCTTCGGGTACTGTTTTTTTCCTTTCAGAAACCCCTAAACTGACCTTAGACCACATACACAGTTTACAACCGGAGAGACTCCATGGCGGGATTCCCATCTGTGAGCAGTGAAGATCGACCTGCAAAACAATAACCAGAACGGTACAATCAATGCAACGAGTTGGCTTTGCTTTAGCAGCACCTACCATTAGCATTAGGTACATTAATACCTCGTGGGTCACCTTTTGCCTGTAATACAGCCCATACACTTTTGGCATGGCCACTGCAAGATGTTTCAAGATGTCTTGTGTGTGTGTGTGTGTGTGTGTGGTGTGTGAGGGGGGGTCTACACATGCGTTGCACAACGTGTCCAGTAATGCACATTTTCAGGTGGATGGGCATAGCAGCGAATGTCCTTTTCCAATAGGTCCCAAACATGCTGAACTGGGTTGAGATCAGTAAGTTGGACGGCAATGGGAGGACGGAGAATTCATTGTCATGTTCCTGAAACTAGTTAGCAACCTGCCGAGCCTTGTGGATTGGCGCGTTGGCTTGCTGATAGAAGCTGGAGTTGTCTGAATACATTGTCATCATGAAAGGGTGTACTTGTATCAGCGACGATAGAAAGGTAAGCGTTCCCATCGAGCCATTGATTAACGGCGATCAAAGGACCCAAGCATGACACGAGAATAGTCCCAAAACCATAACACCACTTCCTTCAGCCTGCCGAACGCCAACAGCGCATGCAGGTGCCATGGCCTCATAATGCTTTCTCCAAATGCGGATACATCCATCAGCATGATAGAATTGAAAACGGGATTAATCCAAGTAACAGATTTCCACACGTCAGTGGTCCAGTGTTGGTACTGATGTGCCCATTTTATTTTTTCATTCATTTATTAATTACACACAATATAGTCTCAACATTATGTACATAAAAGTATATACATGATTTATATACAAGATATATTTACATATAATTATATGCTCTGACAAACATTAAACTCTCGTGTGTGTGTGTGTGTGTGTGTGCGCAAGTGTGTTCTTATTCAGGGTAGCTCCCAGGCATAAGCCCAAATATACCTTGAGAACTTGGAAATATGTAGTCTTTACAAAGCAATTGAAAAAGTATGTTAAATTACCTGAATCTGATTTTACTGTAGCGCAATTCGCACATGAAATCCCGCACCCACTGGAGGTAGTGCAAACCAGTGAGTGCCAGCAATCCCGCGCCCCGGGTTGCCCGTACCAGGGAGCCAGCAGGGAAAAAAAAAAAAAAAAAAAAAAATATATATATATATATATATAATAATAAAACAACAATAATATTCAATAGTCTGGATGGCACAACTATAAACTTCAAAAATCACAGTTCAACTGAATATTTCCTCAGTTGCTGTTTCACATGCACTGGAACCTCCAAAACCAATAACGGTACTATCCAGCAAATCTCCAACTTTAGGCCATGGATAATAGAACCTTTAGACCACCAGACCCGACGCAGTGAATCAGATCCAGCACCCCAGAATCCAGAATAGGGTACATATTCATGATCGCAGCACAAAAGACAACTAACCAGAGCACCAGACCCAACACCATGAATCAGGTCCAGTACCCACCTGCTAGCCAGAGGTAGAAACAAATAGTGAAACTCCATGAAGACAATTAAGTCACTAGGTTTGCCTCTCAAGAAAGGCTCTGAGAACAGTTCTTCTTGCAAAAACAGCAGCTGAAAACTCCTGAAATAAATTAAAACAATCACGATTTGCAATAAGCAAATGCACTGTATCAAATGATGTCAGGAATATGCGCCATCAAAATCCGCCTTTGGTCTTCATACTCCCGACATAAAAAAATTACATGCATCCAAGTCTCCTGTTCGCCACATGTACAGAAAGGATCTGTCTCCAACCCTCTCTCATATAATTTGGCCCTAAATGAACCGTGTCCTGTTAAGAAATAAGAAGTGTACATAGAAGGCGTAAATCAAGATGCCACGGTTTTTGACAATACATAGTTCACCTGGGGAATATATTTCCTCGTCACAGCTCCAACATCACCACTTTCCCATCTGGTCTGCCATAAATCCATTAATTTGTTCCATATTCGTTGTTTTTCTTCTTTAATATTATTCTCCAAATCGATTGTAATATCCAAAAACGTTATTGGTGTACCCTTTTTCAATTTGTACAAAAACCCTCTGTAGACAATAAATAAATCCAATGGCATGGTACCAGCAATTACATGTAGGGAGTTTGTAGATGCTGTTCTAGGTACTTTCTTTATTAAGTTAATAACATAGAGCGCTGAAGCGATAAATGTTTCGATCGAATCCTAGTTTTAGTTACCACAGAAAACCAAGCAACAGCCGCATATGCCACTATCTGGAGAAAAATAGTCTTATAATACAAAGTTTGTACAATGACAACACCCTCTTATTCAATCCCCACTCCTTACGAGAAATCCTAGCAATGGAGCCTGTAAAGTGTCTTACTTTTACATTTAGGTATGAAACATGTGGTAAAAAGGAAAGTTTGTCATCTATGATTAATCCCAAATACTTAGTTTTAGCAACATAAGGAATTTGAACTCCACCTAAAAGAACTCCTGGAGGTCTGCCGTAATAAAATTGTTTCTTAAAAACCATAAAACAGGTCTTACTTGCAGAGATCTTCAATTTGTTCAAATTGGCCCACTGCATTAAATCATCTAAAACTGACTGTATTTTTCTTTCCAATATAAGCCTGGAGTGCCCAGAAACTCCAATCACAAGGTCATCAGCATAGGCGATCTTAGCAAACTCTGTACTCTCCTTAACAAGCCACTGATCTAAAACTGCATTCCAAAAGAGAGGTCCCAAAACCGAACCTTGAAGACAGCCTCTCGAGACACTGGCACTATATGACAGATGACGCACTCACAGATGTGCCCATGCAAGGCGCAGTTTCATGTGTCTCACAGTGAGCATGGGTTTCTGTGCCGGCCGTCGACTGCCACAACCTACACGGCCCGCCGCCGCATAGTCCACGTGAATATTGGTCTTGCTAATACTACGTTGTTATTGGGTCGCTGCTGTGTTACGAGACGAGACACACGACGCTTACCACTGGGGGTCGAGCACCTGTGGTTGTTCTACGTATAACCTTTATCCTTGTTCGACTGCTATTGAGCCAGTCAGTCGTGACACCACAGAACGGAATCACGTAACTGTCAATGTGATCTTGTCGAGATACTGGAGCCTGCACGTCTTACCCCTAAAAATCATTCTACTTTCGAAGTCGGAAAGATCTCGACACCAACCCATTCTTCCTCGCAGACACTCAAAAGCTGTTCTTGTGAGAACTACAAGCTTATATGTCAACCGTTCCCCACTTTGAGCCTTCACCAGCGTCGCAGTCAGTCCATTCATTACAATGGAATTATTTATTTATTTAACCCAGCCAACGTTGGGCAATCCCACCAAACTACAGTACGATTTACAGATTCATACACAGGTTTATGATACAATTTGGGAAGTCGCTAATGAAAAGCCAATCCAGTGTACAATTCTATTGTGGATACAGTACAGTATATATATTTTTCGTATTTATTTATTTCTGCGCTGGAAATTCGTTTTATATCCTCCTCATTTCCGACACGGATGTTAACCAAATGTTCTGTCTAACAGCTCGCCTCTCATCGAGCACTGAGATACTACACATCTAACTACACACTTGTATGTATCTTATGTTCCAGAGCCTTAGAGGCGTTTTGTCTTTGAACAATGTTTTTTTCAGTAATAGGCATTCAATGATGAATACAAAATTTATTTACAATAAACAAAACTTTATTAATTAAGATCCTAATCAAATATTTACAATGGTACAAGTTGTTTAAAACATTGAATGGATATTGATCTAAAGTGGAAACTTTGAAAACCCGTACGCGTAGATGGTTCTCAACCTAACATATCGCTTATTAAATCGAAATTTGGCATCCATCAGACTAGTCCTCACAGTCTAAATTACCATTGAATTCACAATCAAATTCTTCTAGACTTTGTATTTTCCCTAAAGTAATCCCAAGTTCCCTTTATACTTTAACACCTCTGTTACCACACGTTTATGATAAAAATGTCATCAACCACATTAACAACACATTAGATTGGAAGCCATATTAGAAATCAAAAGATTTTATGAATATAGTTTAATTTTCTTTTACTTTAATTAATTGCAACAATTACATTCAACATTCCAATTCATATTCGCTTAATTTCTTTATGAAAACACCAAACATGAAAGGTATTAGACCCTATAGTACTTAGTACTGTGCATAGATTCAGGTTGAGAAGAAAGAAGATACGTGTTGATATTGCACTTGAATTTCTGTAGATTGTGATTGCAAGGAAAGTTTTTCCAGAGGAAAACCCCATCCTTGCATGTGTTAGAAGGGAGGAGGTAGAAGGAAATAGTGAGGAGGAGGAGAAAATTTTGTTCTGTGAGTTTGGAGTTGGACAGTGAATGGATGCTGATTGGTTGTGGCACTGGTTTGGAAGAGAGCGGGAGAATTACAGATTCCAATTCAGAAAAACAGTGTCCATGGGAGTATCTATAGAAAGCCGTGCATTCGAAACCGAACGTCTGTGAGACAGAAATTGAGAAGACTTTATAAGAAACGAGTCATTAATTAACCTGCTGCTCTCTTTTAAATAGTCCAGAAGTTTGAAAGATGTTTAGAGGCATCCCAGATGTAGGAACAGTAGGGCGGGCGTATTTGACATTTGTACAAAGTGGGCGGTTGTTAAGAAGAAACGTAACGCCGAAAGCGAAAACCAAGCTTTTTAGATGCAGCGGAAGCAATTTTGAGATGTGCTTATACCAAAGAGAGATTAGAAATCAGAGGAATCCCTAATAGAAATATGTGATCTTGTCTAGAAATCTGAGTGTCGTCGAAGATGAGCATAGGAGCAGAAGAATTCTTTTTGCTAGACATCAGACAGGACTTACTTCTAGAATGATTGAAATTAATTAAGTTATCTTTTCTCCATTGAAGAATTACCTAGAGTTCAGCATTTGAGGAATTGTTAGTGAATATTCAAGAAGTTTAAGCCGTTTGTGCAAGGCAAGGTTTCTCAAACTGGAAGGTGGAATCATTGCGCAATCATCAGCGAAACTATGGACAGGATTTCCAGTCAATGGAAGAACGGTCATTAATATACAAGAGAAGAAGGTTTGGAGAAAGAACTGAGCCTTGGAGAGTACCAGCATTAGTGGAAAAGTTAGACGATATCATAACTTAATGAGCGGGAAGAAGAGAAAAAACTTGATACACAATTACAAAGAAAAAAAAAAAAAAAAAAAAAAAAGTCGCCAGACCATAAGATGGAAACTCCTTTAGAAAGCCTTTACGCCAAACACAATCAAAAGCCTTAGAAATCTCAAGAGCAACTGTTTGAGTTTCACCAAAGTTTTCCATCGAATTTGTCATTGTCCATAGATGAGTAATATAATCCAGAATATCCCCAGTGGATCGACGCTGACGGAATCCATACTATTATTGTTGTTATTAATATCTTTATTACAGTTAGCGAATAGAAATAAGGCTTTACGTGGAGGATTGATGCAATACTCATAACAGCACCAATGCTAGGGGTTTTACATAATAAAAACATTAACACGATTTATCACAAGTTATTTACAGAGGATAAGTATTTACAAGGTTTTTTTTTTTAGCTGAGTAACTGACAATGTGATAACATTGACAGTTACTCAGCTGAAGACGAAAACCGTTCACTGATTACACGTCTTCTGTATATTTGTCCTCAAAGAAGTCTGCATCCATCTGCTGAACGTTTTGGAGCACCTCCATAGGCAGATAGGCAGGAACCTGTCGACTTTCCCGATCCTCCAAGCCACAGACTGAAGAGAAAGGAGGGCTCTTAGGGGTTTTGGGATGATTCTCCAATTACACATCTACCAAAAACTTGGCATATTTATTTCGCCCGCTATATTTTTTAATTGTTGTGTGTAGACGAAGATGCGTTCTGAAACTTTTCTGAAATTTATTAGTTTTGTTATTTCTGAAGTGTGTGAGGGTTGGAAGTTTATGCTTGAAGAGGATCCAAAGAAACAGCCAGTACTCCTCCAGATGAGATGGGTTTTAGCGTGGTTTTCGTTGCCGACGCCCAGATTTCAGATCCATAGGTGATGACTGGCTGAAGAAACCGGTAGATGTACTGTACTCAAGCGTGTTTTCACACTCGATGACATGAAGAAGGTGTTGCTTGGTAAGCCATCTGGACTTACAGACCTTTTTGTGACTATCTGCAAAATGGTGTTTAAAGCTGAGTTTAGAGTCAAAGATGATTCCGATATCTCTGGGCTTGGTTACTGCAGGGACGGGCATTCCAAGGATTTCCAGGTTTAGCTGAGCTGGATGTTGTTATTTGGTTTTTAGGAGCATTAGCAACTAAGGCCATATTGCTCCGGAGATATGCGGTGGTCATTCCCTGACCTTTCCGCATCCTCCGTATTTGGTGGTCACTGGCTCGAACCCTGGTCTAATCAAGAAGCGTGTGCTACGCACTGCTGCTCCTGCCCACCTGGCTACGGAGGCGCCAAGCTTCCATAGTGAGTACACATTTGTGCAAATTTATATATGGATTTATCTTTATAGAGAACTGTGCTAGGTGTGTAATTAGGTTCTTTAGGCTGTTGCCAATAGTTTCGGAAGCAGTATTAGGTCTATCTGTCTCGCGGATACGATGGAGGAGCTTAAAAGCATCTGCGTTGCTAATGAATTTCGTTTTCTGGCACAGGAATGGGTGGATTTGCAGCCATAAAAAGCAGCCCTGATAGAACTCCGCTTTGAAGAACACCAACACTAACTTTCCTTGCGAAAGATTTTTTCTTTCATTCACTGTCAGATGAAGAACCCTAGTCGTTAGACGCGACTTTAAGAATTCTAGAATATTGCCCTTGATCTTGTATACTTCCTTGCACAACTGGAGGAGGGGACTGACGTCATTTCAGTCGAATGCGACTGAATATCTAGGTAAACAATTGCTATATTAGCCCTATCTTGTAGCGCCTCCAGAATGGTGTTGGTGATTGCCAGTAGGTTGGTAATGGTGGACTTACGTTTCAATGCATAATATATATAGGAAGAATCACATGGCAGAACCTAATTAGTTAAGATGGGTAGAAGGCACTAATCTTTAACTGAGGATACATGAGGCTTTTATTATTGGTCGTAACTCTGTAACTGCTCCTTTTGTTTTGGGAATTGGCCGTGCTATATTGGTTCCAGGCCTTTGGGAAGCTTTGAGTGGCGAGGATAAGGATACCATTTAGGATCCCTAGGAGCATATGCATGATGCTCTTTAAGATAAATTGTGGGATCCCATCATATTCAGTACATGACGTTTTTGGATGTCATTGATGTTCTGGATTAGCTTTCTTTTTGATACGATGATGGATGTGAAGGTATCTCGCTGACAACTGTTATGTAGGTTCTTAAAGCTAATACACACTTTGGCTTAAATCTTGTGATGTAGTCAAGCAACTCGATCGGGTTAAGTTGTTGGGGCACACCATTCTGCCTTGTCTTAAACGGTGTCTTTCCAATGTTGTTTATTGATGTATGTTTTTATGACTTTAGATATACTCCTATTGAACTGAGAACGGGTTCTTGAGTATGCTATCCTGTCTAGCGGGTCTGACGTGGCTTTCCAGTTTGCATGAAATGCTGTTTAATCCACAGAAATGCTGCATTGCAGCATTTCTATGGATTTAGGAGAGAATGGCTTATCACGGTCTTCTTAACTGGTTCCTGATGTTGCCGTGATGCCTTGGATGTGACTGGTAGTAAGAGGGCTATTGGTAAATGGTCTGACATGAAGGCTAGTTCTGGTTGGCTGTGAAAGATGAGGGTGTCTGTTGCATAAATTAGGCATTTAACAGGTTAGGGGCGCTAACAGGTTAGTGCCTCTAGAAGGGACATAATTCTGAAGAGTTCAGCCGTACTGCAGCCAGATTGGAGGATAATAACCTGCGAAGACTATGTTAGCCAGAGCTAATATTTAAGTCTACACACACAAACAAGTAATGATACCTTGGGGTGGCATTGATTAATGATCCAGTTGAAGACTTTGTGTTCTTAACTGAGGTTAGGGGTATGCAGACTGTGCATACATCGAGTCTGTTGCTTGTATGCTGAGTGTGACCCCTGCAGCTTCAAACTGGTATATTTTCAGGGTGACTGAGTTAGCCAGTGTAAATTTGCGCTTGTTGTAGAGAATGTCTTCACTACAACCTGTTCTTTGTTCTCTGGATGCAAAAATCAAGAGAAGCAGGTAGGTTGATAGAATGCGAGGTCCTCTTCATTGGGGGACAGCCAAGTCTCAGTAACGTATATGAATTCATATTTCGTGATAGGAGAAGGATTTACAATGTCTGACGTTTACTTCTCAGGCTTCTAGCGTTTTGATAGAGTATCGTGCACATCTTAGAAGTTTTAATATATATCCTTGTTTGAAGTCTAGCGGCCTTCATACATCGTCTACGTTTCTTTCTGGAGATAATCCTCACTTTTATCTTCATATGTCCTTCGGGAGTTGCTGGCAAGTTATCATGTCGCCGGCTAGCTTCTATGAGACTGTTCGGACCTTGTAAAAGGTTCAGTTCCCTGTTACCCGAATGTTCTTCTCCGTTATTTAACTTGATGGCTGGTCTGAATCAGTTTTTCCCTTCCCTTGTTATGGTTTTAAAAATGCTGTAGATGCTGCCTCCTGGTGGAGGGACGCTTGAAAGAGTAGAAATGTTTTACAAGTGCCTCAGGCCAGGCTGATTAATTTGTAATTGGATTACGCAGTCGTGATATTGAATGATGCATAGTGTGGTTGTTTTGAGGAGAGCCTAGTAACATCTGCGTCTGTACCTAAATCTTCATTCAAATAAGACCATCTGTTCTTTTGTTGTCTGTAGAGTAAGTTGGCCGAAATATTGATCGTTTACATGATAAGATTTTTAGCTGAATCGTATGGATTTTGGATGGGTTAGCGGTCCCGACCGTGGGCTTATTGTAGTTCGGCTTTTCTGATGTGGTTTCTTGGTTTTTTTTAATGCATTTTTGCTTACCTTCAATTAATGGCTTCCTGTTGTCTGCGCGATAGCACAGTGGTATCGTCACCGTCCTCCCCACACTGGGCGAAAAGGCCCGGGTTCGAATCCCTCGATGACGCGAGGAACGTTAATGGGCTTTTTTCACTCCATGGCTGAGTTAGTGGGACTGAGGCGTAGATACCAAGGTTTTTTCGTCCAGCAAAACATGCAAATCGACCAGAGAACACACATTAAAGACATAATACATAAACGGGTATATGTAATCATTTACGGAGAACCTTAATATAATAATAAAGGCTTCGTTTTAGGATATTTTTGAGGTCCCTGCTGGGTGGTTCTTTCTATGTGGCGGTGAGACGGAGAATTTCGGGATGTTTTGCTATGAGGAGGATACTTCGGAATCCGTCTTGGTCGATAGGATGCATCCAGTGCCTTAGAGAATGGAATTTATACTCTCTATAGTCACATACTGAGGAGAAATATCCCAATTTGTCTGAAACGTAAAATAATGAATTAATGTATACTATTCACTATGACTTATGGAAGTGAAACTTGGTCACTCACCAAAAGAATGGAAGAGAAGCTGAGAACGACACAGCAAAGAATGGAACGAATTATATTGGAAATCAGACTGTTAGATAAGAAGAGAAACACATGGCTTAGGCAGCAAACACAAGTAAAGGACATTCTTATCAAAACTAAAGAACTAAAATGGTTTTGGGCAGGACACATAGCTCGAAGACATGATGACAGATGGACTAAGAGAATAACAGAATGGTACCCAAGAGGAGCTAGAAGAAACCTGGAAGACAACGACAGAGATGGACAGATGAAATTCATGAGTTTGTGGGGAGTAAATGGATGGCCATTGCACAAAACAGAAGAAACTGGAAAGTTGCTGGAGAGGTCTTCATCCTGCAGTGGATTGAAAATGGCTGATGATGATGGCACCGGAACCTCGAATTGGTTCAGCTTCCTCTCCCTCAGGACCGCTCAGCTGGGTCTGCTTAGCGGTGTTCCTTCGGTGTTTGGACGGTCGAGAGACTAGATTTGAGAACGTTTGTATATGTGGCACATCGGCTGAATTCTGAGACTTGGACGGATAAGTTATGTTTCTGAGATTGTATAATATGAGTGGTACTGTCCGCTGTGGTTTATGTGAGGAGAGGTGAGAGGAGATCAGGAGTTCAGATGCTGTTTCCCTTTGCAAGGGAGATCCATGATTGTATTGATAACTCTTATCAGCTGCATTCAGTTGTTCCTGAAATGGTGTGATATTGTTCCTGCTTGGGGAGTGATATTCATTGTTTCTGATTGGAAGATGACATTCAAGGAGCGTGAATGATGTCGTCTTTGGGATGATTTGTGCTCATTCTTGCCAGTTGAAGGAGGCTGTTGGAGACAATTAGATTGGGCCTGATGAGCGATGCTGATTGAACACTCGGTGGTATCATTTCTTCTGGATATGTATTTGTGGGTGAGAGAACATGACTAGATTTCCTTTTACAGTCGGGACAAATTAACACGATATTATTCTCTTCATAGTTTTGATAGCTCTGAATAAGATTCTGCGCTTTCAGTAGGTTGGTGAGCTTCCCAGTATCCTCGGACTTATTCAGTTGGATCTTGTTGTAGATGTAGGAGTATAAGCTTAATGTCTTTGTTACACCGGCGCAGTATTGTGACATTATCTTGCAGTTCTGCGATGTACGCTTTCATCATATTGAATCCGAATTCTATTTTAGAAATAATCTGGATTTTAGAAAGGTGTCCTGGAGGTTCACTAATTCCTTCTCAATGTAGTTAACCCTTGACATCACTAGTTCGGAAATGTTGACAATCACAACCATGGTAGCAGAGACGGTGGTATAATTTTCTGTTCTCATTTTAAGTTGATGTTCGAGTTTTGCAACTACATTCTCCGACATACTCGTGTGAGGATCTTTTAACTAATCTAGTTCGGTTACCAACTGTGTATCCGTGACTAGAATTGGCTTCAGAAGAGTTCTCAACTTTTCAAAAGCATTGGGATCTGTCTGTTCTGAATGTTTTCTTGGAGAGGTGGGAAACGCTTCATCAACTTTATCACTGTCATTAGATAGTTTAGGAGTTGATAGTTAATGGAGTTTTTTTATTTCTTTAGAAAGAGTATAAGTGCAATGGGACGACAATTGGATGGGAAGTATTTGTCACCCTTTTTAAGGATTGGCTGGATATGAGCAAATATCCTAGAAGAAGGAAAAAACACCAGTGGAATAAGAAAGCGTAAAGAGCCTACACAGAACATTAGCAAGCTTAAGAGCACAGTTGGAGAAATACTATCAGGACCTAGAGCTACTTAACTAATTGATACCAAAATAAAATAACTTCCTCATTCCTTTTTTATGCATGTACTTTATTTATGATCGTCAACTAAAGTCCTATTTATCGGGTTAATTTTTTTGATACTATTTAAAGTTAGTACACTACTTCTAATTAAATTCTCATTATAGTTATAGACACGCATAAAGATTGCTCACTGTTAACAGCATGTCGGGGATTTCCTCGGTTTCTCCAGGAGGGCTTCCATCTTAGACAGCAACCTCTGGTATCTTCCGAATTTCCTTGTCTAGAGTGCGCCTTGTATGTCTCTCCATTGAGATCCTTCTTTTCAGGTCAGCGAGTCTGGGACACAGGATAAATAATTTTGCGTTTCAGATAAAATAAGCAAGGTGGATGCTTGGTTGTGCGAACTATTGTATTTATCATACTTTGTTATGGATTTTTCCTCAGCTTCTCCACTGCCCAATTCTTTCTTTTATTTATCAACTAACTTAAATTCCCTAGAACATTTCAAAATAAAATTTCTTGCACATGTCAAAAGGATTTCCCAAAATTTTACTTTTATTTTCACATTTTTAAATTCCAACTTCTTTCTCTCTCTCTCTCCGTGCACCAACATCCTACTTCCTTCCTGCCACCTCTCCTCTTGAACGAGACTGCATCCTCACTTCCCATTCAGGTCATTTGCCATTGATCAGGACGTCTAGGCTAACTGGGATGGACGATGAACTAATTTTTCTGACCTCATAGTCTTCCAATAATATAATATAATATAATATTAGAGTGTTTATTTTATCCCGAATGATAAAATAACACTCTAATAAACACTCGAGTGAGAGTTTGCATAATATTTTTTTCTTATTTATTTCAGTAAGAGTGAACTCACAAGTTGAATATATAAGAAGTAAATAAGGTTATAAACATTTATAGTTTCATCTGCTCGGATACTTTTAAAACAGGTGCTATCCAAATATTCCCACACTGCGGAACAACAACAAAAGTAAAAGTTTGTAACTTATCTTTCTATGACATTCCCTTCGAAGTGGTCTACCGATTCTGTCTTTGCTAGAAGCAGTTTTGTAATCTCTTTCACTGCCTCTTTCGATTGTTGTTGATTCTCATTAATGTCTTTAAATTCCCTCCCTTCAAGATTACATGTTAGTCTCTGATACAAAAAAGAAATCCCAAGGAGCAAGATCTGAAGCGTACTGAGGTTGAAAACCAGGGCCATGTTGATCTTGGCCAGTAATCATTGTAAACAAAGAGCAGTATGATGGTTAATTTGCTCATTTGATTTTTCAGGATGCCCCCAATGCCTCCAGGGCGCCATTTGAGCCTGGCAGTTTCCTGCAGAAGCTGTAGAGCCCCCAACCTTTTTACAGAGCTGGGGCGGGGGAGACAACGAGAGTTAACCTTTCAGATCCATTATCTTAGTAAAAAAAAAAAAAGATTTATTCGGAGGTGTTTAAAATAACGCTGTAACAAGAGAAAAGAGGAGCAGGCTTGGAGAAGTGGCTCCAAATTGCTCATAGAGGTATACCACAACCTTGTAGTAAAGACTGTGCAGTGGTAGTGTTCCTTAGATAAGTAAAACAAAAGCTGTCCTTTAGGTGAAGTCCAAAAAGTTAAGAAGTAGAGCGACAATTATATTTGTCATTTCAAGCAGTGTTCATCGTCAAAGAAACTGTTATTCTGTTTTTGCCCAAAATAGAATAACAGTTCTATTTCTTTTCCCAGACACCACCACTCGGTATGCAGGCGATAAATTACCATTTTCAGAAGTTGCGTAACCAATTAAGAACAGGACTCGCTGAGAATTCGCAGCAGTCCCATTCGATTTGTTCGTGTGGCTGTCTCCAGAGTCTCTTCGTGGTCATCTTCCCGCTGCAGTTCTGTACATCCTTTTGTGTTTGGGTCCTCGGAAGTTGCGTTGCTACTTAATCAGTCTACCTGCAGCAAGAGAATTATCGCAACTGATGGCGTAATAGTGCCCCTCATGTCATTTTTTTTTTTCTGGATCCGTCACTGAGAGGGGCTATGCTTGATCTTCCACAGACCAACAAAAATATGCATATGCTGTAAATGTGATATCAATTCAAATTTTTCTTATTTGAGTAATATTCAAAGGCTGTTCAATAAAGAACGATCATAATTTTTCATGAACAAGTGTACTGCTTGCTATTTCTGTCTGAGCTGCAAAATTTCAGACCTATACCAAGCTGCACCATACAGAAATTGCTGTATGATGCACAGAAAGTAACTGAAGCAGTCTAAATTTAATCGGAGATTTTAAAATTTCATAGGGCTTCTTCTTATTTGGAGTGAATTTTTTTAAATTTTTATTTTTTGCGGAATCGATTGACATTAGGCAGCTTCGCTTCTTTCAAAGCATTTTAAGATTAACAAATTAATCTTCTTGTGTATCTTCATTGTATTCAAAGGATGGCAAGTATTGGTCGCACCCTGAATGTGAACAACGCTTGTTTCAACACACTGTTGCACACTGTTTTTTCATTTATGAGGGCAAAAAATTAGAGCAATCCTGAGAAGAATCCTTAAAGAATACCAGTATAACACTGAGAACTAGATAGAAAATTCCCCGAGAAAATCAGGGTAATAACGGAAGCTAAACACGCAATTCTCCGCTGTGAGCAAACTGGGATTCATATCCTGCCCATTCGAACAGCATTTCCTTTTATCATTCCTTAACAGATCTCTGCCAGTTCTACAATATGCATTTAATCGATTCGCATAATTTTAAAGGGAAATGCTGTGTCAGCTGAGTTCAAAGTTCAGCACAGCTGACAAAGAGCATGCGCCTACAAAGTCAACGACCTTTTGCGTAGTGAAGAAGTACCTCAATACTACAGTTTGTTACGAATCTTAAAACACGCGACTCAATGAATCAAATTAAGCTAATACGGATTTCTGAACTTAACCAAATCGTGAACCAATCCAATCAGACAGAGATATATTTTATAGATACGAGTACTGGGAGCAATTTGCTACCGGGAAATAAATGCAACTCGACAAGACGCCTTATTAATTACACCAAAGTGCTCATTTTTTAAAATTTTTTCTGCTTGTCACTTATTCAGAACAAATACTGGCAGAACAACACTGCAAACTGTTTTAAAAATTTAATTGGAATCTCCTGGAAAATTAGTTTTGTTAATTGATCTGTCATTAAGAGCAGGGTGTAGCTGTAACCTAAATATACCAGTTTATTGAATATCAAAATAATATGACTGAACTGCACCATTCCCTTTTTATGTCATTAATGGAGATGTTAATTTAAAAACCTTTAACTGAAGTGTGCCTTCTGGGCCGAAGACAATATGCACATTAAACTTAAATTTAGACTGTTCCTTGATAAAAACTTAGATAAAAACCCTTAACAAGACAAGTTAGTCAGTTAAAACGTGAACTCGACATAATTAGTTAACGTCCAAAATTCTAATTAGTCAAAGTAACACAGCTCAGTTTCGGTTGAACCATAGTGATTTCAGCGCATTTGCCAAGTGCAGATTGCATCCACTTAAGGAACAGAGGGTGACTGAAAATGCTTTAACCCCTGAGAAAATGATTTTGGTGAGGAGGGAGTCGAATAGGTAGTTTATTTTATTGTTACTTAATTAAATATTTTTGACAGGTGCTGCAAAAAGCCTATGGCTTCCTTCCTTCAAATTATCTATACTAAAATTAATGTTAATATACTACTTGAGAAAATGAAGAGAACAAACTGTGTCGTCAAAGACGAATATTTGATATTATAGGCATCCTGGCATGCAAATTCCGAGTATCCAATAGAAATCGATCTACTACCTTACAGAGCCGCACATTTATGCAAATTTTAATGCCTATAAAAACACCGGATGCGACTACACCACTTCACTCTTGTTTTTTGGATTGCTCAGTGGGATAGCCACATCTCCAAGTACTCGGGATGGCAAGTTATCGTAGTTTAGATCAGTGTTACTCAAAGTGTGGTCCGCAGACCGGTGCCGGTCCGCGACGGATTGGAAATTCGTGGACGTTACTGGTCTGCGACGGTTGTATTTTCCAAAAGTACCAGTCCGCGACGGATTGGAAATAAAAGGAATTGTTTCTTCACCACAGATAGCTCGAGAAGCACTGGTTTAGATGATTCTTTTAGATGGTAAGCCGTTGGACAACTTGAAGCCGGGCAGGCAGAGTTGACTAACACGTTGGCTTAATGTGTCAGGCAGTGTCGTCTCGGCACTATGAAAGCAGTTTCAGGAAACAGGAACCATTATAAGAAGAGCTGGCCAAGGGAGCTTCGTCAACAACACACCGCTGTCTGGCTCTAACAGCAAGACGGAACCCTACGACGTCCTGTCATAAACTGTCTATTGAGGTTTGCTGCGGCCACAAATGAAAACGCCGACCGAGCTAGCCGGGTGGGTAAAGTGCCTGCCTGGCAACCCAAAGGTCGCGGGTTCGATTCCCGCCTCGGGCTTGGATCAATGTACTGCAAAAAACCTTGGGAGGTGCATTATGGCCACAGAAGCCTATGCGTGAACAACTACGAAAAAAAAAAAAAAACAAATGAAAACATTTCCAACCGGACTGTGTTAAGAAAGCTAAATTGAAGTGGACTCTACGCAAAGAAGCCAACGGTTTGTATCCCATTAACCCCCGGCGTATAGGGAAAACCCTGGAGGACGCAACAAAGTACAAAAATCCCATTAATCCCAAACCACCGCCGAGCTCGTCGAAACTGGTGCCTGAACATGTGACTTGGAACGCTGACAAATGGGCTACAGTTCTGTTCTCTAATGAGTCCCGTTTTAGCCCGAAAGAGATTCTAGACATTATTTCATTTGGCGATAACGAGGAATGCGGTACCATCCCTCTAACATCAGAGATAGGGACACTGACGGTGGAGACAGCGTTTTCGTGTGGGGTGGAATAATAATAAACGGCCACACACCCCTCTTCATGGTTTTTGATAGGGGTGCTTTAATTGCGCAGAGGTACCGAGAACAGATCCTTGAACCCTATTTACGACTTTTTAGGGGTGCCGTTGGCCCAGATTTTCTTTTAATGCACGACAACGTAACTGCACATAGAGATTAAATGTGGAGACATCTTTAAATTTAAGATATCCAAAGACGGCCGTGGCCAGTACGATATCAGACTCAAATCCTGATAGAACATGTGTGCATTGCACGCCGACAGCCAACTCCTCAGTCACTTAGTGAGTTAAGGTCTGTGCTGGCGGAGGATGGAATTTATTGCTACAGAATCTTACAGACATTCTTATATCGAGCATGTTTCACTGCTGTCAGGCCTGTTTAGCCATTGGAAGGATCATACGCCGTCTGATGTCATGTGACCATATTTTGAAGCATCTTGTATCAACTTCTCAAATGTAACCATTTTGATAATTCTTATACAACCTCTATAAATGTCTCTTAAACCTGTTCGAAGTTTCGCTGTCTCCTCATTTCATTGTTATTCTATGGTACATCACCATACTAAATTTTTTCCCGCTTCATCGCAAGCTGCACGAGTGTTCTGTTAATTATGTCGAGCAGTGTAGTAATTATTGCTTCACAGTGCTCTCCAATCAACTGTGTGAGTTCTCCAACTTTGCTATGCCGGGATTCTGTAAAATGATCAATGAGTCTGCGAGAACTCCCTCCTCTATAAATAAAACTTATTTCTTTTGGGTCAGAATTTGACAACAAATTAAATATATTACTTAATTTTAATAATTAAATTTTAACAATTGCATTGGAACTAAACAAAACATGATCGCAAACAAAATTAAAAAAGTCCTCCCTTTAAGTTTCTCGGAACCGCAATTTGAAACCTCGTGAATTACTGGATGGTTCAGCATTTTATAATTTTCACAGCTGGAAGAGGTCTCTTTCGAAATGGCTTCTCCACTGCTTTGCTCCTAACAGCTTTGGTAACGCAGTTGGTATAATCGCCACACCAGGTCAAAAATACATGAGTTCGATTTCCGTCAATGACCACGAGGAAATTTTATGGATCTTTTTCATAACGCGGCTGAGTTAGTCGGTCTCGCGCGAAGACAGCACGGTTTTTATTCCCAGAAACTCGGACTTTTCGTGCAGCAAACAGCAAATCGAACAGAGAACACGCAATTTATAGACATATTATATGTGGTAAAATATGGCCTAAGTTGCTGATGTGTCTAGCACCCTACAACAACAAGAACAAAGTTCTCAACATGCAGGAATGGGTGGAAATCTTTTATCTGATTGCCTGGATGGAATTTCTTAGAGAACGTTTAAATTGGAGCTTGTGTTTGGATGCGCTCAAAAATTGTATGAGTTCGAGGCCATTTTGTCCATTATAATTAAAAAAAAAGTAAGTCTTACACTCTTCGTCGAGTCCAGCTACGAGACTCAAACTCAACCTTTACAATAGGCTGGCACATTCTTAACCACTGAGCGAATGCTTTTGGGGAAGAGGAAGATTTTCACCCAAGAATTTAGTTAGATACCGAGAAGAAAAATATATTCTCATTTGGATATATGTATAACCATTCAGACGACTTAATCTTTGTTTGATCTTAATGAAAGTCGTCTTAAGCTTTTGAGTCTGCAAATATTTCAAATTCTATATTTGTTTCCTAAATGTCTAGGATATAATAATTAAGATAGACACGTCCTTTTGCCACTACAAATTCTCTTTAACTTGATTTAGATTTCACCTAGTTTTCTCCTGTTCTATTCGGGAACTCCTCGTGTTCTTCTGGACAGGTTAATTGGACTTCATTACATAAATATTTTTCCGAGGTGAACTGGAGTAGTTTTGTCGGGCTTGATTCGGCTGATTTATTTGTTGATGCCCGCGTGAAATTCCATTACTGGGCATTAGTCCTTTCTTGCCAATTAGAGAGTCCCATTCTAAACGACGGAGGCTGTTCTCATTGGAAGTCTCCTAGATTGGTTTCATCATTCAGCCTAAAAATAGATTGCATTTATTAATGATCGTTCTTCTTCCACCTACGCTTTCTTTTCTGGTATTCGGCGTCAGGTGAAGAAATTACCTGCTTCCCAATGCAATTGATTTTTATCGAGTTTGATTTGCAGTGTTCTAATTTAAGTCTAATAACTCCACTCCCATCCACACACACTTTTTAATGAATCGAATTCTAGTTTGACCTGGCAGAGAAAGCTGACCCTTTTGTATAAATATTTTTGCACAAAAAAAGCGTTAGTTTGAGTTCCTTAACTGACAATAAATATACTGCCAACTAATTTGCAATTCGTACCACCCAAACAAGATTGGTTAAACTTACTTGTGTACCGACGTTGTTCTGAGCTACCCTCTCGGGTAGCCCAGTGGTTATAATCATCATCTTCTCACACCGAATGGAGTAAGCGTGAGTTTGAATCCCGTTAATAAGGCGAGTAAAACCTCGCCAGGTCTTGGCGAGGGTTGCATGGTTTTATCTCGCTAAAACTCGGATATTTGATTTAGCAAATCAAAAATCCGATCGAAGAACACGAAATTACAGGCACAATATACTATCGCCTCATAGCCTTAATTGATTTGGCGCTTAACATACATACACACACCTAATCTAACTTCTTTGGTTCCAGTTACTTAATTCTTTAAACACTGTTGGTCCCATGGTTTTTGTACTTTTAAGTGCAACACTTTAAGAACAAGAATGACATCAGAGCCTTGCAAATACTGACTAATATTTATTGTTAATGCTATGGCGAAAATTTTTCAGCTAAGATTTTTAGAAAGTTATTTTACAACCTTTTTTCCACTGAATTTATCTTTTTATCCCTGAATTCATGTCTGGTAGATCTAGGTTCAAATTTGGCTCTATTTTCTCAATTTTGCCGTGTAAATGGTGTTAAATTGACTCTGTATTTTTAGATATTAACCGCTTTTTATTCTATGAATGCAGAGATTTTTAAAATAATAAATTTCCTTTTTATGGAGTGTCTCCAATTTTATTAAATAGTATTGCAAGTTATTAATTGATTGGTCTATCAAAGTTGCATTCGAAGGGGATCCTTCTTTCAACTGTGGGACCTATTTTATATTATTATCTACCTGAATGGTTTGTCAGTAACACTTGTATTTCATTCAGCTTCGATGATTTGAAAATTTATCAAGTGATTCACACGTTTGATGCCCCAATAATGCAGCCTTGCCTTCTCTAGAGTGTAGCTCCCCCTGACTCCAAGAAAATGTGTTTGGATGGAGCAAATTCAAGTTATGGAGATTTATTCTAAGCATCAACTTACGTCCCCAATGTCATTTGATTATTCATTTTCAAACGAGCCCATTGAAGCTTTAAAGACTTGGGTGTTAACGTTCCGTTACGAATTTCATCCTTCTTCCCAAATTAATTTTATCGTTTTCCGAGAATTCATGCGACTGGGATTAATTAAGCCTCCAGCCTCTTCCTTCAGAGGCGAATCCGCTCTTTTGGTGTGAAATAAGCAACTTATTCTTGACTACTGCGAAATTTTCTCCTTTCAAAGAGCATTCTTCGCCTGCGGCCGTAAAAGGAAAATTGCTTCTTATGCCATTTAACATTTATTAATATTTCAGTACTCAGATTGTGGTGAGCGTGTTCAAAGTAAAACGTATTCAATTTCTGTGTTGTATGAATCAAGGTGTATACAAGTGGAAGAATTGACAGATTAAGAGCTCATTCTTGATTCAGTGGGTGGTGGTGGTGTATGTCCGTTCTTAGTTGGTGGAGTGATTTGTCTGGTTAATTCTGATAACGAACGAGCCTAGCTTACTAAATAGTTTAAGTGTCAAGCAGACATTTTCACTTTTAAAAGTAAATTCAGATTTGAGTCCTTGCAGTGTTTATTACTTAATTATACCGCGTACGTAACAAAATTTCAAAAAGGTTCTTTTTAATTTTTTGCATAACGTCAATGATTTGCCCATAAATGAGATAACAGTAACTGAGCAATATCAGATTTATTAACAACGTTGAGTCTTTTAGCATATACACCGAATGATCACTGAATTATGACCATCTACATAATACCGTGTTGAGACACCGTTCGGACGGACTGTAGCCGCTATTCGCCTAGGCATTAACTTCACCAGATGTCTGAATACGTTTGTAGGAAGGCCTGAAGACGTCTGTGGAAAACCTTGCTGGAAGCCATGCTTCCGGCAAGGCTTTCCACAGTGTCGGAATTGATCACGATTCATTGTCCATACACCTCACTTCCCGTTCCAAAACATCCTACAATCAATTGGATTTGGTCAGGCGAATCAAGCTGGGAAATAGTCTCACCGTGTTCCTCGAACCACTTGTGCACAATGCTGGCCCGATAACCCGGCGCATTGTTCACCATGTGGCTAAGAAAAGGGATCTTGGAAGATCCCTTTTCTCTCCGGGAAAAATATGCAATACGGTAGGGTGCTCATGATCTCCTAACAGCTGCTGGTAGACCCCACCAGTGAAAGGTTGGTTCACTGATGAGCCAACGTTGGTTAACCTTACGCATCAGAGGTCCTAGTTCTTTCGAGCAAAACATGCCCCATATTAAGCAACCACCGCCACCTGCCTGGATAGTGGGTACCAAGTATGATTGGTCTATGGACTCGTCACCGTTGCAAAAACTGTTCCTTTTGCTACCAAGAAAATGATGGTTGCTGTTTTCTGGGATATTGATGGAATAATCCTTACACATTGTTTCCCAAAGGCACTACAGTGACAGGCAACTCGTATAGAGAGATTCCGAAGGAAATGTTTCTCCCATGGACGTTTCAGAAGAAATGTCCGCATGGACTGAATTGCATTCGATTACATCAGGGCAATGCTCCACGCCGTCGTGTTTATATTTTGCATCCTGGCATTTTTTTTTTTAGTTTTTTAGCCACGTACTTAAAAGTAACACTAATCGATATCGACTTTGAACACTGCTATCCTCTCATATTGATCGATAAGCTACGTATAGTTTTATTGAACTATACGTGTTATCTAGAAGTTAATATTTAAAGGTAAGATTAATCTAAGAGTAGGTAGCACAGTTCGTATATAATCATATCCTCCCCACACCGGATGGAAAAGATCTGATTTCGAATCCCGTCAATGATGCGAGGAATTGTTATTGGCCTTTTTCACCATGTGGCTAAGTTAGTCGGTTTCAGGAGAAGGTAGCATAGTTTTTTTTTTTTTCTCCAGAAAACTGGGGTTTTTCGATCACAAAACACACGCAATTTACAGACATATTAGATACGGCGCAATATGGCCTAAGTTGCTGATGCACTTAAAACCCTACAACAAACTGAGAGTGGGTACAAGCATCTTTAATTTTGGGTGTCCGTGTTTACAACTCCGTGGCTGAGTTAGTCGGTCTGAGGCGTAGATAGCAAGGTTTTTTCGAGTGGCCCTAATATAATGATTTGAATTTGTCCGTGTTTACATGTTCTGGTTTGCGTGTTGGCTTTTAATAATTTCATTATTTTCCACACACGCAGCGAATATCAACAACAGTTATTTGTCTTCTTCGTGTTTCCAAAGTCATCGTCCCGCGCACAAAAACATCGTTTGCATGTCGGAAATATCCGCTCGTGTTCTATGAATCATATTGATGAGTTTAGTCTAAGCTGTTTTCCTAATACTAGACTAGATAACGAGGATGGAAGGGATCGGGTCGTTTCCTCATCCTGCAACGCCATACACTATGTTGCCAAAAGTATGCAGGCCCACCTAGGATTTGTGAAAAATGAACCGTATTCGCCATATAAGTGTCGGGTATAAAATCAACTGCTCACGCTTGAAGTATGAAAATCAACCTAATACAGGGGATCGGTCGAGCTTAATGACTTCCAACGGGAAGTCATCACAGGATGGGTGGGTGCCAGTGCGCCATAGAACAACAATTACATCGTCATAGGATGCTGTACTAGCAATCGCTCTGTTCGTTCCATTGCAGCAACCCTGTGTCCACAGTGACTGACGTAATCACCAAATGGAAACGTCGTGGTTACTATAGCCAGAAAACGTTTCGGGCAAACCATAGAAAGAGACCCAAAAGAGGTTGAGTGGTTAACACAGTTGGTAGGATCGCCGGCCTCTCCACACCGGTGGAAAAGACCTGAGTTCGAATCCTGTGGATGACGGGAAGAATTTTTATGAGTCTTTTTCACACGTGGCTGAATTATTCGGTCTCAGGCGAGCATAGCATGTTTTTTTCTCCAGGAAACTCAGGTTTTTCGTCCAGCAAACAGAAAATCTACCTCAGAACACACGCAATTTACAGACAATATACACGGAGTAACATGGCCTTAGTCGCCGATGCTCCTAAAATCCTATAACAACAACAACAACTCTTTTGGGGCCTCTCTGAAGATTAAAATTAAGGTAGGTCCATTCGGCGATGGCTTGAGCACATGTTACTCCGTGTATACACTTGCGCCATCGATGAACCACTCGTAGACGCATTCTCAGAGTCATTTCTTGATAAGTTTTTGACAGCGGTCGTCGTGGCCCTAGATTTTCGACTTTTCTTAATGTGGCTGCACCACTTAAAACTGCAGTTTGTTTTCTTCAAACACTTCTCTCACATTCTCTGTAACACACATCATTTCGAATAAAATAGTGAATAACAAAATGTTGCTTGCAGCTTACGAAAAAGTTCACACTTATAGAACGTAAATTAAGGCCACTTTGCAATCATCATACAGCAGAACTTACAAATTGTATCAGTATTCATGAACATACGCGTCCCTACCATCCAGCAGCAGTTCAAGGAAACTTAAGTGATTGTGTGGTGATACTGCCATTCCGTAAATTAAATAATCAGTCTATGTAGATCCCGTCAGTCCTCATCGAATATTGTCACCGTTCCAAGTGGACCACCTGAGTTCAGGTAGTCCACTTGGAACTGATGATTAATATAAGGACGATACATAGGAGCTACACAGAATAGGGTTTATGGAAGAGCTGTAGTACATAGCGTCAGCGTGCCTGTTGCACAACCCATCGTAGTTGGTCCCCTGAAACGTCCGAAAGCTGTGCTATGGAGTGGTGAATAGCAGTGCACTATGTTCTAATATAATGGTCTTGTAAAGTGGAGGAGGCCCGGAGAATATTATTTACCAGAGTGTTTCGTTCCCCCAGGAAGTGTGGTGGAGGTCTGTCACCGTCGTGAGGTCAGCTTGGACCACTGGTCTTCGTTCGTGGAACAATGGATGCCTTGCGGATATAATGGATACATGGATATTTTGGAGGATTCCTCTTCCTACACTATGACAGCAGTATGGGGGTGGGTCTTTTCTGCTTCAGCATGACTGTGCATCATGTTAAATTGTACAGACTGTAGTCATTTCGTTTGAGGATATGGACGTGCAAAGGCTTCATTAGTCTGTCTGGAGCCCATCTTAACCCAATTGAACACGTCTGCAATGAGCTGAAGCTTCGGGTCAGGCTATCACCACTGCATTGATGTTATCAAAAGTTGGGAAGTCTACAAACAGTGCGCAAAGTCTAGGGTAGGCCCACTCGTTTTTACAATTTAACTGTAATATTAAATATTATAGAAAATTTGATGTTGAATCAATGAAAGGTTGTCTGAAACATTCAGGTACCTGCCAGGAGGGTGTATTATTTACAAATTGAGGTGCGAGATACCACATATACATTGGGTTACTTGCAAAATACATGCAGGCCCGAACCGAGAAATTTACGCAGAAGTTTACTTATGCACAAAAGGTTGAGATTATGTACGTACTCTGAAGTTATACACTTATTTGTAGATGCACAATGGTTAAATTTTACCAGACAAGATTAACAGTGGTTCGATTGTGTCTGTTGAAACAAATTCACTCGAAGCATCGTTGCTTGTTTATTTCTGTATCTGTGACGTTGTTTGCGTGCTGCCCATCGCAGCAATAAGTAATGAAGTGTGCAATGCTTCTTGAGTGTTACTGGGGCGGCTGATCTCCATATTCCGCCCCGTACAGAAGGAATCAATGAATTACTTTTTCTCTGTGTGATCTATTTAGTTCAGAACATGCCGCTTTGCCTGATATCGGTGTCTGTTCAACTTATTAGACGGGGCATTTTCAAGTAAAAGTTAAAACGGAGGTGAATCAACCGAAAGCGCTAGGTCGGTTTGCCGAGTGTATGGTATTGGTGTGTCATGTAGGGCGTTTGAGAGAACGGACAGCGTAGAAGAGTGTTATCGTTTGGGTGGGCGTTGGTGGATTGTGAAGAAGCAAAGCGTTTTATAGAAAACAGCAACTCACGCACGAAGCTTGTTTTGCAAGTTTCGTGTGTTTTGAAACAACATTCTAATTGAATTACAGTGAGTGACGGAGGTACGCGTAGGTTGCCTAGGAGGGGTCAAGAAGGTCATGGGAGCCATCACGACGGCTTATATACACCTGCATGTAGCCTTGAATTTCATATCTCTCGGGTGCTTGCAGTGTCAATGAGATGTGGGATGATGGTAAGGAGGAGAGGGAGGGAAAGGTAGGGTGGGTGAGGGAGAGAATGTGGGGGTTACCGGAGGTGGGCAAATAAGAGCGCTGACTGAGAAAGAAAGGGGAGTGAGTCGCACGAGGATTGGGCAAAAAGAAGGTATGAAGAATGGTCAAATGAGTTCGGTTTTTTTTTGGCGCATTAGCAACTGAGGCTATAATGCGTCAAATGGATGCCAGTAGGCTAATTTCAGGAAAGATTTATTCCGTAGTTAACTGAGAGAATTTACCCTGAAGAATGTGGTGGGCTTTTTTTTGATATCTGAATGGTAATATTCTGGTCAAGCGTAAAGGCGGTAACGATATCTTATGTGGTTGCTTGGGGGAAGGGGAGGAGGAAGATGAAACTAGATACGAGAAGACTTTTCATAACGTCAATGTTTTGGGGTATATTTGGGTAGGACTTCTTATGGGTGAGAGAAAACCTCCCAACGACTAAGAAAGAAGGGGAAAACATACTAGATCGAAATATTGGATGACAAGCAGTGGGGATGGGGTGTAGAGAGTCAGAGATCAGCCGGCACTTGGAAAATTTCCGGTTTGGGGGCTAATTAAAAAAAAATATATATTATTTCAGGGTTGCCCGTAACTGAATACATTAACCCGTATTTTGTGTCTGTAAATTGCGTGTGTTCTATAGTCGATTTGCCTGTTTTGCTGGACGAAAAAAACCTAGCTTGTGGGGAGAAAAAACTTGATATGTACGCCTGAGACCGACTAACTCAGCCACGGAGTGAAAAAAGCCCATTAAAGTTCCTCGCGTCATCAGCGGGATTCGAACCCGGGCCTTTTCCACTCGGTGTGGGGAGGACGGTGACGATACCACTGTGCTTCCCCCGCAGACTAGGCTTGGGGACTGTGGTAAGTGGGCCAAGGAAAGGCAGGCAGCTAGACAGGAACATTTAGGCTTTAACTTCTGTGCAGGTCATGATGTGAGGCTCGCGGGATTCAGTATCGAATGGCAGTTGACAAGCATTTCGTGGGGGTGTAACGAAAGTATTTTACGGAGGGAAGGAGCTTAATTAGTGAAGATAGAGTATTGAATATTGGGATATGTACGGAAATCTCTCATAGTAGACCAAGTAGAAGACCTGTGTTCAAGGAGTCATGGGTACCAGTGAAGAATTTGAGATATGACAGTGATTCTGTCTAGTACGTTGTTTCTCAACACATCCGAGAGAGGGTGGTGTGCATCTCAATGTATCATGAGTCGGCCTCGATAAAAACGGTTAAAGTTGCTCTCTTTCAAGATAAATGCGCGTGGTGGGAGCCATATAAATAATATACCGAAGATCACGTGAATATATACGCTGTGCTTTAGGTAAGCCCAAGGCGCCTCCGTAGCCAGGTGGTCAGGAGTAGCAGTGCGTAGCACACGCTTCTTGATTAGACCTCAGTTCCAGCCCGTGACTACCAAATACGGAAAAGTCACCACTGCATATCCCCGGAGTAATATGGCCTTAGTTGCTAATGCTCCTAAAAACCAAATAACAGAAAAAGAAACAATAACAAGTAAGCCCAAGTATTACACCAGTGGTTTTCAACCTTTTTTTAATAACGGCACCCCTAAGTAATTTATTTTATTTTGCGGCACTCCTACTCAATTTTCTGCCTGTTAGATCCGATTCTCTCTCTGTATATATATATATAAAATATTAAAAAATATATGATAGTTATTACAGTAATATAATTATAAAAAGTACATTTCATAATACAAATTATATATGTATACAGTATATAATTTTATTCTTTATATAGGGTGAAATTAATTTTATTCTACTTTGTTAAATAATTGTTTAACACGAAGCTTCGCTCATATCTGGAGCTGGTCTATGCTACTTCTTCATTTGAGGTCTGCTATGTTCTTCCTGTTCCTTGAAACATTCAATGCACAGAAAGCAATCCATTGATGTCTTCCTGAGAAACTACAACAAATAGGAAAAAATATTTCTTGTAATAGGACACTTGGTAACTAGTATTCTTTTCAATTTGAATGTTTCTATAGGGATCATTAATTCTTTGGAAGACAATTCGCTGTACACAAAATTTCAGCGCATGACAATTTGGTGAAAGACAATTGGTGCCAAGTTGATGAGTACGATGAATCGGTGAATTCTTTGGGAGAATTCGGCGCATGGCAAAAACCAAAACAGAAATGCAAACTTTTAACATGCCTTGTGGTAAATGGAGAATTTAGTGATCACGATACGTTCTTGATGGAGCCTACTATCCACCATCGTTTTTAATGCACATTCTGCTTTTTTTTAGGTGATCATATTAAAAACGTGCCACGGACAGGTTAAAGAGAATCTTGTTCGCACTTTACTTTCACTTCTGTAAGTTGTATTTTTTAGGAAATACACATGCAGGGGGAAGGGGTTGTTACAGGGGCCAAAAGTAGAGCTAATTAATAGATGACGGCTGGGAAATGTGCACTTTTCTAACGTTCGGTTTGCAACCCGCACTATAGAACGAGTAGGCTAATTTCAGGAAAGATTCATTATTCCGTGGTTAAAGAATATAGTTTTTATTGAAAGAAGTTAGTAATAGTCTAGTATCATGGATGGGTTAAAGGTAAGCGGGTAAGTTTTCCTGAAGATTGCGTAGAGCTCGGAATTGGAGTCTGAAAGGAAAAGCGCTTTCGTCCAGTGAGGCGTTTTCACTGGATCCCGTGGTACATACATTTCAACTGAGTGGGAATGTTAACAAATAAATAATTAATAATCTTATCTGGATTAAAGGTGTTACAATATGGATGGCGTCATCCTGAAATAGGCACGTACTCACTTTCCAACCTGCCTATGAGACGGATCGGCGTAAATCCTTTTATACAAAATAAATGGATAAAAAAATATATTATTTTCTATTTTTCTAACTTTCTGAATCTCTCGTTTCCTAAGCCTTCATTGATTTTGTTAATTTCTGATCTCTGGAATACGCCATCAATTCTCATTCACCAAACTGTCGTACAACGAATTGCCTTGCAACCAATTGACGTGGACCCCGTTTCTAAAGAATAAAATATAGTAAAAAAATAACTGTAACATTTTCGAAAGAAGGTCATCTGTACTGCGTTTAATATTTCACCTTAAAGTAGAAATAGCAACAACCAGCTAGCTCTTAATACCTAAGTTTTTGTACTCTAATTTTTGTTATTAATTCCAAATGTACATTCGGTTCATTGAGCCAGTGGTACAGTGACCAGACGTATGTTTTACTTTCATTTGATAACTGTATGTATGTTTAATTTAATTCAAAATTCAGACTGTCACCCGATAGTTGCCTCTCAAGAGGCATATGGAAATTTCCAAAAAGCCTGAGGAGTGGTAGCAGTCCGCAGACGTCACGTGATGCTTAAATATTATCGGCTACTAGCGTTTGGTAGTGATAAAACTGAAACTTCGAGGGCATAGGATCCCACTTCCTCTGAGACTCCCAAAGGGATTCGATGCTCTTGAATGCTTCAAATTATTCACAACAGCCAACTTGATGAACAGCCAAGTGTCACGTGACTGCCACAACCCTCAGTTACAAAGGGCACTTCAACAAATAAAAGAAATACTGCACACCTTCAACTTGAAAACAAACCTAAATATATTTACAAGTAAGCGAATAAGCACATATAAAGTGTAAAAATATTAAACGCAACTTCTTATAAAACTTTAAATTGAATTTCTACAGTTTTAGCCTTTTCTATATTAATTTCACTAATATATACATGAAGTGTAAATGTATAAATGAGCATGCGCGGTTGTAACTCGCCCAAATGAGATGTTGCATGTGTATATGTTAGCTCATTTTTGAACTTGGTGTGGGAATGTTTTTAAGAAATGGAAACATTAGTTTGCACGTTATGGCAGGTGAAATAAAATGAAAACTAGTCTGATGAACAGAAATAGTTTAATTAAATTACTTCTATTTATACCACTAAAAAGAAAAAAAATCTTATTAAAACAAACTAAAAGAAAAAAACATTGTGGGTTATGAGAACGAACTGTAATATTCTTATTATGCTAATTAATCATTTGATTACTTGTGAGGATTGGTTGACGAGGCAAGGTAACTTTTTCTTTCAATCCTGTTGAAACTGCAGTTTGTTAAAAGCTTCTCACAAATGCACATTAATTTAACCAATTAATTCTCCTATCATTGGACTGTCATTTTCCTGAATGACATAATCATTGGCGCTGTTGCTGGCCTCTGGCAATCAGACCCTCCCCCAAAAGTAGTCTGGTTGATAGTAGAGTGAGAAAAATAGGGTGCTTGCCAAAAATGAATCAGACCTCTTAGAAAACAACGCCGTGGTTCAGATTACAGAGAGCAGCAGCGGTAGCCTGGCACGGAGTGTTGTTCCGAAGGAGTCTGTAGACGATAGTCCATCAGGAACCAGTCGGGCAATGAACCTCGGAAGGGTAGGGGAACCTGTGCATTGTCAGTATGATAAGCGCGGCGATGCCCAAGTGAGACTCGTATGATGCTGGAAGTGACACACACTTTCTCGTTGGGAAGTGATCTCACCTCCTGAAGTGATTTCTTTCTTTTGGAACATGCGATCGATGTGTTTTGTTCCAAATATATCGGTACGCTAAAATCCGGTGTGAAACTAACCGAGGCGACGATTGCCGCTTTCGTTAATGACTCCATTCTCGTTGCGTTAAGAATTCAACAGCTCGGAGTGGGTGATGCTACTTTGGGCAATCGCTGGCAGAGGGCCAAATACGGTCTTCGGCATATTATCATTCTTCCCGCGACAATATTGCAAAAAAAGTGCGGCAACTCGGTCTACAGTAAACTAATCAATAACTTCTTGCGTCGTGGATTCATAACCCCCCCCACCGTCCTCTCTGAAATTGAACTTAACGAGGGAAAACTAATCTTTATCAAGAATAATAATGTGTTATGAAAAGATTATCTTCTTCTTTTAAAAATTTCAGGTTTCTTAATATTCGGAATCTCTTGTTATTTAAATGTATTACACATTTGAATCGCCAGTGGCTTGCCAATTATACACCAAGGTGTACTCACCATGGGGTAACAATACTCGAAAAGTTATCAAGAGCGGGCTGGTATTAAGAATTAAAAGTAGTTAGAATTAATGGCATAACGATGAAAGGAAGCGAACTTATTCTGTATCTTCCCAAAAAAAAAACTCTCATATTACTCCCATCATAAGTATATATATATATTTTTTCTTTTTGAATTCAAATTCTTTTTTTTTATTCGGACGTTCGATAACGCGCTGCCCGATGGCACACTTCTTTAGGTCTAGTCCACTTTTCTTCCCTGAGATTTTATATTTGCACCATATGGTTCTTATCTCGCTCGCCACCGAGAATATTCCTCCCTCATTCGTTTTACTAATTCCCCCCCCCCCCCCGAGGTAATTACACACTTCAGTCAAACCTCTTCTAAGGTGTCTAGCTTTTAAGCTCTGAAAACCCCATCTTCTAACGAAGTTCCTCATAGGCATTGTGTTAGCGCTCTTCACCAATCTTGTCCCTCCTTTGCACCATTGTCTAATAGAGAAAGAGCATGTCTCTCTCTCTCTCTAAGTAAAATTTTGATAAATCAAAGACAGAATGCTATGTGCCCTTCTTTTCACTTGCTTACATTATAAGTTAAACTTCATGTCTTTCGGTATCGTAATCAAAAGACTTTCTATCCTTTAATTTCTCTTTCTTTAATCTATGAACTACTTCCGGGTTTCTGTTCCCCACGTACAACACTTTGCATAAAACTTTAACGTTAAACTTTAGCTACCACAATTGCATCCCGTCGACGACAGGAGGAATTTTTATGGCCCTTTTTCACAACGTGGCTGATTAGTCGGTCTCAGGCATGGTTTTTTTTTCTCCTGGAAACTCGAGTTATTAGTCCAGCAAACAGAAAATCGACCTTAGAACACACGCAGTTTACAAACAATATACACGGAGCAATATGGCTTTAGTCGCTGATGCTCCTAAAATCCTACTACGACCACCACACTTGCAGTCTGTACAAATTATTTTGAAGCATCATAGCCTGGTTCCGATCGTTAACTACTCTTCCAACCTTTAAATTGTCGGAAAACTTTGGCAGCTTTCGCTGTAATTCTCTGGTCAATATCATTGGAGACCCGCTGTCTCCAATTCTACAATCAACTCCACTAATGCATCTTTCCTCTTATCCTGACCTGCTATGATTTGTACAATAGTCTCACATGATGAACGTTATCAAAAACTTTAGTAAAATCCAGTATATAATTGTGTGAAAAGAGGTACGATACGTTGTTAGCCATTAACTATGATTTTAAGGAAATTAAAAAAACTGGTACACTACTTGATAGAGTTTGTAATGTTTATTGAAGTGAATCATCAATTTATATTTAATTCTTTGGCGACGAATCTCAAGATCTGTCTTCAGAAAGTCTAGTGATAAAGAAAAAAAATTCTCAACTTTATATTCCCTCACCCATTTGCAACAAAAAGTGGCATCCTCAAAGCTTGTTAGGCAAGTCCTACAAGTATGCGATCAGGAGCGCCTTCCACAAGAATTGAGGAGGCCTATTTACCCATCAAGAATCACGGAGGCCATAACTAGTATAATTGCAGTACTAGTTACAGCATTAACATCTTTAAAACAGTATCTGATAAAAAAAGAATCTTACATACAACCCAAGAGGCCCCCATATACTTCTTATAGTGTTCGTGCAACTCTACCTACATTGGTGAATCCTACAGAAAATTAACATAAGAGAATTCAGGAAAACAGAAAGGAAGCAGTGTGTGGTAGAATCAATAAATCTGAAACAGTAGCTCATGCTCTCTCTTGTGAGACCGGTGGGAATACCAAAACCCTTTAATTCTTTCCAGACAAGTCATAATCGAGGAGAACCTTCAAAGAAGTCTTCTTTAGCCAGGGTTTTTCGAGCGTCGGCTATTAACAAGAAACAAGGAGCCTAGTTCAACCCATCGTACTACACGTTCAAAGAAGTTATAATGGAAAAGGAGAAGAAACACCTACAATCATCTGATAAATAACCTGCCTATTTGTAGATCTCTCTCTGACTTCAAATATTTACCCCCTTTCTGATCTGTCTGAGTTTAAACGTTTCTCTGTAATCCATATAAATACATTTTTAATTCCTTATTCTAATTTTATCATTTTCATGGCACTTGGTACGTACATAATCTTGACGCCAAAACACTTTACTTCATCCCCCCCCCCCAATTATCAAGTGGGTACTGTCCATCTTAGCCTGAATCTTTTCTGTTCTAGTAAATTCCTTTTCCCCTTGGTTGAAGGCAACCCTATTAGAAGGTAGTTCATAATTGTTAATCCTGATTGATCCCACCCTCTCTTGTACTATAAAAACAGTCGCGCCCCGCTAGTTCAGCTATCTCAGCCTACTTCAAGCAGTCTCTCTCTCTCTCTCTCCAGAATTCAGTTAAACCTTACTACAATCTTACTTATTTCGTAATTCTATGTTCTGGAATTTGCAGAGTCGACATTCCACCAGAAACGTCCTTCAAATCAGATCATGACCCAGTTGCATTACTTCTTGTTCTGCCTATGACAAGCTTCAATTGCCATAATACTGTAGAAAAGAAAATCATATTTTCTCCGACTTTTCTGGATCCCAAAAAGTGCCTCGAGGCAGCGCAGTCTATTCCATGGCATGTGCTTGATGGATGTGACCCAATCCTCGCAGTTGATTTAATCACAAGATGGATAAATACAGTCACCCTCTATGCGTCAGCCAAAACCGTACACATTTCTCCAAGGAATGGAGAAATGTATACGGTTTTGGTGGACCAAAGATCTAATGCGCAGTTTCGACAACAAACAGTACCTTCACAGGCAGTGGAAAATCTCTGGCACAAACCAAGATCGAATACTATACTCCAGAGCAAGAGCTATTTTCAATAGACTCAAGGCATCAGCAATAAAGAGATACACTGATGCTACCTTGTCTAAAGGAAAAGTGCCATACTCATCCAGACACAGTCTCATTAATTCAAATCTTGATCTAGATAACTGGATGGACTACATTTCAATATTCAAAGCCAATTTCGCTTCTGTTGAAATTCCTTCCCAAAACTCTCAATTTTCTCCTACTGATGACCTTTCTATAATTTCTGTCACAAGACAGCAACTGATATATGCTATTAACTCCCTACGTCCATCTAGTACCGCAGGCCCAGATAAGATACCTCATTTTGATAATTAAGTGCCTGAGCCCCTACATCCTAGATGCATTGCTCTCAGTCTACAACTCTGTTCTTTCCACACGAGTTTTCCCTGCTCAATGGAATGAATATTCTGTGACTCCACTGCCTAAGGTTAAAGCGCCAACAAGCCTAAAAGATTTCAGACCAATCTCAACTCCTTCCATCCTCCTCGAACTTCTTGAAAAGGTACTCCTTCCAGCATTAAACAAACAGCTGATGCTACAGAAACCGAAACAGTTCCATTTCGCAGTCTCAAATAGATCCACCATAACAAACCTCATGGCCGCACAGACATCAATTCTTCAAGCCTTCGAAACTAAATCCGAATTAGCTATTGTGTACGCCGATATTGAAGCTGCTTTTGACAGCCTAGACTTCACAGCTCTTCTCAGTCTTCTGCAATTCTTCTTCAGGATTAATGGAGAGCTACTAGCTTTCTTCACCGCCTTATTGAGGAATAGATGTGACCACCTCACAATGAAGAAGACCCACTTTACAAGAAAAATCAATGCAGGAGTCCTACAAGGTGGTGGCGTCCTGTCTGGCCTTCTTTTCTCAGCCATTCTAATTCCTTTTATGAGTCCCCGTGATGATGCTCTAATATATGCCGACGATATAAAGTTTCTTACCTTAATCCCACCGTCTGCAAACCCAATGACAATTACGTCTTCAATCACAGAGAACCTGACCGCTCTTTCAACTTACTTGAAGATGTTTGGGTTAAACCTTAACCCTTCAAAATCTGCAATAATGATGTACTCATTGAAACAGCAACCAACAGTAATTCAACCATCAGTTTTGGGTACTCTCATCCCAATGGTTACCTGCCATAAGGACCTCGGTGTCTATTTTGATCGAAGCTGAAATTTAATGTTCACACAGAATACCTCCGGAAGCGATTTAACATCCTACGCTGGAGAGCGCAACAACATCTACTTCATTCCAACGATGCCGCAACCACCACCAGATATCTTCAAACCACTGTTTATCAGGTTATTTTATAAGCTGCTGAAATTTGGGCATCTGCGTCGCCCTCACTTCAAAAACCGGTGTTGTCGTGTGAATACTGGACCCTGAAATGGGCCACAAATAAGCATCGCCGACCCCCTCAGTTGAGAACAACTGACATGGCTGAGCAGCTAAAATACCCAGGCTCCCTAAATTAATTTACAGCAGGCGTTTGACTGCATTAAAAATGTACAAAGGAGTGATAAACGCCCAAACATCTGGGATTTCTGTCAGTGGCACAATCCTCTGCCATCCTTGAGGTCAGACCCCACACTAATCCTCAAACACAACCGGTTGAAACTGTGTAGTCGGTTTCCTACCTGTCCAGGTACTCCCCAAAATTCAGGCACTGCTTCGTCTTGGAGTGAACCTGCAGAAAATGGCTACCGACTATAAATACCATCACACGGTCCTCGAGTGGATTGAATCTGTTGAACTGGGATAAATCCCTCCAAACTGGGTGATGACGTTCATTTCCTCTTTATATTTTCCTATTATTATAATTTCAGTTTTACATGTTTAATTTTGTGTAACTCATAATTTCCCATGTAACTGTAATTTTTGCCAATTTAATCACATATAATGTAAAACTTCTGGCCATGTCGCCGTGATGAGAATTATTGTTCCTAGTACATGTACCGCACTTAGCAGCAATAAAGAAGTTTATTTAATCCTTCTTTAGATTTTACTTCCTTATTCCATCCCCTTCAGAATTAACTTACCATTATTTTCCGTTTTTTTTTTTCTTTGTTTGCACGTCCTTTCTATTACACCAAGCGGCTTTGTCCAAATTTAAATTCAAACCTCAGTATTCCTTGTGAGCAATTTCTCGTAATATATTCTTTGTAATTTATCTTGATGCCAATATTGTATTAAAATTCATTAATGTAGCTTCATAGTGCAATCCTGTTTGTAACTTTTTAAATGGGCTTTTCTCTATCATTATTTTACGATTGTCCAACTTGGCTTCATTTATCCCTCCTTGACATTATTGTTGAACAGAATCATTAAGATCATTAAGACTGTTGCAAATTACCTCTTCAGCTCTGTCACCATTTCTGCCGGATTATCGATTATACTACCACTTTGATCTTGCAAGGTGGGCCTAACAAGTTTACTTTCTGCTTCCTTCCATTCATATATGAATGAAACTCTTCTTTCTCTTTCTTAGCTGTTTTTGACACAGCTTATGAAGTATGATAGCCTGTAACTGCTTCTCTCTTTTGTTGATATCTTTAGCATTTTTCAGCTCTTGCTGTATTTGTCAAGTGGAGCAAATGTATTTGTGGTCTTTGATTTCGACAATTATGGAAAAGAAGGTTTGTTTTTTTATTTGTTTATAGTGCAGTATGAAGGTGACACTTGGTAATGACGAAAAAAAAAATTGAACTGATGCTGTTAACATTATTCATTGACATTTCTCTTAAAAATGACTGGAATTTTTTTGTTTTATTGTGAGCACACAATAATCCTCATTCGCTAGAATGAGAACTATGTTCCATTCAATCTAACATCATGTGGAGATGGGGTGAGAGAATCTGCATAATCCAATGGCATAATAGAGGTTACAAGCGAGGTATTTACGAAACAGCTACGATTAATTTGGAAAGTGGACACAGGGAGATGGCACCTTACAGGATTGCTTATCGATGGATTGCGGATTTTATCCATCTCTAGGACCAGTGACGAAACCACTGTGGTTCCGTAACCTAAGCGGAAATCGGAGCTGAAGAGCCAGAGGGATCGATGGCTAATTTGGTGTTTTTGCTAAAGAGCACAGGAGGGACGTGCTCCATTGGACAATCTCGTGGAACAGGAATTTTTATTTCTCTCTCTCTGTCTAGGACCATCTACGAAAGTGGAAGGCAGATGAGCGCTCAAGGATCTAACAATAAACTGGTCTTAACAAGTAAAGGCCTCTGAATGATCACGCGTCTTGCCCAAAAAAGTGTGCTCCTATGTTTCTAGAAAACACAGAGGGTTGAATATACAAGAGAGGAAGTGGATTATGTATTGTTCTTCGTTTTATATTAATCCAGCATTAATCCTTTTGCATTAATACAGCTGATTAATGCAAATGCACGGCTGCAGTACTAAAACATCAGTCTGGGTGGAAATGGATTTTCTTGAAACTATTTTTTTCATCTACGCCACCTCACCAGTGGTGAGCCCAAAAGTTTTGTTTGGAGGAGGCTCGTATATTTCACAATAGTAGCTTTAAAAAGCACCACCACTTCACATTTAATTAATATAATATAAAACGAAGTGCTCTTGGGGGAGATGCTTTAGTCCGCTCACTCCCTCCTCCCTCAGGGTGCGATTCTGCCGAAGGCCATAGAACTCTTTCATCACGAGTATCTTGCAAAGCAGCAGAGTAGTATCAGCGTTACGTAGGACTGTTTTGGTGATGGCAACGTCAGTCCTCAGGTAATTCTGCGTTTCTGAAAAGGATAGACAGCGGATGTGGAGTTTTATTCCACTTCAGTCTTGATGGAATCGGACGGTGAAAGCGCATATCTCAGTGAGCAGAACCAATCTCAACTTCTTCCACCCTCCTCAAACTTCTTGAAAAGGTACTCCTTCCAGCATTAAACGAATGCTGACACAACGCAATTAACATGAGGGTGAGGGGGAAGGTGTTCAAATAGATTCCTTTGAGCCATTTGAACCAGGAGTGCAAGTGCGAAATATTCGATGTTCGTAGTGTAAATCAGCCTCTTTGAACGCAATATGAAAAAAATGCACTACCCTTCACCTTAAAACATCGATCTGAATTCCAACCTCTACATGAACTGTAGAGGTTGTAATCGTTTTGTGAATACATCATTTGAACGACCGTCGTGCTGAATGGAATGATATTTCCATCGAATTTAATCAGAGAATCGTGAGAAAGTGCTATATAGAATTCGGGTGGCTCGTAATAATAGCGGTGAGATAAAGCGTGCTGAAAAGGTTATAAATAAACAGCGATTGCAGAGTGTGATTGCAAATTTTGTAGATTATATATTTTTCTTCTTATTTACTGTATGTGTCGGTATTTTATGTAATCACTTTCACAGAAATTCTCTTGCTACTTCATACAGCGAGTCCAGTGATTCTGCAGTATTGGATGCATTTGTGGAAGTCCCAGACTCATTCTCCCTTCAGTTCAGACTCAATTTTTGGATTAAGTAAAAAAAGTCGCAATGTGCAAGACTCGAAGAAGGCGGAGAAGATGGAAAAGACCACCTGGTTTTTGGGCGCCTCCGTAGCCAGGTGGGCAGGAGCAGCAGTGCGTAGCACACTAGACCGGGGCTCCAGCCTGTGACCACCAAATACGGAGGATGCGGAAAGGTCAGGGAATGACCAACGCATATCCCCGGAGCAATATGGCCTTAGTTGCTAACGCTCCTAAAAACCAAATAACAACAACCACCACCTGGTTTTTGACTAGAAATTCCTGTACAGTCAAAGAAGGGTGAACAGAAGCGTTGTCGTGATGGAGAAATCAATTTCCAGTGCTCCCTATTTTGGAGAGTTTTCGTCCACATTTTCCGTATACCCGTAAAACATCTCTGATGAAAGAATGTTTCACATTTTGTTCCTGTGAAACGAATTCTTGAAAGCGCAGTTTCATGAAGATTCAAAAAGGAAATCAGTACGTGCAGATGCTTCGATTTTGAAGAAGTGACTGAACGAAGTCATTCCACCGTTATAACGTTGTAAACTACTCAAATGTTTAAGTTTTGTTGTTCACAAATTTCTAACAGCAATATATGTGACCTTACTCAAGGGCCTCTGCTGGATACGTCCAATTTTGAAATGAACGGTGAATGATTCAGTAGGCTGCATTCCACTACCACCTAAGGGATAAAGTTTAACTAATTACGGTAGGGCTAATTGGTACAATTAAGCATTAAAGATGTTACGGCTAACCTAATTCGAGGTTTCACACACACACATATATATATATATTTGATAGGAAGATATGGTAATGCTAACACGTCCAGTAGTTTATAAGCAAGAAACTCATGTGAGTTGTCAACGGAGTCGAAAGATGAGAGCGAATGTATTCTTCAAATATTGCAGTGGAAGCAGTCCATCGAGTATATGGACTGGGATCTTTCATAGGGACAGAAACTATTCATGTTTCGTAAGGATAGTCACATGGTTTTTCAGCTTACGAAAGATGAGAGAAAACGTTGTTAATAAAATTCTCGGCAGCAGCACAACGAACCTTTTAAGGCCCATTGTGGCACTGAAATTTAACAAATATTTTCCAAAGTGCAGAATCATTTTACGCCTTGAACTAAGGAGGTTTTTCTGTTGTGTAATCATACAGATAATAAGTATGCATAAAAGAGTTGAGAGTGTTGCAGAGTCTTAGGCATATTAAGAAATGACAGTGCTTATCCTCAAAACAAAACATTAATCGGTGGACTCATCATTAACAAAGGTAAAGCAGAAAGTCAGTCGTTGTACCAGTTGCATTCTCTATAATTTGAGTACAGAAATAAGTGGATGTACTGAATCGTGAAAGGTCCGATGTCAGTGTTTTCAACTGAATGTACGAAGACAAGTGTTATTCACTTTTTTATAATTTAATTAGAATGAGCAGTTTTGTCCATTCTGTGTTGCTTTTTTTAGACTGGTATTAGTTTTGTTTCTTTGCTAACTTTACTGTTTATCATTTACCATAACATTACAAGAAGCCAATATTGGTTCAATGCGCTGGATTATTACTCTCTCCTAAGCAATTAACACTCCAACAGGGAAAACTATTTTTCTCCAAGAAACCTCCTTTGTCACCTGTAGTTCTCCATGCCTTCGTTCGCGGTGTTTACCACACCAAGTGTTTCATTTTCTGTTGGGCAATATCTGTTTCTACCTGTAGTTCACTTTTAACATGTAGTGGTACGAGTATTATCGATCCACAGCCGACAGACTATTTCTGCGTTGTTTGTCGGCTGTCTGACCCATCTATAATTGCTTTGTTCTAGTTAAGGGTAAAATAACAAAAAGTACTAATCAAATAAATAATGTTTTTGGAATCACGGCAAATAGTAACTTCTGTTCGAATTGCTACGTCACGAGTGCTATGATTATCAATTGTTCATGACGCCATACACATTTTGCACCCTGACACTCCCATCAAGGGACGATTTATCAGTTTGTAGTTAGAGAAATTCGTGGTTCCCCGAATGGAATCCTCACGACCACAAATTTCATCGAATGGAGAAAACTACTATTGAATACAAATTTCCAGACATCTCAACTGAATGCAAAAGCAATAAGCGAGAATTATTTCCGATTTGCTGTGGTTGACATCACGAAGGGTATTCAGCCTTAAATTTGGATCTGGAAACCAACTAGTCGAAAATACCGCAATATTCGTGATTCATATTTATGAAACATTTGTGATTCATGATTAGGAAATATTTGTAATTCAATAAAGTTGCGCACAATTTGTTTACATGTAAATTAGATTACTAAATTAAAAAAAAATACTTCTTTTCAGCAGGATAAAGCCAAGCCAAAGTGTTTGAATATGTCGTGTTAAGTTACGTTGTAAACAGATTGTGGAACCAATTCCCAAACCCGCAAACTATCTCTCTCTCTCTCGAAGATCTGTCTGCAGCTGTCTTCGTGTTACATGCATGAGAGATGACCATTATCCGGCCCTAGGTCAAGGCGTCGTGGAAACTTGCATGACTCCTTAATTCAGGCCTTGCTGGATCTATATGAGAGCCTTTGTGTTGGCGCATCATCTATAAACGGATGGTGTGTGTGTGTGTGTGTGGAGGGGAGGGTTGAAAAAAATTTATGCTGACCCTATGCAGAAAGCAACCCGTTTCAACTGGTACTTACAGCATGTTGACTGGACCCAGGAGCAATGGACCATGGTGCTCTCTTCACTGAGTCGAAATACGATTTTTCAATTGTATTCTGAAGCTTTCTTATCTGGAAGAAACAAATTCCATCCCTCTAACCTCGAAAGAGGAAGTACTGGTTTCATGGTGTGGACTGAAATCACCGACAATTGCCGTGAGGAACTCTTATGGCCGTAAGTTGTCAAGATGATATTCTTAATCCTTGTGGTTGCCTTTTTGTAGGAGCGAATAGTGCAGACTTTTCTTTTAATTGACGATAGTACATGTCCTCATAGAAGTTTTCCTATTGGACTGACACCTTCGTGGGTGGTGTGCCAGTGTGGAATGGCTAGCAAGATCCGAACATATTAGTCCATGCCGGGGATGTTCTGTGCGGGATAGTTTCCATTCACAGACCTCTTTCTTCCAGAAACCCTCTCCCGCTCATGAACTTATTTGCATAACTCTGTAATTTTAGAAGGAAATTTGTTCAATCTTTATGCATTAAGATACTTACGTTAAAATTTATTTATTACCAATTGTATCCTAACCTAATAAAAGATTTTTTGATGAATTTATGTTTAAATGTTCCTTAACTTTTCAGCACCGACGTGCTTGTTTCTAATTTGTATGTAGACAATTCCTGGCCATGGAGTATATCGTAACTAAAGTAGGTATATTCTGTACTCGGTTTGTTTTTTTAATGAAAAATCAGAGTTTTTCCGGAAGAAAAACGGCACAGTCCTGCACCAAGACAAACTAACTCGACCATGGTATGAAAAAACCCAACAACATGCATGGTATGAAAATAAACCATATTGACTAGCGATGCTTGTCATCAAATGTACCAACATTGTACGCGTGTTGCACTCTGTATTCACCTGCCTTTTTTTGCGCAATGTTCGTTGTGTGTAGAAACAAGGGAAAGATATTTAAAAATGCTTTCGACCTTGTGCAGTAGTGACGAGATGTCATTGAAAAAAAGGCACGTGCTCTCTCTCTCTCTTCCTCCGCCCCTCAGTCAGACCAAGAGTAATTAGAATGCCTTTATTGAAACAGTCCTCGAACTAGGATTTAAACTGTCTGCAAGTAATGAACGTATACCGCAATTTACAAATCAAGCTGTTCGCTAAGGAGAAGAGTTATTTAATGTATAAAACAAGTAAAAAAAAAGACATAATTTTAAGTAATTTCAGTTTCTTTCTCTTCATCCCTTCCTCATTAAATTTTAATCGAAATCAAATTTCAAACTTAACTCATGAAACCCTTAGCTAGCACAGCGGCTACGTGGGATGTCAATCTCTGTCTTCCTGCACTGGGTGGAAAAAGCCTAAGCTCGAATCTCGTTAATTACGCGAGGAATTTTTATGGGCTTTTTTTCATAACGTGGATGATTTAATCAGACTCAGACGAGCGTTACATAGCTGCCCCAAGAAACTTGGGTTTTTCGTCCAGCGAAATAGCAAACTGATCGATGACTACACGCAATTGCAAACAAAATATGACGCTTCATAGCCCTAGTTGCTTTGGCTCCTAATACGTAACATCCAGTCTCGAGACGGGAAGTTTTTGAGATTCATTAAGACGGGATTCATTGAGAGGAGTTTTCATCCCGCAAAACAAATTATCGGTTATTATATACACCAACACCTCGTGGTTTAATTAACTTGTCGCAAAATACAAAAAGCATGTAATATCCTCTTTGGTTACTCGAGTTAGTTGTTAACAAAAAAATTAAGGTTATTAGTGTCATATCGTGCATGTGTTAAGCACCACAGCAACTTGATTGGATTCGAATCCAGTCCTTTTCAGTGTGGAGAGAGGAGGACTGTGTTTACACCTGTTCTGCTAACGCGACAACGTTTATTGTCAAAGAAAATATAGGCCTAAAACACGTACTATTAAGGGAATGTCCTTCTTATACTGTACAGCGTACCCAAAGGATTTCGCCTACAGTACCGTACTCGTAAATGCTGTGGAGTATTTCCTTGAAAGTGTCTTTGCTAAGTACAATTCATTCGCTTTGCGATGCATATAGCCACACAAAACACTTCCTTCTCGAGTGCGTTGTCATCTGTTCTTCACTATAAAGAGAATCCATTAATCAGATTTCTGCTTGTGCCCCGAGTGAAAAAGAACTCGCGTCATCAAACCCACACACATACTTAGTAAGACGTCAAAAACATATGCACACTAACGCTAACGGCCGGGGTTCGTTACCATTACGCTAGCAGCCATAGTGGCGTCAACCTATAAAGGGCGCCTCTTTCACATCGTGTGGAAAATTGTGGAATTTAATTTCCATCAGAAATTAAAAATTTTCCGCCATTGACCAGTTGGCGTCGAAACCTAAGCTTCGTGTTTTTCATCCCGTATTTGCTTTGTTTTGCATTCACTGTAAGCCAGGGTCGTCGGACTCTTTTTATTTTTTTGGTTAGGGATTAAAACATAAAGTGCTCAAAGTGGCGGATGAGAAGAACAGTTCCTTATCATTAAGAACACGTTTTGAAATAGAACTAAATTTTTGTTACCAATGTTTATATTTAGAGTTTAATTTTTTAAATAATTTTAAAAGTAATTTTTTTACAGTTTATTTTATTACATTGAACATTTTATAGTTAAATATGAAATACAACACTTATTACATAGCATTGAGAGGCGTTGATTGTCGTAGGATTTTAGATGCACCTGCAACTTAGGCCATATTGCGCCTATGTATTATGTTGGTAAATTGCTGATCTTAGTCGATTTTCTTGACGAAGAACCAGTTTCCAGGAGAGAAAATTCCTCTCGTCATTAATAAGTTTGTTGCTGTAGTAGGGTTTTAGGCATCAGCCACTAAGGCCATATTTCTCCGTGTATATTGTCTGGAAATTGCATGTGTTCTGTGGTCGATTTTCTGTTTTCTGGGCGAAAAACCCGAGTTTCTGGAGAAAAAATTATGTTATCCACGCCTGAGACCAACTAACTTAGCCAAGTTGTGAAAAAGGACCATAAAAATCCCTCCCGTCATCGACGGGAATCGAACTAAGGTCTTTTCCACCCGGTGTGTGTGGGGAGGGGGGCGATTCTACCAACTGTGCTACCGCGAGGGCCTTTACTGAGTCATTTCAGCCTTTTGATATCATTGAAGATACTCCTCCAAAAACCAGACCATGTGTTATTAGTCTTTCTCTTCCCTGTTTCCACAATTAAAGTTAAGCCTTTCCGACACATAATAATAAAAACATTAATTCGCATTGCTTGAACCCAGATAGGTGCTAGTATGCAACTTTATCCTCCCATGAGGCTGTCACCAGGACTGTGACTTGGATCTTCAGCACAGACAATGATATGCTGGATAACTTCTGTAGCGAAGCCAACAGCATCAAATACAGCGATTCTACCAACTGTGCTACCCACGAGGGCTAAAGCACAAAGAGGGCAACTCGTTGTGAAGGATTTGCAATATGAGATATTACAGTAATGATGCCAGTGTACAAATTTCGGTTTGTCTTAAAAAATTCAACAGTGAAGTAATGATGCAAATGCACTAGCTAACATGATAGTTTGAATCTTTCATTGTTTGAGACTGTTTTTAATATTAAATTAAAAATAATCAAAGACCACCAATGAAATTCTACGCGACAACAAGATAAAATGATCCCATCACGAACAGGTATTGAACAAAAAAAAAAGCCACTTAAAGAACTAATGGTAATGTTGCTTTTTTAATTTTTTTTTTGTAGTTTAGATATATTACTTAAAACATACATTTTAAATAATATTTTTACATAAAGCATTGTCGTTTAATGTTAACAAAAATAACGTGGAGGGGGCCTTTCTATGGTCTTTGCATTCAAGGGTATGTTGGATGGTCGATATACACAATTCTGCTTTTTCAACGAATTGATGAGAGCCAACGAATATTGGTTTTCTTTGGATTCGCCTCATCTAGTGGCAATCTGAGGAGCGTTTAACGTTTCATTGGCGTTTGTGCATACATAATGCGGGGAAAAAAGTAATGATGCTGGACAGGGAAAGTATTTTCTTACTCGTCTTTCCCAAAATACCAACCAGACTGATGTGATTGTAGAAACTTTGCCTGAAATAAAATGTCTACAAATTGACGATCATCTAAAGTTTTATTTGCTGTAAAATAGTGAATGTGCAATTTTTTTTCTTTTTAACGGTGACATTTCACTGTGTTATATCATGTGGTTGGTGGTATTACCACATAAGTGACTATTACCACGAAGAAATTACCTCTTCTTCTCTTCATTCATAATGCTCTTCGTGTGATAGTTTTGTTTCTTAAAGTTAAACATTAACTGCACCAATTTCTTTCTTTGAATGAAATTTGAGAAAAAATAAAACCAAAAAAAAAACTTCGAGAATATTTTCGGATAGCTGAAGTTTCGAATACTAGAATTCTGCAGTAGATGGAATGTCGACCCCCCTGCGTACACAGCTGCGCACGTTGCTGCTACTGTTTCGCAGTATCCATTGTTTCTAAAGGGGGAGGGATAAAAAAAAAAACATTTCTATTTGCGACTCAGTCTGTAGGTGTGGCATTACACAATAAACGAACCAGTCTAGTATTTTGAGCTTGTTTATTTACAACGGGGATCGTCAACCTTTTTTACCCCTGAAGGCTCATTTACCGATTTGGAGAGGGATACCAGGCGCTATTTGGGGAAGAAAATTAAACTATCTTAACGCCAGCTGCCCAAAGATGTGCAGAATCAAGATTTCCATTTAAGTGCTCGTTCAGATTCATTTCTAAAGCGTGATATTCAAAATCACGCGACACTTTGTTCAAAAGTAAGACTTTTCGCCTTTTATTTAATCAGGAATGCAGTTGGATAAACTACTGCTCTTTGTCAACATGGCCAAACTTAAATGTAGCGTGCCTTACTAATAAAACAGTATTTCAAATTAATATTAATTTCATCCATATTCAAAACAAGAATAAAATTTTCTAGGCAGTTCCTATTTTTAGCTTCTTGAAGGTGGGCACCACGGAAATTCTTCAGACTTACAATGGAATTTTAATTTCGCTACGAACATTATACTTTTTAGGTTGTATTTTTTGTAAAGTTGTATTTTTTTTATCGCAAAATAATCTATATAATATCCGTGTAGCTACACCATAGACAATTCTTAAAGAAAAAATCTACGATAGTAGTGTAAAAGGCATCATTTCATCTGTATTTCATATTGTGCTCATCCTTCACACACACAATATGAGAATACTAGTAGCATTTAGTTTTTCATTTTAATATTATCACAAAATAATAAAGAAACTCGCAAACCACCGGGGTAATCCAACCTGATTCTATCTCGCGGAATAGTATGAAAAATGTGCTGAAATATTGTTACTCTGTTTTTAATTCCTGATATTTTTAGATTCGAAATTTTTAATTATTCACGATTTATCATCTTTGTGCATGTCTGTGACAAATTAGATCAGTGCGATACTGTGTGTCTGCACGTGTTGGGGGAGGGGAGGGGAAGGAGCAAAAATAGAACTGAAACGATCAGATCTCAAACAAAAACCAAACCTAATATGTGTATATAAATACACATAATTAGGTCTATTACTCATACTACACTGGCTTCCAAAACTAAAGCAAATTTCAGTAAAAAAAAATAATAATAAAACCAGATCAGTTTAATTTCGCAATTAAGTGAATCTTAATGAATACAATGGATCGGTAAGCTAAGAATGACTATTAATTTTATTAGTGACAATTATGAATTAACATACAAATATCATGGTGGGCAACTGAAGAGTCATCACGATTGAAGCGAATGGAATATCAGTTGCTGACTAATAGAAGAAATAGTGGTGGTCCTCGCTCGGGACCATTACATGGTCCCGAGCGAGGACCACCACTATTTCTTCTATTGTATGTATTGTAAGCATACAGTGAGCATACATTTTTGTATGTATTGTAAGCATACAGTGAACGGATCATCACATACCGCATTCAAAGTAGCGTGGCTTGATTCCACAGTGGCGTAATTGCTGATGCAACCTATACAAAATTTATAAGGGAGCGGACAGAAAGTCACCTTATTCCTCCGGTGAACAAGTCAGTCATATCATCGGTTTCCGAGTATTTAAGAGTGTCTGAAAGAGCTCCCTAGATGTTTGCGCTGGAGAGATTCATTGAAAGACTTGAGTCTAGCTAGTCTCAAGCAGATCTAGCCAGATGCTTCAATATTGATGGCGCAGACGTCCACGACTTTTGTAGAATATTCCAAGTATCCGTGGCCAACTTCATTATAAACATTGTGTCATCTGACTGGCTATAGCTGCTTGAGCCTGACTAGCCCCAAGCCTTGCAATGGCTCTCTCTCCACGGCAAACGTTCAGGCAGGTGTGGCTCCTTTGCAACTTCTTGACACAATGGAAACCCTGACGTGAATTGGTTGTAGGAATAAACTTTCTTTCATGCTCACTTATGAAGTGATAGATTACATCGGTAACTATTTCACCTGAATGAGCTCATTAATTTGTATAATGTATGTGAAATCAATTCCATCTTTTTGGGTATGTAATTATCCGTTCAGTACACAGCTTAAGATTTTAAAACGAATGTCATTTTCGTTTTTTAGAGATTTTTTTTTTGTAAAAATCCTTCTAGTTTGATACTGTCTATGTACATTTTTTGGGTTTGTTAAGAGTTTGAAATTTTTACTATAAATGCCAGTATATAATACATAAAAAATAAAAAAAGCAAAGCATGTATCATGCAAATCAGTAATCCCATTTCCGCATCTCTCCCCATGCGCCATTATGCAGTGTATCTGATTCCTTTTAATTTCCTTAACTGGTCGTGAAAGTTAGGACCCCGTAAGGGTTGCTGAAAAGGTACATCTGGAAAGGTTGCTGAAAAGGAAAAATGCAGGAATTTGGTCGCTGTGGACATTTCGAGCACTCGTAAATTTTTATTTAAAAAAAGCAATAAATCAATAAATAAAAGATTGCTTTGAGTAGCAAAAATTCAAGAAGTTTTCTTAACCATATTCATTAGAATTTGTTATTATTGATCTCCTTTTGATCAAGTTTGGCGGGGTTGGGAGGATTCTTGATCATACTCCGGTCAGAGGCTTGCAATCCATGGCCCGCGGATCAATGGGAAAACTTCATCAAAATTTAGCTGACTTGTTAATTAAACACCAAAATTAAAATAAAAAAAAAACATCAACTTCAAATAAAATTTTAAAATATAATCCGATGCCGAAAAATAAACGGTACCCTGGAGATTATTCTTCAAGCCATTGATCTGTAGAAAAATGAATCTAATCATTCTATTGCGTAGCCATAATCCAACTGAATGCCTTTAGAAAACAGACCAAATACGAATTTGGTACAATTTATAAGAATGCTTACCACACCACTACATGTAGTAAAGTGGTGGGTTACACATAAGAAAATTTTCATAAATCTTAAAGGCCGCTTATAATGGGTGAACTGTCCCGTGTGTTCCAATTTCTCAACTCACCTCAGCGATGTACAAGAAGTGAAGTCAAGGTGGTGTTTCAATGCCGCTTTGATAAATCTAAAATAATTCGTTCAACGTTCAAGCATAACCTAGGACAACTTCATAATTCTGTAATTTAACTAAAAATCAATTATAACTAACCAAAAATGGTAAGGTAGTTCTGTGCTGGAAAATAGTCCATGTTTTATATCGATGTGATGGTTCTTCCCGTCAATTTATTACAATTGATAGGAACCATCTTATTAAATCAAATCATAAGGAAGGTTGTGTTAGTGCAAATCACAACTCTGGCGATTTATATATCATCTGAAAAAAGTGGACATACAAAACAGAATGTTTGTATTTAGGACAACAACGATACACGGCTCAGCAGTTGTGTATTTGTAGTAAATAGGGATAGCGATAAGTCAAACCAGATGGTGAGTACAAGTTTATTATGTGTGTTGTGCATACACGCGCATATTCGATTTCCTATTTCGAATGAAAACATTTGATCGGCCTTAATGTTGTCGTACTGATAGCCGAGTGTGTGTGTGTGTAGAGAGAGAGTTTAAGAAGGAAGCGGTCGATTCACTTTGGACAGGCACAACTAGGTCACCAGATGGTTTACGACCTTTGTTTCTATCCATAATTATCCACATTTAAATGGTTGCATAAGTCTTTCGGGAAAAATGTGTGTGGCGCAACCAGATCGTTAAGGGTGGTGTTGCAACTACTTCACACTGCATTCTTACGAATTTTTTCCTGCACCGAAAATGAGAGCAGTGGATGCATTTTCTTGTGCTTAGGATTCGCTCAATGTTAGGTCAAACTACGCGCGATAAAGAACTTATGTAGAGTCTGCTTTCTGTAGCAGATGTACGTGTATTTTTTGCCATCTTAAAATGTTTAATAATTTACTGCGCGTGATTATTTTTTATATTTCAATATGTGTTGTATTTCAGTCGAAGATTTAATTACGGGGTCGGTCAACCGGTGACGAGATGAGTCACAATAACAGGAGTTGGTGACCTGGAAGTCCCAACAAGAGAATACTTAAGGAGGACTTTTGAACGTTGCGATAATTTCTGGGAGGAGCATTTGTGGAAGAGGATGGGGGTATATATGAGTTGTTTAAACGTAATCTTAGTAAAATATTTGCCATTATGACAGTGGCTATGTGCTCGTGAGAAGGAATCACGTGACCAAAGTGTTTCATACTGTGTATTGTGTGCGATAGAATATCATTGAAATCATTTAAAAAAAAAGGCTTAATTAAAACTAATTAGTAAATAATAAATAAAATCACATTGTGCAATACGATTTTATTTATTCTTTACTAAATAGTTTCCTTTACTGCAGTATTTAAATAATAAGATAATAGATACACAATAAATAAATTTAATGAGCTTTTGAAATATTTAAAATTCTGTTTACACCTCGGCATAACCACAAGGAGTTGTAATTTTTGACCCGAAACGAGAACTTCTACCCAATAGACGACTTGTTTTCAATAAGACACGCGAAATATCTATTCAGGAGGGCGATATTATTATGTTTCTTTCGATATTTTTGAAAGGAAACAAATTGAAAAAAAACAGGAAATATGCTTCTGCTAAAGAACTTTCAAAAGATAGCAGAAATTTCAAATTTTTCCGTATGTGGAGAGAATTAATTCCTAAAGCAGAAGCAGAAACCCACTTCAGGCATATTGTAGCATTGAGTAACGACCATTAATTAAAAATCATTACATAAATGTAATTTATAACTTTTGTTTTTATATTTATGTTAAATATAACTAATTATTAGTAGCAAGCAAATTATGCCTTGATATATGAATGCAGGGAGCAGTGCATATCATCATAAGAAGTGGCCCTGATGCAACGTTTCTTTATTTACCCTCGTGAACATTTTTCTGTTTTCCTTTTGGGCTCTCTCAGCTCGGGAGGACCTAAAAGAAAAAAAAAATGACCGTATCATCCTATGGGGACTGTATCCTAAGGAACAGTTTCGTCCCATAAGGTGGTACGCCACTGTCACTGAGACCATTGGCCTATACGGAACATTGGATACCTTTTTCAGGACCAGTGGGTTGTTTAGACTGAAGGACATAACCACCATTGAAATTTTTGTAGCAAGACTAGCAAATATATAATAATTGGATGCCCGATTCACGAACATGTCCCTCTCCCGTTGTGTTGTTTAACACCTATGCCAAACCAACCTGTGGGACCCTCTTATATTTTGAAATCTCTGCGGTGGCGTATATTGGCGATATGGTGGTTGGGTGTATGATAATTTAGTATTAGACATAAAGCCTAGAAATAAAATAAAATCTGTAAAATACTAAAAGTTTTTCCTTCGATTTGTCCGAGGAAAAACTTTAATTCTTAGTATTGATTTGATACTTGTTTTGATGTTCTTAACCCATGTTTACTTATATGTTTTTTCCTGTACTGTGAATACAACAAATAATATATATTTATATGATGGTTGTAATTAAAATAGTTATTGCAGGAGAAAGAATCTAAATAAATAAAAAAATAATAATCGATCTCAATATAGGATGGTAAATGTCCCACTTTATATAAATAAATAGGTAGACATTTCAAATGCGAATTTCTTGCCTTTTTTAAACGCAGTACATGGTTTTGGTAATCATTCTTATAAATATTTAAAAACGATCTCAGACAGTTTTTAAATTCTGTACAGTGGGATCAACTGACGATGTTACCAACAGTAAATTCTAAGTGGGAAGCATTCAAGGAATTAATCGTGGAAGCTACTAAAAGTTTCATACCTATTAAGAAATATTGTTCAAGGTTTAGGCCTAAATGGTTATCAAATGAACTAATGAGACTCGTGACAGAGAAGAAAAATGCATGGGATGCACATAAATTATCAAGCGACTCAGAAGCCTTAGCTACCTGAGCACATTGACCCTGCTCAGGTAGCTAACAAACTAAATGAATATTTTGCATCGACATTCACACATGAGGAGTTATTCAGCGAGGGGAATGCCAGAGGTGTATTCAACTCTGGCAGTAAGCTACAGAATCTTGAAATAACTGGGAGTAAAGTGGAGGAGAAACTGTTGAAGATAAACACAAGAAAGGCACCTGGGGTGGATGGGATCTATCCAGTTATATTAAAGAAGGCGGCAAAGCAACTAAGCAAACCCTTAGCCATAATTATGAGAGCATCCTTAGACTCAGGGGAGGTTCCCACGGACCTGGAGATGTGCAAATGTGTCCCCAATTCACAAAGGGGGATCGAAGGGTGACACGAGTAATTACAGACCAGTTAGTTTAACTTCTGTTCCGGGTAAAATAATGGAGTCGCTGGTTAAAGATGCATTGCAGGATCATCTAGACAAGACTGCACGCAGCAATAATTCAGACACAGCATGGGTTTGTTAAGGAAAAATCTTGTCTGACAAATTTGATAGGATATTATGATGTGGTCACAAAGGAACTGGATGCAAAAAATAATTTTGATATCATATATTTGGATTTCAGGAAAGCTTTTGACACTGTTGCGCATGGAAGACTATTGTACAAATTGGAGCAGAATGGTATTAAGGGTAAATTGTTACAATGGATAAAAGGATGGTTGAGTGGGAGAACACAGAGGGTGCTAATCAATGAGTGCTGCACTTCGTGGACTAATGTTATTAGTTGAGTCCCACAGGGTTCGGTGTTGGGTCCAGTTGTTTTGTATATTTATCAATGATATTGATGAAGGTATATCAGGCTTAGTGTCGAAGTTTGCAGATGATATAAAGGTTGGCAGGGTTGTTAATGACAGTAATGGTAGTGTGCTACTGCAACAGGATCTAGATAATTTGGGCAGATGGGCTAAGAAGTGGCAACTGAAGTTTAACCTTGATAAATGCAAAGTACTGCATATGGGTAGAAGTAACCCCAGAGAAACGTACCAACTGTGTGGTACTACACTTAAGGTGGTAGAAAATGAAAACGACCTGCGAGTAATTGTGCAGTCAGATATGAAGTTTTCTGAGCAGTGCAGACAGGCTGCCAGGGCAGGTCATGGGGTTTTGTCAATGATATATAGGAATTTTGCTAGCAGGGAAAAGGAGGTGATTGTCCCTCTGTATAAGGCAATGGTCAGGCCACGCCTTGAGTACTGCGTACGGGTCTGGAGGCCTCATTTTAGGAAGGATGTAGATTTACTTGAGCGTGTACAGAGAAGGGCAACAAGATTGGTGAGGGGAATGAATTGATCCTCTTACCAAGAGAGGCTTAAGTTCTGCAAATTGCAGTGGCTGGAGACTAGGCACCTGCACGGTGATCTGATTGAGGTATATAAGGCCTTGAATGGGTTGAGCACGCTGAATTCTGATGGGATCCTTCCACTTGTTCAGATTACCAACCTAAGGGGGCATAAATTCAAATTAAGAAAAGACAGATGTAGAATAGATGTGCGGAAATTTGCCTTTAGCCAGCGGGTGGTTAATTGCTGGATTAAACTTCCATCTGTCGTTGTGGAAGTTGATAGGTTGAATAAATTTAAGGATGAACTGGACAGGCATTTGGAGGGAATGGTGTGATTTTTTTTTTTTGGCTGTTACTACATAGGCTCATACGCTTGCTTTCTTGCATCATGTGCCACTACTACTACTATTTTTAGGTATTTGCCAAAACAGGATATACCTTCACCTCACTTTCATTTTATTTCGCTGAGCGATAAACATAGATGCTTCTCTAATCTTTAATTTTTTGCCTCAAATCGCGCCTCATTAGCAACTGAATATCCCAGAAGAGGATTCTACAAGCGGAGTCGTGAACGATCGGTTGCCTAGCGTTGTGTTGGCCTCGAGGTTGGACTAGTGGGAGGGTTTGCGTAAAATATAACAGGACAGTCCGTTAGGAGATTCCCAAAGAAACTTGTTCATAAGAAAAATCGAAATTGCGTTGGTACAATGGAAGGATGGATTGCTTAACTAGCACCAACATTCTAAAAGACCCATTTCTCAGATCCGGGATGTATATGTTTAGTATCTTTACTAAGCGCTCAGTCCGGTTCTTTATCATTATAAACTATTACAATGTTGCTTTTACCACTACAATTTGTATAATGATGTCATCCAATTTAAAAGTGATGACGTTCTTTTTGTTTTTAATAATGGTATTTATATCGAACCATTTCTGCACATTCATGTTTTGCTTATTTGACTTCCAAACTGCTATTAAAGCAACAGTCTCACTGTTTCTGTTAGATAATCGATACACACCTCGTTATATAGTGGTGCCATCTAATAGAATTTTTCTAAACTAATATTCTGTCGAGTTATAAATTCATTCATCATTTTTAAAGCAAAGAAATAATCAAGTGTCGTGGAATATTTAAAAATATCAATCACACTATAGCTGTAAAAATATAATTTAATTATTTGAAACCCTGATTAACCCAGGGTGGTCGGATAAATCTTTTAAAAATATGCGAACCTATCTTATGAATCTAAGAATGGCAAAAATTAGATAGTGCTGCCATCTGGTAGGCGATGGATTTAATCGAGAATTCAATACCAGTTATATAAAAGAAATGAAAGCGAATCTAGCTATAAGCTGAACATTAACTGGCTTAAATTTTTTATTCAAATTTTATTAGACTGGATAATTATTAAATATTTTTGAGTTAACGTTAAAACGGGTACATTAATATGCATTTTATTCACTTCCTGTTGTCATTTATCAGCTTGGCCGTGTACTGCAAGGCCTAACTTTCATCTATAAATTGCTCTGAATTTTTGTGTTCCACTACATCACCGTCTAGTTTCCTGGAGGGAAACCAAGTTTAAAAAAGAGAGAGAGTGTGTGGAGGGAATGCAGAGTATAACATAAGAAATGGGTGTGAAAGTAAGAGTAAGGGGGGGACTTAGATTAAGGCAATCCTTCTAGTTAAAGGTGAAACATAAGCTCCACCTGGCGAAAGGGGAGGAAGAGCTAAACAGCAGGAGTGTGGTCGCCTTTGGCGTTGTGTGGATTTAAGCCACGGATCCTACCCAGTCCACGGACTGCATTAGCAAGTGTGGGAACTGGGGTGTTGTATACAGTATGTTTATACACGGATGACCACCTACCTAATATGATGGTCCTCCACGTGCAGCCAAAACAGCGCGTACCCGGCGAGACATGGACGTTACAAGATTTCTAAATGTGTCTTTAGAACAACACGTAACCAGTGGATCCTTTAACTCCTGTAAGATACGCTGCAGATCGGAGTTGCTGTTCCAACACAAACCACAGATGCCCGATGGGATCGATGTCTGCGGAATTAGGAGTTCAGAGAAATACCTTGAAGTCTTCCTCACGTTCCGCGAACCAGTCTCAAACAATCCGGGCGACGTGGCGTGGCGCATTATCCTGCTGGAAGACTGTTGCCATGAAAGGGTGTACCTGGTCAGCAATGACGTTTAGGTAGAGTGTATTCAGTGTCAAGCGGCACCAGGGGTTTTCCCCATCTCCGCGTTGCTTTCATTGTAGGTGTGCTAGTTCACTGGAAAGGCCAGAGATTTAAAAGTGTGTGTATATTGTATACGTATAGTGTTATGTACCGTTGTTCTTCTGGCAATTTAGCAGCTGGACCCCTGCTGAGGCCCAACTTTGTCCGCACTCAGCCCCGTGGAGGCAGGCCAGGTATACCAGCATTATAATTATTTACTCTGGCAGGTCCTGCCACCTAATTTCCTGAAATTTCAGTGGCTAGGATTCAAAAAATTTTGATCTTTCGCGTGGGGGGGGGGTTAGGTAAGAGCGCTACGATTTGAAAGGCCGAAACTATTGGCAAACAGTAATTTGGACATGATTAAATTTGGACGTGTAGGGCAATCGCTTGTGTACAGATAGAGTAGGGGAGGGAGACTAAAGACTGGGGAGGAGAGACAGAAATATGGAGTCAATAGGGAAGGCGACCCCAATAGGTGTCAGTGGGGCATGCCCATGCCCCACGAGAAGGAAAAATGGGGGTGGCGAGGAAGGGAGGAGACAAGAGGACAGGCACCTCCCCCCCCTGCCAGGGAGTTGGAGTGGAAAGAAAGCCAGGAAAGAGTGCCCAGCTCGGTCGCCAATTGGCGCACTGGCAGCAAATCTGCTGTTCAAGGTGGGGAAAAGATAGGGGTCCAACGAAGCAGTCAGAACCAGTGCCCCGATGTCATTCATGGGCTAGGTGTCCATCCAGGTAGGTTGAGGTCAGTCACGTTTATGAGTTATATACCCGACCAGGGTAGTGTCTCTTTTGCATCCCGGTTGGGTCTTGTCCGTTGATCCTGTTTCCATCATTAGGGAGGGCGGTCCAGTGCCTTTTCCATCCAGTGAGCCCATCGTTTTTGTGGTGTGCATCCTATTCAAGTAGGTTGGTTGGGTCAGACAATTTTGGTTTCAGTGCTGGTGTATTTGCTTATAGTCCGATGTTGTCGAAGTATAATGCCTGCTACAAGGCATACTGTGCCCTTAGTTCCTGATCGCAGAACGGGTTCTTCTTCTGGCAAAGAATTCCTGTGCAAATCTGGTGAGGTTCTTATATTCTTCGCTTGTGTCCAAGAGATGATGCTCCTGGCCTCGCAGCACGTAAGTCAATCTTGTTATTAGATTTTTACGTAGGTCCCCGTAGTTTTGTACATTCGTGCATGAGGCGGGTCCAGCTTTCCGGTTCGCCACTTGAACAGTTAGGGTTTTGGAGGAGGCCCAGAGATGTTAGTTTCTCGTTGAAGGGGCGGTGACCCGTCAATAACTAGGTGGCATATAGGCCTGGGTGGAACCATACAGGTAGTTTCGGGAAAACTCTGCCTACATCAGGTATGAAGCGTTGTGTCACCTCCCCTTTGGTTGAGTCTGTCCACCTGTTTTGCCATTCCTGTTTTAAGTGTGCCAAGAGCCGAGCCTTTTCCATTTTTTTTTTGTTTGTGGGTTCAATCGTAAAGCCCGAGTAGGTCACAGAGATTCCTTTTGATACGTAGTATGCTAGTCCGCATCTGACCACTTCGAGATCCAGTGGTAAGTATCCAGTAAGAACGTGGAGCGCCTCCGTGCTCATGAAGGCTCGGGTGGTTTTGAGCAATATTGTTCGTTGTGTCGAGTCCAGTATTCTTTTGTTGGTGGTCAGTCTGGTTCTATGGTACCATATTGGTGCACCGTATGTGATCGCTGGGAGAAAAGTAGTCTTGTAGTACAGCAACATGGTTTGTTTACTCAGCCCCCAGTCCCTGAGTGAGACTCGCACAATCAGGCCCAAGTAGTTCCTAATCTTGGTCCTAAGATGCAGTTGGAATGTGAGCTTGCTGTCAAAAATGATCCTGAGGTATTTCATTTGTTGGGCGAATTTGATTGTAGCGCGATTTATTTTAATTTGCAGTGGCCTCCTTATGTCCAATGTTCCCTTAAGCAAGAGGGAAGTTGTTTTGGCAGGCGAGATCTGTAGAAAGTTCTCCGTAGCCGACCGCTGTAGAGTATACAGAGCTTGATTTGCTCTAGTCTCAGTTGTGCCATATTATCTGCCGTCACAGTGAGAATTAAATCATCCGCAAATGCTTTGGTTACCACCTTCCGAAGGCCGGTGTTCAGAAAATCATCAAATACTATATTCCACAGCAGTGGTCCGAGCACGGAATCCTGGGGGCATCCCCTATGGATGTTCCTGCTGATCTGTTGGTATGGTACTTTCACTTCTATTTTTCTTCGGCGTGAGAGGTAGCTTTTGATAATATTATAAGGGTTGCTTGGGACCTGTGCCATTCTGAGCCTGCCCAGGACGCTCGGCCACCAAAGTGAGTCGAACGCCCCGGCAAAATCCACTGTAATAGCGAGAAAATACTTCTGTTGGCAATCATTCACTGATATCAGTAGGTTTCTCATCACATCGACAGTCGAGTGACCCGGCTTGAATCCGAATTAGTTTTTTGCCTCAAGGTTGGCAGTGGAGTAATAGTGTTGTATCCGTCTATGAAGGAGCCGTTCATATAGCTTACTTAAAACTGTTAGGAGCGCTATGGGTCGATATGATTCCGGGAGTGCCGGATTTTTGCTTGGGGCTTTGAGAATTAATTTGACATTTGCTATTCTCCACTCCACAGGGAATTAGCCAGCCTCCAAGCAGCAATTGTACAACCTTAAGAGAAGTTGAGGTTCTAGGTCAGCAACCTTCTTTATGATTTCAGGTTCAAGCATATCTCTTCCAGGGCATCTTTTGGGCCTAATCCGGGCAGCCGCTTCTTGGAATTCCTCCATTCTAAATGGTTGTTCCCTCTGTTCCGTGAGGTATTCTTCGTTTTCTTTGCACAGCTTGAGTTGTTGTTCAATGGATGGCTGTGCTGGTTCCTTCAGTATTACGTTTAGGAGGTTGTTGACTGATTCCTCCCACGTTGTTGTTAGAGTGCCTTGTAGAGTTTGAGTCGTCGTGAGGACTTCTCCCCTGGGGAGTTTGTTCGTAGTTATTTTGTGTGTGTGTGTGTATATATATATATATGGCGCCTCCGTAGCCAGGTGGGAAGGAGCAGCAGTGCGTAGCACACGCTTCTTGATTAGACCGGGGTTCGAGCCCGTCACCACCAAATGCGGAGGATGCGGAAAGGTCAGAGAATGACCACCGCATATCCCGGAGCAATATGGCCTTAGTTGCTAATGCTCCTAAAAACCAAAATAACTAACAAACAAACAAACTTTGTATATAACCCCCCAGGGATCCGCGTTTCCAGCTGTGGAGACAAGCAACTCCCAGGATTTTCTTTTACTCTTTTGGATTTTGTCTGTGTATAGATTTCTTGCCTCCCTATAGCGTTGTCTTAAGGCCTCCACCTCAGCCTGCGGCCAAGACCTGCGGGCTCTTTGGAATTGTTTCCTTCTATTTGCGACCTCCTTCCTAAGGGTCTGAAGCTCCCGGATCCACCATTCCTGGGGAGGGTCTTTTCTTGTTTATGGTTGCACTGCTGGACTCTGTTAGTCACTGTTCTTTGCAGGATGTCTGGATCAGTTTCCTTCTCTATTTGCTGTTGTCTAGCTTTGATAGCTGTGGCGTTTAGGTACAAAGTACAAAGTATGTTGAGGGTCAAACGGCACCAGGAATTTCTCCCATCTCCGCAAGTGTTCGCTGTATCGAGGGACAGTACTCTGTCAAGACCAGAGATTTAAAAGTGTGTGGATCATGTGTTGTGTAGTATGTTGTGCCCATTGTTCTTCTGGCCTATTGGCCGTTGAGCCCCTGATGAGACCCGACGTTGTCCGTACTATGCCAACGAGGAGGCTGGCCAGGTGTACCTTGAAATTTATTATACTCTGGCAGGTCCCGCCGCCTAATTTCCTGGGATTTCAGCGGCTGGGTCCTATAGAGAAAAAAAAAAAAAAGATAGATAATCGCGGTGGTATAATTGCAAATTCGCTGTTAAGTTAGTATGTGGGGTTTGTTCCCCGAAATTACCATGGGATTGTACGCTAAAATGACAAGTTCTAGAGGCCTAATGGGGCGGGCAATAATTTTGGTGCTAATTTAAATTTGGATGCGTGGGGCTTTAGCGGTGTATAGTCAAAGGGAAGGGTAGGGAGACTGAAGGCTGGGGGGAAGAAAGAGAAGTAAGGGGCCGATAGGGTAGATGGCCCCTGCAGTCAGTGGGGCATGCCCATGCCCCACCACAGGGAAAGGGGGATGGCAGGAGGAGGAGAAGACAGCGAGCCATCTCCCCCCCCTGCCAAGGAATAGGAGTGAAAGCAGGCTGGTCAAGGTTGCCAGCCCAGATCGCCATATGGCTAGGTGGCAGCAATGTGCTGCAATCATTTCTCTGAGCCCTTGCATGGTAGTATCTGGGAAGGTTTCCGTGGTTGTGTAGACATTCTGCTGGCCTGCACGGCATGGTTGTTTACTGCAGTGGTTGAGGCTGTGGGAGCGTCCTTCTCCTTGTGAAGAGGTCCTGGGCCAGCTGCGCGAATGCCTTGTATGTGTCAACTTCAGTTATGGCGAGGTCTTCTTGATTACGGAGGTTAAGCTGTGTTCTAGTAATGAACCTGCAATAGAGGTCCTCATATAGTGGGCAACTGTACATTAGGTGCTCCCACGTTTCACGTTCACCACAGAGGCAGAACGGTGTATTACTCAGTCCAAATCCTTGTAGTTTGTCTCTAATGGCCCCGTGTCCCGTCAGCAGGTAGGTGGTGTAGAGTCCTGGTGAGAGCCACGGTGGATAATTCGGGTATACCAGCCGTATGTTGGGTAGAAATTTTCTAGTTATTGCACCTTTGCTGGAGGTCTCCCAGCGGGCCTGCCAAGTTTGTTGGAGGTAAGCAGCGGAGAGACGGTTCCTTTCTACTTTGGGATCATTTGACAGATCTATGGTGTAGTCGAGGCATGTTGCCGTTCTGCCTTTGGTCAGTTGATAGAGTAGCCCATGCTTAACAATCTCCAGGTCCAGAGGGAGGGATCCCGTTAGAGCCTGGAGTGCGTGGGTACTTACAGTGTTACATGCTCTCGAGATGGTTAAGAGTATGTGTCGCTGTGTAGTCTCCAATTTTTTCCGGTTCACTGCAGTGGTAGCCTTGCGATACCATATTCCAGAAGCATATGTAATCGCTGCCAGGAAAATAGCTTTATAGTAGAGGCTGAGGGTTTTCCGCCTCAAACCCCATTCCTTGCGTGTGATTCGCGCAAAAAGTGCGGAGTATCCTCTGATTTTCTTCCGTTAGTGCACTATATGTGGTGTAAAGCTCAGGTTTTTGTCTAGTACGACTCCAAGGTGCTTTAATTCGGTGGTAAGCTTGATTGTGTTACCTTGTATCTTGATTTGAGGGGGTCGTCTGGTGTCTAGGGCTCCTTTTAATAATATAGATCTTGTCTTCGAGGATGAGATCTTCAAGTTATTGTTGTTAGCCCAGTCCTCTAGAGTTTCTATTGCTCTGTTGGCGGTGTTCTCCAGTTGCGCCCTAGATCCCCCAGGCAGCATCAGAACCACATCATCCGCATAGGCTAGGGGAACGACGTCACCGAGTTCCAGGTTCAAAAAGCCATCTAGAACCAAGTTCCATAGGAGTGGGCCCAGGATTGAGCCCTGTGGGCATCCTCTGAATACTTCTCTTGTTACTGAACAATATGGTGCTCTGACTGTCACGAACCTATTCGACAGGTAGGATTTGATGACTTGATACAGATTTGATGGTAGGTTGGCTTTCCGGAGTCGGGCCAGGACGCTTGGCCACCATAAAGTGTCAAACGCCCCAGCAAAGTCTATTGCTATGACCAGAAAGTATTTCTGATCTGAGGTAGTTGCAGCATTTGTAATATTTTCCAGGACATCCAAGGTTGAGCATCCCTTCCTAAATCCATATTGTCGGGGTGACTGCAAGCCGGCTGCAGTGTAGTGGATCCCTATTCTGTTTCTTAATAAGTGCTCAAAGAGCTTGCTCAGGACTGATAACAGTGCTATGGGTCTGTATGACCCCGGAAGGTCCAGTTGTTTGTTGGGACTTTTGGGAATGAGGCACAAGTTTGCAGTTTTCCAGGCCTGGGGGAACAGGCCTTCTTTGAGGCAGTGGTTGTATAGATTAAGAAGCACCTCTGGAATGGTTTCGACGGCTTTCTTGACAATCTCTGGCTCCAAAAGATCAGAACCAGGAGACTTCTTGTTTCTAATCCTCATGGCAGCTGTTTCCAGTTCAAGTTTGGTGAAAGGTTCTTCTGTTGCAGTCGTGTAGTAGGTTTCATTGTCTGCACAGAGGGTTATCTGCTCTGGGGTAGAGGGGGCAAGATGGTCTTGAAACATGGTATCCATGATGTTAATAATTGTTTCCTGCCAGGTCCGGGTATAAGTACCCTGCCGTGTCCTCGTCGCTGGTATGGTCTCACCCCTGGGGAGTTTGTTTGTGGTTACTCTGTATACCACACCCCAGGGGTTATCATTCCCAGTGGTAGAAACAAGGTGTTCCCAACTGCGCATCTTACGATGGCGAATGGTTGCCGTGTATAGGTTCCTTGCATCTCGGAAGTTCTGTCTCAGTGCCTCCACTTCCGCTGCCGGCTGGGAGCGCCTTGCCCGCTGGAAGAGTTTCCTTCTCCTGTGCACCTCCTGCCTAAGCCTCTGTAGCTCTGGAGACCACCAGGGTACAGCCCCCGGGGTTGGGTTTTTCTTTTTGATAGAGGTGTTGGCAGCTTCAGTGATGAGACCAGCAACCGTCATCTGGTGCTGATCCGGGCTGAGTCCAATGATGTTCAACGATTGGGCTGCTGTGGTCAGTGTGGCTTGGAAGAGTGGCCAATCCGCCTTCTCTATGGCATATCTTGGCTGTGCCTGCCTCACTGCTTGGTGTCGACTAAGGGAGCGCTGGAGCTCAAACGTGATGGCCCTGTGGTCCGACGTGGTCCAGCTTTCTTGGACGGTCCACGATGTTAGGTGGCCAGCGAGGGATCTGGTAGCCAGAGAGACATCGATTGTGGCCTCCCCCATCGAACTAGAGAACGTTGCCAGATTGTTTGGCCGGTTGAGGACTGTGTACGGACTATTTGCTAAGTAATCTTCAAGTTGTTACCCGTTCTGTACTCCACGTCTATCCGTGGTCTCGCTGAACCACGCTGGGGACCTGCAATTCACATCCGCTCCCACGACAATTTTACTGTTTGGGAAGTCTGTCTGGAGGCTCCTCAGATATCTGGTTACTGGTAGTATATCTTCGCCTGGGTGACAGTATAGCGATACCGCATAAAATTCACCCAGGGGCGTGATAATATGGGCACATGCAGCCCAGGATGTGCAGTAGTTGGTTAGTTTTGTTGCCGTTATATTTGGATTCCGAATCAATATGCAGGCCCAGGGTGTTTCTCTGTTATCCTGCACTATCTTATAGGCCAGGGGGTAACCCCTGACCTCCTTGCGATATGCATATGGCTCCTGGATGAGGAATATGTCGAGATTTGCCTCGTTCGCCTTCTTTGTGAGCTGCGCCGCTACTATTTTGGACCGTTGTGCGTTCAGTTGTATGAATTTAACCCTGTTGATGTTATAGGATTTAGGGCGTGTGGCCATAATTTAGTCTCATTTGGAAAGTGCTCTTTGCTTTACAGTACACTGGACATTCGTTATCCCTAACTGAGTGCTCTGCTGGTAGTTTATGGAATTTGCAATTTACACAGGTCGGCGGCTTGTCTTTATTCGGACACGTGTTGAAGTCGTGGCCACGTTCAGCACAGTGGCCACAAGTGGGTTGGGTTTGGGCACAGGTATGAGTGGTATGCCCAAACCGGCAACATCTGAAACACTTAGGGACAGCAACGTGTTCCCTAAAGCGGTGACTGCCCCAGTTTATAAACACTCTGTCGGTCTGGCTAAGCGTGACCCAGGCCGCTGGTGACAACTCGATGACCCAGTGGTAAGCATTTCCTGTTCTGGCTTTCGTCTTGAACTTGGGAATAATCAAGTTGGCAGGTTCTTCTTCCGGATGTGCGTGCTGGAGGTTTCTGTAATACAGTTCCTCCTGGATAGCAGTTGGTGTCAGATCATTGTCGAGGTTATATATTCTGATGCTAGGTCCTTTGCGTCTAGGGTGTAGGGCTTGAAGTCCGAGTGTTTGAATCTTCTCATTTTGTAGGATTTTTGTTGCGTCCTCTTTTGTTTGAGTCTCGATGATAATCCCTACGTTTCGGGTCTTCCTTACCGATTTTATTTTGGTATTTCTGAAGTCGTCTGCCAACTTTGTGACCACTAGATTTTTGACCTGTTCGCTGCTACTGTTTTCGTCTGTGGAGGTCGGGCGCAGTATTACCAAATGTGGTGTTGGCAGGAGGGTCCTGCGTTTCATCGCTGTAGTCGCAGTTGCAGTTGGGTCAGCAGTCGGTCGGGTCCTCAGCGCTTGCGCATACGAGGGAGCGCGCTGTGGCATTTGGTCTGCTCCCACGGATTGGAAGGCCTCCAGTTTCACTTTAGCTGTTTCGCACTCTAGGTTAGTTTGTAGTAGGACTGTCTCCAGCTTTGTCCAGATGGACACTATTTTTCCTCGAAGTCCAGTACCGTCGGATCTAGCGACTTTTCCAGTCGCTAGATCCGACTCTGGGAGAGTCGGATCTAGCGACTCGCTATTTTCGTCCTCCTTTACATTGTTGGTATTTTCTGCTTGAGAGCAGAGGATGTTCTGACTTCCTCTTGTTCCTTGCTGGCTTCTTGTCTCTCTGTCGCTCTGTTCGACGACCTGTTTTTTATTATTTTTCCGCTTGGGTGCGGAGTTCGTTTCCTCTTTATACTCAAACTGCACAGTTTCCAATAAAGTACTGCCTGCTGTTTCCTGCGGAGCAGTGTTTATTTGGGCGGTGTTGCTATCAGTTTCTTGTGGCATCTTGAACCAAAATTCGGATTACCGAGCTATTCCAGATAAACGAATGTAATGCGTATCGTTGTGGAAAGTGATTCACAAGATTGCAAATAGCGTTGACTACAAGTTCGTAGCACAAGTCCAAGCCGAGATATGGCGTGTCAAAGTTTCAGCTAACCCCCGCAGGTCACTGAGGAGGGGGGGGGAGAACACCAGGGAGCTGGGACTACCTTTGGTAGGTTTTGGGTCAACAAGTACAACGGTGGTGTTATTTCTGTCTATGGTGCATGGTTATCAATCGCGTCTTTAACATTTTAGGTTCCACGTGGGGTGGGTGGTGGAGGAAGCACATTAGAAATTTAGAAATCATTGTTCAGTAGTGGTAGTGAACTTCTTCCGTTCGATGACTATAGGAGAAAGTATGCAGCAGTGGGTGGGAGTGGGGGAGAAACAATCACTAACCCTGTCGCCACCTGACCTTGCCAGGAGCTTAAGTGACGTGTTGCCTTTAAGCAGAATATCACTGGGTTCGGCTGCGTTGAATGAACATTAAGCTTGCTGTTGGTTTCGACTGTTAATTAACTGGAATATACGAATACTTAAAATTTAGATTAAACATATTTTCCTTAGCAGACACTACAGGTTCTAGTTCTCATAAGCTTTCTGTTAAATTGTGATTCAATATATAACACAGGGGGTCACCCTCCCCAGTCAAGAGTGCAGTTCAACCGCGGTGGCAGGGAAATAAGTGGAATGCCACTCTCTCCAATGCTAGAACAATGCCGCCATGGTGAGCTGACACATTGTTGCCAGCGTTGAATCAAAAACGAGTTGAAATGCACTATCTCACCCAATAAAACTGAAAACAAATCTCACCACTGTGATCCACTGATGTAGATAAATCCTTCAGTACACAATTTAATTACCATACTAAACTTAAAACGCATAATCCAGACACATTTTCACGGAGCGATGAACAACACGTGTGAGTAAGAAGGCGGCCATTTTGGCGATTCTGGCGTTTAGGTAGGTGGTAGACGTCAGAGTGCCTGGCACATGGATGACTGGACCCAGGTGTCCTAGCAGAACATCGCCCAAAGTATGACACCGACGCCACCGGCTTGTTTTCATCCCACAGTGCATCCAGGCGCTATCACTTCCCCAGGTAAACGATGCACACGTATCCGGCCGTCCACATGGCGCAACAAGAAACATGATTAATCGTACCTGACGACCTTCTTCCAATCACTCACGGTCCAAATTCGATGTACGCGTGCCCACTGCTGGTGAACCGTGGTTAGCATGGGCACTCGGAGCGGCCTGCGGCTATGCAGTCCTAATTTCAGCAGGGTTCGATGCGTCACAACACATAGTGTTGTGACACATTACTCCTGTCACCGGCATTCCGACTATCGGCGAGTTGCGCCACAGTCGCCCCTTCTGTTGCCACGTACCATCCGGAAGAGCATTCGCTCACGTCGAGCATCGATGTGCCGTGGTCGTCCAACACCTCGCCAGCTGTCGAGGGTTCCCACTCCTCGGACCACTTTCGGTAGGTACTAACCACGGCTGACCGTGAGCATCCCACCAGCGGTGCCATGTCGGATATGCTCTGGTCCAGTCAATTTGGCCTTTGTCGAACTCGCTTAAGTCCCGTTGCCTTTTCCATCTGAAGAACAAGAGTAACACAGATTAACGCAGCTCAGTTTTTATACCGTGTTCCGACCTGCGCAAGCGCCGTAGTTCACCTGCAGTTGCTTCAATTTGGATAACGACTCGCTGGTTATAATGTTTTGGCTCAGGTAATCATACCTGTGCCAATTTCTACAATTAATGATTTAATTGTAGAAATTATTACGAAACCCCTCATTACACAGTCTTCTGAGAAATCTTTGATTTCTCAGAAAACTATGTAATGAGGATTTTCTAGTTTCCCCTATCAGGATAAGGTTCAGGATTTGCGAGAGAGCTGTGTAAACGAGGCATATTTTAACAACATAACGAAATTTACATACGTAATACCAAATTAAAACATAATATCACCACTTTCTCTCTCTCTCTCTCTCCACCACAGGAGTACATACTCTGAATGCCTATTCTTAGTTTGGTTTTCGGTTTCTCTACCCACCAATTTAAGCTAAGGGTTAAATTGGTGGGTAGAGTAATAATAATAATTCTTTTTCTTATGAGATGCAACAAGGATTACCTTTATTTGTTTGCTATAGGATGGCTTCTTTCGACCAACTCTCCTAGTCCAATGCGATAACGATTAATTTGTAACAACGATATAATTATAAGATTAAACGTCTTCCCCACTGTCAGAACAGTAGCGGGGCAACCCCATGGTATCACTATTGTACGTCCAACTCAACCGAGGGTTCCAACCACCACATCCCCCCCCCTGCCAATAAGGAAAACATCAGGTCCAACAACATTAAAACTAAATTTTTAATATTTATACCATGGGGCTGTCCTGCTACTGTTCTGACAGTGGGGAAGACGTTTAATTAATCTTATAATTATATCGTTGTTACAAATTAATCGTTAACGCGTTGGACTAGGAGAGTTTGTCGAAAGAAGCCATCCCATCCTATAGCAAAAATAAAGGTAATCCCTGTTGCATCTCATAAGATAATAGAATATAGGAATAATTGAACATTTACTAGCTCTCTGTTATGAAATATTTACTTCTACTTACATCCCTTAGACCTCCACTAACAATTTCCAGCTTTTCACTGACTCAGTGTATTCTGCTCATCGCTATACCATTACCATCTATTTTCCTAGCCTTACTAAATACTATCCCTTTTGCAGTATAAATCTGTTAATCTTTGTATACACACACACATATATACCAAGATAATAACGAGCCCAAAATTACTCAACATTACTAAATGTCTAGAAGCAGCCACTGCAATTCCTTGGAATGCACTTGAGCAATGTGATAATCAACTTGCCTTAGACCTTTTAACTCGCTGGCTCATCACAATTTCTAATTATGCAGCCTCAAAGAAAATAAGGATCTCTGAACGTACGAGAGGATGGTGGACTCCTGAGCTGAGTAACAGTTTTAAGCTTAAACAGGAACTGTACAAACAGTGGAAAATGACAGGACTAGCTCCGGATCGAATTGCGTACTCCAAAGGACGAGCAAGCTTCAACCGCCTCAAGTCTCAAGCCATAAAACATCACATTGAAACCACACTTCATAAGGGCTGTCCATCATACCGACAGAAATACTGTGAACTCCCTCCACAGTTTGATCCTGAAAGGTGGATGGACTTTATTGCACGAGTTCAGCAAAACCAACATGAGCCCAGTGATATTCCCATGTCTGATGATCATGTGCCCAGAGATGCACTTGAAACCATTCAATTAACAAGACAAGACCTTTTATCTGCGATTAATAAGTTGCCTGCAACTGGTACAGCGGGAATCGACAAAGTACCACAATTTATCATTAAATGTTTGAGCCCATTTCTAAGTGATCCGCTCCTAATAATTTTCAATAGCATATTAAAAGGAGAATTTTTCCCTCCAATATGGAATTTATATTCTGTTAGGCCACTCCCAAAAGTTTCCCAACTGAAGCCAGGCACTTTAGACCCATCTCTCGTTCCTCGTGTCTATTGAAATTACTTGAAAAAACAGTACTGAAAACACTTACCACGCACATTCTCCCGCACAGGCCCCAGCAAATTCATTATTCGTTGCAAAACAGATCAACAGTTAGTAACCTGATTATGACTACTAATGCAATCCTTGGATCATTTGAGGAGAAAGAAGAAATGGCAATCACATATCTTGATTTACAAGCTGCGTTCGATAGTGTTCACATCCCAGCCTTGCTCAAACTCCTTCGAAATTACTATCACATCACAGGCCCAGTATTGAAGTTTCTGACATCCTTTCTTCAGAATAGAATCATCCAAATGTACATAGGAAAACAAAGGTATACTAGACAAATACATGCAGGCGTTCCACAAGGAGGAGTCCTGTCCGGAATTCTTTTCACTGCTATCATCTACCCACTAATACACAATAGAACAGATATGATATCATATGCAGATGATTTAAAGATCTTCACAAAAATAAATTTGACCGATGAAGCCAAAAACGCCACAGTAACCATCAACAAGACCTTATCAGAAGTACAGCAGTACCTCAAGAATTTTGACCTGCAAGTGAACCCTGAGAAATCTGCCATCATAGTATCCTCTCTTAAACCCATACCAACCATAATTCAGCCTGCGATTGACGGAGTCCCGATCCCCTGCGTTGAAAAGCAAAGAGATCTGGGTGTAATCTTCGACAGAAAATTACGATTCCATCACCATATAGAAACGGTGCTAAATTCAACAAGAAACGGTGGGTTGCCAAGCAGCACTTGCTACACATTCACAACAGCAACCTGATAAAAATGTACATCAGGATGATGATTTTTGGAAGTGTACTGTATGGAGTAGAGTTGTGGGGCTCAGCTGCAGACACCACAATTAAACCATTAAAAGCCGCTGAATACTGGCTCCTGAAGTGGGCAACCTGGAAGTGTCATCTCCCACCACAGCAGCGCACAACACCGATGGCCAACGCGCTGAATTTAACCAGGTTTTCAGCATTAATGCACGAGAGAAGACTCATCTTCACCGTAAAAATGATTGCCGGGAGAGTCTCAGCACCCAACGTTTGGGACACCGTGTGCTGGCGGATTCCCCAACCAGGTCTCCGCTCCACTCCCAAGCTTCTTGCTCTTCCTTCGAGACTACATTTGAAAGATCGGTTCCTGCCTTATCAGAAGCTCCACCTGGTTCAATCCCTGGATGCTGACTTATTTAAAATCATAGATGATAAAAAGTATAGACGGATCATCCTAGATCTGCACGTGGTCTCCAGAACTACCAACTGATCTCAGATCGTAATGGCGGGGCAAGAGACTCTCAGAAAACTGGACTTGAGGAAAAGCTTTTGTTATCACAATTTGTTATTTTTGTTATTTTGTATTAGTTTTCCTTTCAAGTCAATGTTATCTGCTATGAGTACTTTTTTTTATTATTATATAATTTGCTTATAATTAATCTTTACAATTTCTTTATTATCTCTGCCGTTTGTTAACCTCTGGCATGGTGCCGTGAAGGGTATTGTATGGTCGTGGTACCTGCGTGTACCGGTGAACTGTACAATAAAGATCTTATTTATTTATTCTTTTTAGACATACATATACACCGATGAGCCAAAACATTATGACCAGCGAGTCATCATGCAAATCGAAGCAACTGCAGGTGAACTACGGCGCATGCGTGTGTCGGAACACTATAAAAAACATCTGCTATTGAGCTCTGTTAATCAGTGTTACTCTTGTTCTTCAGATGGGAAAGGCATGGCCGGATTTAAATTTGTCGTGGCCCTAAACTATAACCTGTATGAGGCCCCTCTCCCTTAATGTTCACCTGTAAAAATATTAAAAAAGAATTTTTTAAGATGGAGCGAGGCCCCAAGTTGTAGCTTGTTTACACCTAAGTTGTAGCTTGTTGGCACTGGAGAAAGGCAGCGGACTTAAGCGAGTTTTACAAAGGCCAAATTGTAATGGCCTGACGACTGGGTCAGCGCATTTCCGAAACGGCACGGCTGATGGCATGCTCACGGTCAGCCGTGGTTAGTACCTACCGAAAGTGGTCCGAGGAGGGGGAAACCCACGAACCGCCGGCGAGGTGTTGGACGACACGGCTCATCGATGCTCGAGGTTAGCGAAGGCTCTCCCTGATGGTACGTGGCAAATGGGCGACTGTGCGCAACTTGCCGGGAATTGGAATGCTGGTGACGGGAGTAATGTTTTACAACACACAGTACATCGAACCCTGCTGAAAATGGGCTGCGTAGCCGCAGGCCGCTCCGAGTGCCCATGCTAACCACGGTTCACTGGCGACAGCGCCTGTAGTGGGCACGCGAGCTTCGAAACTGGACCTTGAGTGATTGGAAGAAGGTTGTCTGGTCCGATGGATCATGTTTCCTGTTGCACCATGAGGACGGCCGGGTATGTGTGCGTCGTTTACCTGGGGAAGTGATGTCACCTGGATGCACCCTGGAACGAAAACAAGTCGGTGGCGGCGGTGTCATGCTTTGGGCGATGTTGCACCTAGTCAGCAATGATGTTTACCTCATTGCTGACCAGGTACACCCTTTTATGGCAACGGTCTTCCCCTCTGGTGGTACTGTCTTTCAGCAGGATAATACGCCATGCCACACCGCCCGGATTGTTCGAGACTGGTTCGCGGAACATGAAGAAGACTTCCAGGTATTGCCTGGCCTCCAAATTCCCCAGACATCAATCCAATCGAACATCTGTGGTTTGTGTTGGAAAGCAACTCCGATCTACGGGTCTCAACCACAGACCTTACAGGAGTTAAAGAATCTGCTGTTACGTGTTGGTACCAGATACCACAAGACACATTTAGAAATCTTGTAGCGTCCATGACTCGCCGGGTACGAGCTGTTTTGGCTGCCCGTGGAGGACCAATATCATGTTGGGTAGGTGGTCATAATGTTTTGGCTCATCGGTGTATATACATGATTATACTCTCTCTTTGTACATGTAACTATACATATGGGCATATAACTTTCTTCTTATACACACTTCTCTCAGTGATTTATAAACGAAATTATTGCTCCAACCTGTGAGCTGCACTACCCTTTTACTCACAACAAGATTATCTAATCTTACATATCACAGAAAGAAATTCACTCTCTCTCCCCCCTCCCTCTTTTTTTTATCTAACAGAGTGTTTTGTTTCTTATATAAATGTATTCAGATCAATCTAACTCATGCTTTCTAAATGTTCAACCTGTTAGTCCTATATAAATTCTATCTATTAACGAAATCAATTATCCTGGGGACTCCCATCTCTTGATCCTTTTCACACGGCTGTGTTCCTTAGTCCTGGCGTTCATCCCTATAGCCCTATTGGATTCCTTCTCTATAACATCAGGCAACCTACGTTCGGCATTCTCCATGTAGTTCTACGATTAAGACGAGGCTCATTGCCGAGTGGAGTTTCCTGCTTCCCACACATCAGAGAAAATTCTAATTGCTTTCTTGTATCTCTTCCTAAATATTTTTCCGCTCACCCACATTTTTGCACCAAAACTTCCGCACTTCTACATAACTTTCGTTTTATTTACCCACACTTTTTCTCCTTCAAAAACTTCTGAACTGCTCCAAAACTTCTTTTCCAACTCCTTTTTCCTCTCCCAAGGGTCTCTCTCTCTCCTTCCATTCTCCTCTCCTGACCAATCATTTTCTTTTCTTATATCTACACCTCTTTCTTCATTCGCTCTCGCCCCTTTTCCTTGTGTCGGCAGTATTCTGTTTGGACCAGACCCCCATGGAGTACGGAAAATTTATTGCTGAGATGCTTCCTTGGTGACCTTCAATTAACGTTGTTTCCTTTTACCCTCTTTGTTCCACGCTCTAACAGAGGTAACCGCTCTACAGTTTTAAAGAGTCTTTCGGGGTCGGTCTCTTTATTCCTCCCCCTCCTATTACCGAACATTACCTGAGTTTTGCTCCATCTCATTTAAATTCTTTAATTGTTTCCGTTTTCACCCGGACCAGCTTCCATTAACCGTGTTATCCAGCCCTCCACTTCAAACGAAAATCTGCTGGAAGTTTTAGATAAACAAGCAATTTGCCCAAAATTCCTTTTCTATGTATTTACATTCCGCCAAAAAAGAAAAATAAAATAAATTGTAGATTTGATATCTTATACAACGGCCCATATTGGGAAACAGGGTCAGCAGAGGTTTGTGGTTGTCAATTCCTGGAGTAAGAAAACAAGTTCAGGAGATAGGGTCAATCCAGTAGGTGCCACATCCGGGTGTGTGGTCAGTCCATTATGTGTTAAGTCCAAAGATAAGTCGATACAGTAGGTGTCAGGTCCAGGGATGAGGAGAGTTCGATAAGTTTATATTCAAGTGAGGCAGATCAAGGAATTTTTCAGTAAGCCTATGCATCACCGTTGTTTTGGTTTGCTGGGCTAGCGAGCAGGGATTTTATTCGTTCAAATAGGCTCTGCGCAAAAGGGAAGCAGGCTTTATAGCGATATGTATCACTGATGTAAATATACTCGTGTCCTCGAAGGATATCTTGTGTTTTTGTAAAAAGGGTGCATCGGAGGTCCTCGTAGTTGGAGAGATCATAAACGATGCGGAGAGATCATAAACCAATCTTCAGGCTGACCAAAGTGAGAGAGTGGATCCTGAATGATTCCCAGCCTTGACCAGTTATCAAGAATGTAGTGTGGAGACTGGGAGAGAATCAGGACGGAGATTTGGGGAAAACTCCTTTGTTATTTGGCCTTTCGTTGTTTCAAGCCATTGGTTCTGCCAGGTCTGTTGGAGGTACTGAGAAAGGCGCTTTTTCTCCGCTTTGATGTCGTTAGCGGGGTTGAAGATAAATCCCAGGAGAAAGCAGGAAAGTCACTCGATAGATGATAGTGGAGTCCCCGACCTATGACCTCCATATCCAGGGGAAGAACCAGAACAGTGATATTACTACCTATTATTATTATTTATTGTACCAGGCGTTCCCTGCCGTGATTAAAATGCTACATACAATATTTATTACAATTTACACTGCAACTGAACAGTACAAGGAGCTGGCAAGAACCGTATCCCTCACCTCACGGAGATGCTAAGACGAACAGCACAAGGAGCTGTCCTGTTCAGACGATAACAACCGACTACCAATCGCAATTTGGCGCCCCCCTTAAAAATATTTATATTTTTATTAATATAATAATAATTGATAACAACGAAATTTACATAATCACAACTAATAAAAAGTATAAATTAAAAATTAATTAGAAAAGAAACGAAGTGTAGGTTATACATACAAAAGTATAATCTTTATTTATATAACGAAGAAGAATACAATGAGATCAAAGTAAATAACTAAATAATGTTTAAATGGCCAATATTACATATACAATTTCAATGAATTTCTGGACTTAATATCCGATAATGTTCCATTAAAGGGTAAATAAATATTTTCGGTTAGATGTAATGCCCATATTAAAATGCAGCATGTCTGGGGTTGAATAAATTTATTAAGTGCTAAGGAGGAATTTAAGGAAAATAGCTACAGTATCACTAACATCGTGTATTTGAATATGTACATAAAATTAAAGAAATTAAATTTTACTGTTAGTGCAGGGAGGTGAAGACATCGCTAACATCATGTACGCATTCAACTACATTTAACATCATGTAGCTGAATGTGTACATGATGTTAGCGATGTTTTAACCTCCCTGCACTAATAGTAAAATTTAATTTTCCGAATTTCATCTAATTAATTAGGGAAATTATTATTGCATAGATAGTGAGTGGGAGGGGGGTGTTCGGGTCTGTATTTGTGTGTGTACATCGGCCGATTTTGGTTGGTGAGGGGGGAAACCCCCCCCCCTCACAGGACTCGGCCCAAGATCGACTAACTTGGTACTGAAAGAAAAAACCTCTGGAAACTCGTCCAGCGGGATTCGAACCCAGGTTGTTTTCAGTCAGCAAGCGCGCTGCCGCCGAAGGCACTACGCTACCGAGCCCCATGCGTACAGACCGTAACTTCGCTTACTTGAACTCTGAGTGCAGCTACATTACACATGATCACGGAAATGTAGTCAGCAGCTCTCTCTATGCGCAAGTTATTTATTAGACAATCCATATTTAAAGGAAAAAATCAAACACCATTTATTTTTGATTTTCTTTTTCTTTCACCATTATTACAAATTACATAATAATCAAAGGTATTTGTATTTCTTTATGGGAAAAAAATTACAATTTATTAGTCATTTCTGGATGATGCATTATCTATTTATGATTGGCAATAAATGATAAAGATAGCAGCCTTCACCGTGTTATGGCAGAAATGAACGAAAATATTTGAATGCATACGCGTTGTAGACAGCAAATATTTGATGGCGGACATTAATTAGTTTTCAAGACAAGATTTTAGTTAGATATTCACATAACATTTGAAGCGGTTTGCCGAATGTTGTATACTCTATTAAAATAGTCGTCAGTTGTGGTACGAGATTCCAAACCACCAAACAGAGGTGTACATTGGGCAATGTTGCAGACTAATCCGCGAAATTCAAATTAAGTTCACACTTCGCAATCGGACTTGAAGTGATGAGTTTTCAGCTGATTGCAGTTCTGTAAGCTTTACTAGCCAGAAAGTTGTGGCTCTCGATTCTCTTTTGGTTAATTATGTAATATGGATGGGAGGTACAGGAGTAGCCTGCACGAATTATTCCATCACCACAAGGAGCTTATAGAATAATAGCTTTTCTCCTTCTTTCAGACATCAGAAATAATGTTATTTAGGGGTAAACAACATGCTGCTAATCGAAATGGTAACCGCACATCCTATGCCCAACCTAATCAATTAAGACTTCCATTTTCTGATAGCAAAAGGCCAGCTTACACATATTCCGCCATTGGCCTAAAACGTAGTTCTTAATGTAATCAGACCAATGCCAATCATTTTTCTCTAGCCATCTTGGGTCTGCCCCAACTGCATGAGTACACGTCTTCTTCGAAAAACCTTCACGGCAAAGGTTAGAACGCTGCAAAAGTTTCTTTCGTTGCAACGAGACATACCTCACATCCTGGTGTCAACGACTGAAGGTGAGGTTCATTACACACTAATTCCAGGTCTTGATACCCATGGTGCACTCACCAATCCCCAAGGCATTCCCACAAATTAGTAAAAAAGAGTCATGTCGAATAATAAACAATGTGGATTACACATTTGGATTGAACTAGGCAAGCATACCTCTGCCAACCTAGTCGACATATGGAAGAAACTTTTCTGTTATCAGTCCTTAGAAGCTGCTTTCCCACCGTTCTTGCCATAACCGGGCCAGGAAAGTCCATATCTGTTTCTTTTCTTCCACGGGCCACTGTCACATTGCGCTACAATGGACATTCTCTCATACATTCGTTCTTTCCGATGGTAAAAGCACATTGACCTAAAAAAAAGTAGACTGAAATCAAGAGGCATTCTTCCAATCAATACTTGCAGTACATCATTTCATTCCGACAGGAATGCCATACTGAGCCATAACAGCATCGCAGGTATCTTGCACACATTTGCCTTTTGCAATGCACAGTATATCCAAACATGAGCACCATAATCAGGGGCCGGAAGAGGGAGTATATGCCCCCTTAACCAAAAATTTAAAATTAAAGAAAAAGAGCACAGGACGCGTTCTAAAAAAAATTCAAAAGGCTAGTCATGGTGACTAGCCTTTTGAATTTTTTTTAGAACGCCTCCTGTGCCATGCCTCTTTACGATGATACCTGGATACGCCACCGACCGTAACCAATAATTTAATGGGAAAGACATCTAGAAGGTGTAATCAGAACCGGCCCCAGGTACTCTCCAGGCTGATTGTAATGTCCTCTTTCAGTTTGGATTAATTTTTCAATTGAATCAAATTAAAATAGGGGCTTCTTGTAAACATCAACGATGCGTTCTAGCATGTTATTCAATTACAAATTCAATAATATATAGCCTTGAAATTAACAGCGCATTCTGTGTGATCAGTCTATGCTTTGTGGCATGCACAACTACAGTATTTTCCCCATTACTTATTAAAACTTAAATTGCTAAATTTCGAGGTTGAAGAGCGATTTGAGTTGGCTGTGCACGCACAGCCTTACTTATCAAATTATACATTGTGGCGCAACATCACCGGATATTACTTTTCGCACAGGAGTTGCTTAGGCCCGTTGCTTTCAGTATCCACATCAGTGACCCAACATACAGTTTTACGCTTGTAACTCAGTCTACGTTATATTTATTTTACGAATGAGTAGACAACAATACAAAGGTAATATTTGTACAAGGGTAATATTGTCTCCTCAAGAAATCTTCCCAAGACAATTCCATTCTTTATTTTTTGTTCATGCCCTTATCTCAACATCCCATACCATTTTCTCCAAAAATTGGGTCCATAAGTTCTTTCAGAAGGATGACCTTCTTGATCTTACCACCTTTGCTCCTTTTTACATTAAAAATGTAACTAAATAAGTGGTCAGTGATGGAAATTAACTCTTATAAAGAGATCGAGTAAACTTCTTTCAAAGATACAGCTATGAGTACGCAATACTGATTGATCTTTATTAGTGGCTTGTTCAACAGAATGACGACTTTCATAATCAGTTTAGAAATGCATTTTTTAATCAGTGTAAATTGCCAGAACCACGCTAAATATTGTTTTGTATACTCAGTTCTTACAACTAAAATTCAGCAGTTTTCGTATTAGTGTATGGAAAGTATTGAATGATACTAGGACTAGTATAACTATGGTTATAAATAACAGCTCTTGAAACTTGTAACTCCGTGTTTCGCAACCTGTTTATCGTTGCTCATGAGTAATCATTTATCGCTCGGGAATGCTGGCAAAGCCAACTAGTCGAATGTGCATAAACACCCCGCATTACTCATCACGGATCTGGTAGGTGTAAAAAGACGCAAACTTGTCTGTGAACCAACTAAATACAAGTAAATTGCACAATTAGTGTTTTTTTGGTTCGAAATGAAAATAAACTTCCTCTTTTCTTATTCATATATATCCTTCCATCAAGCTCCTTATAAAGGAGGACACATGCACAGGTTTCTAAAATTTAAGCAAACAACGTACTTTGTATCATATTTACTGTATACTGTAAGTTATATACGTGCAATGATGGGATCATTATACGCCCAAAAGATAGCACTGGCTTCACATACCGCACGCAAATTAAGGTGGCATGATTACACTGTGAAATAGTCGCTGAAGTATGCTATCAAGCAATTCTGTTTCATGAGGAAGCGGACAAGAAAAGGAGTTATTCCTCGTTCGAACCAACTATGACTGAAGGGTTCACCGGCATAAAACTTTGCGCTGGAGATCCGTCGGAAGGCTGGTCAGTCTCAATAGACATCCAGATGCCTCAAAATATTGAGGGTATAGTGATTCACGGCTTTGGAGAAGGATCCAAGAGTCGAAAAGGAACCAAAAGACCTTTACGGAGACGCGCTGTTTTTCCTTAAATTAACACCAAAGAAAAATCTATTCCTATTTGTATCTTTGAAGAAGTTCATTCAGTATGTTTATGCAAGTTAATCCGTTTGTACCTGCTTTATGTAATACCCTGGCATACAAAATGGTAACAATAGCATTTAACTTTAAATAAATTTGGATCGAACTTTTATGTAAGAATTGACACGATAAACATTCGACTATTTTCGCTATTAATTTTATTTTATATCCGTGTAAAAGCGACTTCACTCCATTCCCGTGATCATGGACGTTTTTCTCCTTGAAAAGAATCGAATTTTTAAACATGGACGACGTATCAGTCATCGTAAACATCACAATTTGAAAAGTATGTTTCGCAGAAATAAAGGTGGAGGATACTTTTAGAACAATTTTAAATTTATATTTTTGTTGTCTGTGAGAAGACCCTGTAACTTTCTCAGTGTTGTGAAATTAGGTTGAAATAAGGCAAGGACCCTGAACGAAGACAAATATTTTCGCCTGTTGGCACGAAGACGCAGGTTGCCAACGTTATTTACACTGGACCTCACAAGGACTGGAATTTCTCCGATAACACCATTACCGATTTTAAACTAGGAGGGATGTTCTGGTTTAGGATATTTCCCAGATAAATGTTTTTCTCTGAACCAATATGCTTTCAGGGATGAAATCTGCTCAAAGCAGAAGAGACCCCATTCACCTCTGCTTTGGCACAAAATAAAAACACTCAACCCTCGCTGAAGACTGACTAACTCTGCCATGTTGCAAAGAGTCCATAAAAATTCTGGGACCACCTATTTAAATAGGTGGTTCCTCAGATTATACATAGGGCTGTTGCCAGTCTATGTATGGTCTGAGGATGGGTTCCATGATTAATGCATAACACTTTGGAAGTTTGTTTTCTTGAAATACAAAAATTGCAGTACTGCTTTTATAGTAAATTTTCTGTTTGTGCTTTCCAGTAGTAAATACAATCTTTTTAAAACAATTACTTTTACTTTTTCTTTGCAGGTTCCTTCTCTGCAAGTCTTTCCCGTTTAACGCCCGAAAGAAGAAATAAAATTGAACAGATGCAAAATGCTTCCGTTTGTGATCTTGGAAATAATAGCCAATCTATTCCGCTAAGTTGAAATGTAGGACATTTATTCGTTCTTCCAAAGATATAAACTGAGAATGAAAAGGAGCCAGCCATTCCTGCATCTTCTAGAAGTCCGGTGTTTTTCTGAACTTACCATTCTGTTTTTTCAGTGTCTACAAATAAGGTCACAGGGTATTTTTAACTAAATATGAGGTGATTCATTACCTGAGTTGGAATAAATAACAATAGCAATTATTAATTACACTAAAGGATGCAGTAAGATACGTTTTTCTATGAAATTGGACTTAGGGCATTCGTGTTGTGAAGTTTGATTGAATAAGATTCAGTAGGATATGGAATTTTTTTTTACTTACATTGTCAAAAGATTCTGCAGTAAATTATTCAGATATTTGATAAGTTTGAAGATCGAAACGATAATTAACTATTAATTAGCAACATATGATTTTTACCAGCGAGGTGGGTATTCATTTTTGAGCCTGTCAAGTGAGCTACTACTGATATGCAAGTTTACCAAGAGCGGCAGACTAATGGTGAATGAATGATTGTGAGAAACGAATGCTGCAGTTCCTGCAAACCAACAGGAAAGTCAGGACTGTTCTACATACTCTGTCTCGAATCAGGTATCAGAGCAGACGGCCGACGCGACATCTCCTTCCGACTCCACTTCACGTGGACAGAGGGGGGGGGGGGGGGGGGTACAGGTATAACGAAGACAAGAGGCGCTGTTCTGAAATGGGGAATGTTTTCTGACCTTCCGCGATTTGTCTCACATACGTATTTGCAAGAATTCTTGGCAGCAGAGACTTATCACCATCACTGAGGGACAACAAACTCACATCAATATTACTGCTCTCTCTCCTGACGAGGATGGCTTCTTCCAGCACGATAAAGCACCGCACCAGACATGCATACAAATGCTGAACACTCTGAAGACCATCATCCTACTGATTTCAGTTGCAGTGAAAGTTTGTGGGATGAGATCGACTGTCAAACATACTGTATATATCTGCCACCCTTTATAAATAGCATGGTGAACTACATCTCCAAATGCGTTCACGCACCTTGCAAAAACCATGCCACGACGTTTGTGCAAGTTGTTTTGGGACCCTCTTGGAGGGCCGACTCATTATTAGATAGGATCTTTCATTGTTCTTCCTGCGTATCCTATGTTCATTTGAATGAGAATATATGACGAAATGTTGTTCATGATGCTTTCACGACAGTCACCATCAGTTTTCCGTAATGTTGTCGGCAGCAAGTATAAAATATTTCAAGTTCCCCCCCCCCCCTTAGTTTGCGGTTTTGTCTGTTCCGTCACTTGGAGTATTGTAATCATTCAAGAAAATGAGAAAAACGGCCTGAAACTCTCCAAACTTGTAACTTCCTGTAACAGGCTCGTGTTTTTATGACTGCACCTGATGGAAAGGTATCTAACAACTAGTTTTTTTTTTACAGCGCAGGGACGAAACTTTAAGTGCTAAAATACATCAGAATAACCAAATAATTTTACAGTTTCTTGCCTTAAAAAAAATGTCACGTTGTTATAATGTAATTAATTTTTATTTATATTATAAATGCTTAACTACCCTAACACATACATATGAAGTATTTGCAAGTACATTTTTTTCCCAAGGTTTCTTTCGAAATCACGGTGTTTGTTATAATTCGGAATATTCATAAACTGAGAAAAAAAGCAATGTTCAAATAACGAGTAGTTTCCTCAAATACGCAAATAGTGGTGTCGATATTAATCGTGCGAGTAACTAATACACTGTGCTGCCACTTTATTAGGTACACCCCTGCTGTGCACACAAATGGTTTGACCTACAACGTTGCAAGTCACATGGCCACAGTTGTGGATATAAATACAGCAGAACAACCTTTCTAGCATCAGTTAAGCGTACAAACCGTAGCAAGAATGGGGAAAACGAGTGATCTAACGGACTTCGAACGTGGCATGGTAGTAGGTGCAAGACGTGCTGGACAAAGCATCTCTGAAACGGCAGTTCTCCTGAACTTTTCACGCACCACAGTTCCAAGGGTGTATTGAGAATGGCGCAACGAACAGAAAACATCCTCTCAACGGCACTCCTGTGGAAGAAAATCGCTTGTTGATGAGAGAGAGGTCAGCGGAGGATGGCTAGAATTGTGTACGCAAACAGACGGGCCACAATGTCGCACATCAAGTCAGAAAACAACCTTGGTACGCAGAACAAATATTGCAAGACCACTAGTCGCACTTTATAGCGAATGGGCTACAACAGCAGACGGCCACATCGCGTACCTCTGTTATCAATAAAGAACAAGAGAGTACGCCTCCTGTGGGCACAGCAACACCAGCACTGGACTTCTTTTTTTTTTTTTGGTAGTTGTTGGCGCATCGGCTTCTGTGGCCATAATGCACCTCCCAAGGTTTTTGCAGTACTTTGATCCAAGCCCGAGGCGGGAATCGAACCCGCTACCTTTGGGTTGCCAGGCAGGCACTTTAGCCACCCGGCTAGCCCAGCACTGGACTATCGAGGATTGGAAAACAGTTGCTTGGTCTGACGAGTCGAAGTTCCTGGTGCATCATATTGATGGAAGGCTCAGAATTTGGTGAAAACAACATGAATCCATGGACCCGTCATGTCTGATGACTACTGTGTAAGGTGGTGTGGGGAATGTTTTCTTGTCACACGTTGGGTCCATTGATACCCATAGATTCACGTCTGAATGCCACATCGTTGCTGACAAGTGCTTCCGTTCATGTTGACACTTTATCCTCAATCAGATGGTTACTTACAGCAGGATAATGCGCCGGTGCACAAAGCCCGAATCACTATGGAATGGTTCCAGGAACATGACAATGACTTTTCTTTGCTGCAGTGGCCCGCTCAGTCCTCGAATCTCACTCCTATTGAACATCTTTGGGATGAGCTGAAAGGGCTTTTCACTGCAGGCCTACACCTCCGTCGAATCTCAAGGAACTGCGTGTCACACTCATGTCTGCATGGTACTCCATTCCTGCACAACGTTCTTAGCATCTTGTTTAATCCGTGCCTAGACGAATTCAGGCTGTTTTGAAGGCTCAACGCGCTACTAGGTAGGTGTACCTAATAAAGTGGCAGCACAATGTATCTCTAAATAATTAATATCGAACACTGGGGAGTATATAATGTGTACAGAAAGGATAGGAAGAGTTATGCTGTTAATTAATAAAAACATAAAATATAAGGAAATGCATCCAGTTGACATAGATGGACAGTGAAATGTTGATTCAGTTTGGTGTGACGTAAGCACTGGGAAAGCAAAAATGAGGGTAGGAGTTTGTTAAAACCTAATTACTCTGATGGGTACAATGAACAATTATACAGAGAAATAGAGTGGGCCAGTAAACCAGAGTGTCTTATAATGGGCGATTTCAACTTCCCAGATATAGACTGGAACTTGTGGGTTGGTCACTCTCACACTAGCAACTCTTTGTAGATTTAGTGGATGATTGTTTTCTGCAACGGCATGTTCGAGAGGCAACCAGAGAGGGTAACACTCTTGATCTGGTTATCAGCAGTGATTATTCGTGTATAAATAATTTACAGATAAGGGAACCACTAGGTGGCAGTGATCACAATGTGTGCTGATTTGGGATTTTCTCAAAGGTGCAACTGCTATCAGGGGTAAAGGGAAGGGTTTTTGCTTTCGTAAAGGTACTACGGTGGTCTGAGAGAGTTTTTAAATTCTATACAGTGGGTCCAACAGCAAATTTTAAATGGGAAGCTACTAAGCTTTTCATACCGATTAAGAAATATTGTTCAAGGTTTAGGCCTAAATGGTTATCAAATGAACTAATGAGACTGGTAGCAGAGAAGAAAAATGCATGGGATGCATATAAATTATCAAGTGTCACAGAAGCCCTTTGGCAGATATAAGCTAGTCTGTAATCAAGTCACAAAGGAGGTTAGGCAAGCAAAGGCAGATTGCGAGAAATCTTTGGCAAAGGATTTCTTTACTTATATAAACTCTAAAAGGAAGGGGTTGAATCTGATTGGTCCACTTGATATCGATGGTTCGACTGTTGATGATCCTGCTCAGATAGCAAACAAACTAAACGAGTATTTTGCATCTATATTCACACATGAACAGTTATTAAGGTTTTAAAATGTCAGAAGGTTATCAAATTGTAGCAGGGTGCTTAATGATTTTGTAATAACTGAGAGCAAAGTGGAGGAGAAATTATTGACGTTAAACATAAGAAATGCACCAGGGGCGGATGTGTTCTATTCAGTTATATTAAAGTAGGCGGCAAAGGAAGTAAGCAAACCCTTAGCCAAAATTATGAGGGCATCCTTGGACTCAGGGGAAGTTCTCACGGATTGGAGACGTGCACATGTGTAATTCACAAAGGGGGATCTAAGGGTAATACGAGTAATTACAGACCAGTTAGTTTAACTTCTGTTTCAGGGAAAATAATGGAATCACTGGTTAAAGATGCATTGCAGGATTATCTAGACCAGGCCTGGGCAAACTGTGACCCGTGGGCCACATGCGGCCCGCGAGCTTTCATTGTATTTTCGAAAAAAGGTTTTCTTATGTTATGCCTTTTGCGACGCCTTTTTGAAAAATAAATTTGTATGTAATACATTATAGAATTTGTCGACTTGTAAATTGTTTTTTATCATCTCTGTATTGATTGTTCAAATTGAGATAGAATTTGAAATTGTGCGCGAACCGGAGCGATCCAACGGGCGCTTTTATAACGGTATAATTTGCGATTATAAACTAACCGCACGAGACAACGGCTTTGCTGTGGTGGCAGAGTAATAGGATAGGACTGCTGACTGGCCGCAGTTCCAATCTGTTTTCTCTGACGGTCATCCCGCAGTTAGTTTTTTTTGCGTTATCTTCGGTTACTCTAAAATTTATTGGTCTGATCATTGAGAGTAAACTTACGTTTACTAAACACTTTGAAGATCTCTCAGAGAAAGTCAAAAAAACTTACCTTCTCACTTCTGCGTCTCTCTAAACAATCTTGGGGTCTTAATTCTCGTTCTCTACGGTTATATTACAAAGCTGTGTTTCTAAATTTCACAGCATTGAACGTAAAATGCGTTTAGCAATGTGCAGGGCCTGTAGGACTGTGTCTACTCCTGCTTTGCAGGTCTTTAACGGCTGTCTGTCCCTCGATCTCTTTCTTTTGTACCGAGGCCTGTGCTTCTACATTAGGCACGCTGTCCCTGTCACCTTTCTTGGCATTACCATCGATGTCACTGTGGATCTCAAGGCAGAGAAAAGATGCTGTTGGAATATTTTGATGCAGAGCTGGCAAGACAGATGGTCCGCTACCTCTAAGGGTCTTGTTACTTTAAAGTTCATCCCTAACGTCACCTTTGCTACGTTAGAGTCCACTCAGAAATGGTTTCATCCTGGTCTGTATATTCTCTGCTTACTCTCTGGTCATGGCTCCCTTAATGCCAAACTTGCAACTTTCAACCTTGCTGAATCACCTCTCTGTTCTTGTGGTGACCCAGAAGACTGGGAACATATTTTATACCACTGCCATCAATACCTTCGACAGAACCTTCTTCTCTCCACCAGTATCACTGTCCCCGGAAATGAGCCGGACTTCCTGAGCATCAGAGAAAACTTCCAGTCCCTGCAAGAATTTGCTCGTTATGCTTTTGATCGCCGGAGACGCCTTTTCACTCAACTATGGAATACCTCCTAGCCTTCCTAGTCGAGACCCCTGCTGGCACTGGCTTTTGGCCAGTGCGGGATGAGATATATATATATTTTCCCCCCTCTTTTTCAATTTTATATTTCTAATTTATTTACTTATTTAATTTTATTATTTATTTTTGCTGGTTTCCTGGGTTTGGGCTGCCCGATGGACAGGATTTTATTGTGTAGTTTTTATTATTCTCTTACATTTATATATATTTTATTATTATTATTTTTTTTTAAATTTTTTATTTCATTTTATTTTTCCTCTGATATTAGGGCAATAAAAGTTAGTAAACCAGAGCGTTCGCGATATGGTAGTTGTGGCCTACCTCCCCGTGGTGTAGACGGACACTGGGCAGCTTTCCAGGTGATCGCCTGCTTGGTGACAAAACGGCCAGAAACAACACACACACTTCACGAACATAATATTACAGTGCTTTCTGTAATCATCACAGTGTACAAAGGCGGAGATGAATTGATGTTCAGATGGCGTCCTACATAAGATACTATACATGTCTACATCTTCGGTTACCATCTTGGTGCCAGTAGCGATAAAAATAATATTTACGCCCTTTTCAAAATGAATAAAAAACGAAAAATTCAACAAGAGCATCGTGTCTTCAATGAAGAGTGGAACACAAAATATTTTTTTGCTAACATAAATAACGAGACTATTTGTCTCATCTGCCTGGAGAGTGTCTCAGTGTTGAAAGAGTACAATATTAAAAGACATTTCACTACTAAACATTCCGAATATGGTGCCAATTCAACCCCGGAAGCGAGAAAGAAAACTGCTGATGGATTGATTCAAAATGTATCTAGACAACAAAATGTGTTTATGCGGCTAACTAAGGAACAAGAAGCTACTGTAGAGGCAAGTTTTGTTATTTCTCGTACAATTGAAAAAAGCAACGAGCCTTTTTGTGATGGAGACTATATTAAAGAATGTATGACTGAAGCTTGTAGAATTATATGTCCTGACATTAAACACAAATTTGAGTTTATCTCGGCGAACCGTAGTAAGAAGAATTGAATGTATCGATACAAATTTGAATGAGAAATTATTATCAGTATTAGAATCCATAATATGGTACTCGATAGCTCTCGACGAAAGTAACCACCAAAAGAATACTGCGCAGTTATTAATTTTCAAATTATTGAAGAGCTTCTTTCAATGGAATCTCTTAAAGACCAAACAACGGGAGCTGATATATTTGAAAAATGATATAACAAGATATAATTTACAATGGAACAAAATGGTAAGCGTAACAACTGACAGAGCACCAAGTTTGACAGGTTGGTTGGTTGGTTGGTTGGTTGGTTTAGTTTTATTGGCGCATCAGCAACTAAGGCTATAATGCGCCAAAACCTTGTCATGAAAGTGATAAAAATCTTTCAGTGACCTAACGAATTAGGTCACTAAGTCAGGGTATAAAAGCCACGTATATATTTTAAAAGACGAATAGCAGTGTTTGACAGGTAAAAATGTTGGACCGTTAAAGAAAATTCTGGATAAAATTTGTAAAAATTATCCATTATAATTTAATTACAATTCATTGTATTATACATCGACAAGTATTATGTAAAAATGTGTTAAAAGTTTAACATGTCACATCTTGTATCATTAAACTAGTAAATTTAATACGATCGAGGGGCCTGAAACACAGACAATTCGTTAATTTTCTTCAAGATATTGAATCCGAGTACACAGATATTCCTTATCATAGCCAAATTCGATAGCTTAGTTTAGGAAAAGTTTTTCGGCGAATATGGGATCTTAAAGATGACATCGTTCTATTTTTAAAACTGAAAAATATTATGGACTTTCCCGAATTAACTGATAATAACTGGATTTGTGATTTTGCGTTTACCCTGAACATCGAGACACACTTAAATACTTTCAACACCGTGTTACAAGGGGAAAAATTTATACGCCCATGATATGGTAAAAAGTTTGAATGGATTTTATTAAAACTCCAGTTGTCCCTTCGATATTTATTAACAAGGTAGACCACTTTCCAACCATGAAGTTGCCGAAGATTCCAGAAAATAAATTTGAGAAATTATCGACGCTTTGAATGACGATTTCCGTGCTGTCGGTCATTGTTTTCCGAAATAAAGCATCTCAAAATCCATCTGTTAAAAGGCTTTCAGTTCACAACACTTCACAGTAGGAGCTCTTGTAGGCTGTCCGGTGTTCTATTGATAGCTATTACACTGCCAATTCAAAGGGCACTGATGGCTCGAGAATAGTCTCAGGAGCACGAGGGTCACTTGATAGTTCAGTGGCATGCTCAGCCAGCTGACCTCAGCAAGTTTGAACATCTTGTTGAACACCAGTCGCGAGTTACGATTAAATTTGAAAGTGTCTGTAATTCTGTTTAGACACAATAGTTAGTACATGATGAGAGCCTTTTAAATCAGTTCGCTCCTGGAGAGATGGCGCAAAGCTCATGGTGTAGAAGTTATCCCAGCGTTGTCTATGCTTGTTAACAGGAGAGGATATACTTAAATAGAACGGGGTACACAAATATTTGCTGATGCTACCGAAGCAGTGTTGGAGGTTGGGGAGAATTTATAGCCGAATAGATTAACTAGAGCTGGAGGTGCAAGTGATTCTTTACTGCTTCTATTGGAATGCGCAGCAGCCGGGAGAACAAGGTGTCCAGGATTTCAAGCCTCGCTGTGGGTCATCATGGAATGAGTAAATACATCGGCTGTGTTGGGATAACTAAGAGTAAGAATAGGTACATGTGCAGTATACTTGTTCTTACTCTTAGTTCCCTAAGTAAATAAATTTGATGAACCTAAAGTAGGCATATCAGAAATATGTCACTCAGACATAGGGAATGCAGAATTTGAATATGGGAAGAAAAGTGTATACAGAAAGGATAGGAGGGAAGAGGGGCTCTGCTCTTAGTTGTAAAGCATATTAAATCTAATATTCAGTCGACATGGGTCGCCACTGCAATGTTGAGTCAGTTTGGTGTTGAAACTGAGAGGAGTGGGCTATAGGCCTAACAAATGTGAGTATAATAAACAACTATACAGAGAAATAGAAAGGGGATTTGAACTTTCCAGATATTGACGAATTTGCTGGTGGTCACTTATACACTAGCAAGACTTTTGTGGATTTATTGAATGACTGTTTTCTACATTGGCATGTTAGAGAGGTAACAAGATTATTCAGCAGCCGTTCTTCACGGATGAAGAATTGCAGGGGAAAAAACCCCTGAGTGGCAGTGATCACAGTGTACTGATATGGGATTAACTTAAAGACAAATACTGTCAAGGGAAGGTCTGAGACTACTATAATCACACTTACGGAAGCAAAAGCTTCTGTAAGGGTGACTATAGTAGTCTCAGACGGTTTTTAAATTCTGTGCAGCGTGACCGTCGGATGATGATGTTCCCCGTCATCAACAGCAAATTGTAGAAGCTACGAAGCTTTTCATATCAAGAAATACTGTTCAATGGTTAGACCGAAATGGATGTTATATAAAGTGATGAGACTTGTGACAGAGAATAAAAATTATCAGATGATGCAGAAGCCTATTTTATATATAAACTAGTCTGCAACCAAGTCAAAAAGGCAGATTAAGAGCCCTATCAAAGATTCTTTACTTAGCGAACAGTAGAAGCAAGGGGTTGAATCGGGTTGCTGACAAGCTGAATAAGTATTTTGCATCTTCATTCACATATGAGCAATTCTATAGGAAAGGGGATGCCACTAGTTTATCAAACTAATAGGAGCTAATTTTAGATGTGATAACTGAGAGGAAAGTGAAACTGTTGATGTTAAATTTCAAAAACTTACCCGGGCTGGACGGAATCTATCCAAGTATATTCATAGAGGCAGCAAAGCAAAGGAAAAGAAAACCCTTAGCCAAAAGGTGAGATGAGTAGTTTTAGACCTGATCATTGCTTAAAGAAGTAATGCAGGACTATTCAGCCATGAACGGAATTATGCTGTAGTCACAGCATAGATTTGTTAAGGCGTGGTATTTTCTGACCACTATGATGCTGTAACAATGGAACTGGATGCAATAAATAATTTTGATACTATTGCACATAAAAGAGTGTTGTACAAATTGGAGCAGTGTGATGTTAAGGGCAAGTTACTGCTATGGATGAAGGGAAGGCTGAACGGGTTTTTGTTATTGAGTTTTAGGCGCATCAGCTTAGTGGTCGATTTGTCATGCGCAAAACTCAACTTTCCGAGAGGCAAAAACACACTGTCCTCGCCTGAGACCGACTAACTCAACTACGTTGTGTAAAAGGCCCATGCCAATTCCTCGCGTCATTGATGGTATTCGAACTCATCTCTTTTCCACCAGGTGTGGGAAGGACAGTAATTATAACAACTGTGCTATCCACGAGGGCAGGTTGAGGGGGAGTTGAGGGTGGTTATTAATGGACACTACTCTTCTTGGAGTTCTCCAGGATTCAGTGCTGTGCCCTTTATTAATGATATTGATGAAGGTATATCTGGCTTAATGTCTAAATTTGTATCATTTGCAAAGATTAGCAGGATGGTTAAAAGACAGTAATAAAGGTAAGCTAATGCAACAAAATGTAGAAAAATCTCTGAAGAGTGCAGACAGGGTTTTGGCAGTGATAAGGAGGCGATTATCCCATTGTACAAGGCAATGATTAGGCTTCATACAGGTGTGGAGGCCTCATTTTAGGAAAGAATATGCAGAGCTACCGGAACGGACCAAATCGTGGTCTTATCAAGAAAAGCTTCAGTACTGCAAATTGCAGTGAGTTCGGAGGCTAGGCACCTGAATAGAGATCTGATTGAGGTGTTTAAGGCCTTCAATGGATCGAGATAGCTCAATATTGATGGAATTCTTCCCCTTTATCAGATTACACACATAATGGGGACGTAAATTCAAATTGAGAAAGAATGGTTGCAGAATAGATGTGCGGACGTTTGCCTTTAGCCAGCGGGTGGTTGATTGTTGGAATAGGCTTCCATCTCTTGTCGAAGTGAGTAGTTTGAATGAATTCAAGGGCGAACTAGACAGATAATGTGTGAAGTGTTTTTTTTTTTCCCGTCATCAATTGCCACTAGAAATGCTATCTTTGAGAAGAAATGGAACGAGCTGCTCGTGGCAGAGATGTGCAATTTGCGGCAACCACAAAATGCCATCGAGTCTGCATAGACCAACATTCCCATGATACTGTTTCGGTACCTCATGGAGCTCATAATGGCTGAGAGCCGAATGAGGAGCTACTTCCATTCAGATAGGTGTCTAATAAACTAGCCATTAAGTGTATATTTTATTCGGAACGGATGTAATAAATCTATGCCTACATTTAAAACCATGATGTCGCCAGTACCTAGTTTCTTTAAAGCCGGAAATCCAACGCCTATTAAAAAAGTACATATCAAATTTATCTAGAATGAAAGTAGTCAATATATAGGGTTTTTTATTTTTTTTTTTGATAAGGAACTTACCTGATGTGATGCAAGAATTGTTGGTCTACTAAATGGAGTGTTTAGAAACTGTAAACACATAAGAAAAAGAATTCGATTTTACTAAATTCTTTAAAAAAAATTTGCATTTTTCTCATATTTACGGGACTCATTTCCCTCCGGCCCCCCTGCATATACAACTCCTGAACAGGAGCTATTTTGCACGGGCAGTTATATTTCTTTTTTGTTTTAGTATGTGTACAAGTTCGTGCAAGGACAGCTAGGGCATTTATCGTATACTAAGTATTCAAAAAAACTCTTTTTTTTGGTGTTTGATAGAGCTGATCTGTACACGACGTCGGGGTCATTCTGTCAACAGCCAAATCCGCTTCCTTCGTGAAATCACAAACATGTTGTTTCTTTCGGTGATAAACAAGCAACATGGCTTGTGCAAGAGGACAATGCTCTGTCTCCTTCTGTTGTTCAATAGATTGACTCTATACGTATTTACTGCAAAATGAAACTTAAGCAACCCAGAGCAGTGTAATATCTGTTTATCTACAAAGGGAATTAAAGTAAAAAGATCGCATTTCTGATTTGTTTTTTTCCATCTGGGAGACGAATTGCAAGAGAGGTAAGTTGCGAAAGTTTTAATTACTTCTTACAAAATTTAAATAGTATGATGCAACGATAACGTTGTCATTTTAAAATAGGTTGGAGAGGTCTAGGCTCGATTTCCGTTAATGGCTGAGGAATTTAAGTAATTAGGCTGTAGTTGGCGAGCTCAGGAGGAGGAAGTAGGGCTTCTCTTTCGTGAGTTTTGCCGGATTTTTCACCTCGCCCGTGAATACACATTTCTACAGACATAAGTTATGCTTGGCCACCGTTAACTAAATTGTCAAAAGAGGGATTCCTTTTCTCTTGATTACTTCCATATAGAAGTAATCTAGTAATACGCAAAAACAATGCTCGTCAAAATGATTTTATTGGAGGGTAAACACTTTCTGTTAGGTACTAAGTCGTTTGAATCCATGAGAATTTTCTAGCGAATATTTGAGGTTGTTTTTTTTTTTTTTTTTTTTGGTAGTTGTTGGCGCATAGACTTCTGTGGCCATAATGCACCTCCCAAGGTTTTTGCAGTACTTTGATCCAAGCCCGAGGCGGGAATCGAACCCGCGACCTTTGGGTTACCAGGCAGGCACTTTTGCCTACCCGGCTAGCCCGGTCGGCATTTGAGGTTGTAATATAAATCTTTGGATGTCTGAAGTCAATTTTAAAGTGCTTCGGAAGTTGTGAAATAATCAGTAGACTTTACAAGAATGTATTTATTTGAAATAGAGATATACACAAAGGGAGTCATTGAAAAACTTGTGTGGGAGAGAGATTAAGCATTTGCTTTGCCGGCGGCTCGTGAGCACCACACCAAATAACATGTACAACAGCTCGCAGCAACGGGATGCCAAAATCTACGTGCACTGAACAGAACGAGCCTGTTACCCAACGCGACTCACGTAAAGGAGGCAGTAAGAAAACCGAGTAAACAAGTCAGTGTGACACAGGATTAGCCGAGTTAAGGTGTCTTAATAGTGTCAAGGAATCTCACGTGTTGAAACTGCCGGGAATACCTTCCACATTAGTACTGTCAATAAGGATACGCAGCTTGGAAAAAAGAAAGTTTCCCTAACTGAAATGCCCTTTAAGAGTTAGAATACGAATGGTAGCCTTAGGTGGGAACCGTTTGCGATACCCCGAGTCTAGAAGTACTTTTACAAATCGATACTCGGGATTTATTAAACGAAAGAGAAATTATTTTTATGTGCAAAAACACGATCAGTATATTCCTTCTTCAACTCTTTTAATATCAAATATAAATTGTATCGAATACAATTCATGCACCCGATAAACTGATGTTGTGTGTAAAAATGTTTTCTATATATATTTTTCTCTTATACATGTATTCATAAGAAAACATTCCGAGAGTATTTGTTCTATAGGCGCGCCGCTTATTCTGGAAGACTTGTATATAAGAGTTGAGGAAGAAATATTCTACAGAAAATTTTCTCAACCTTGTAGTGTTCCCGAATATTTTGCAGATTCCTCATTTAACTGAAATGTGGGAATATCAAACAAGGAATAAATACAGCATATTCAATTTACCCCGATAACAATTTAAATGCATGATATTTGTATGAAACAAAATTTTCAAATAACAAATCATGTACAGTGGTTCAAGTACGTGGATATACAGTATAGTTTATGTATACTGCGTTCCTTGCGCTACCTTTCCTTTTATCAATTGTTTATGAATTCAATCTGGGATCTATCAATTAGAGGATCTCCTTCACTTCTCAGAGAAATTTATACAATCTCCATTAAATTTGAATTTAAAAATCCAAAGAACTTGGTTTTGGGTTTTAAAAGTTCGTTAAGAAAACAATAATCCACAGGACAAAATCCTTCTAATGAAAAATCGGAGTTTGAGACAAGTTATGCGAAGGACAAATTCCTTTTGCGATTGACTTGGCCACACAATCATGTACATCAGCTGCCTGGCAAGGCAAAAGTGCCTCTTCTGAAGAACAGTGAGAAACTTTACAACAGTTATTACCAAAATATTCTTAATAAGATAATCTGTCCTCCAGCTCATTGCAGTACAGAAGAAGGGCAAGCCAGTTTCAAAGAAAACCTAAATCTCTTTTTTCAAAGTAACAGTGATAAAAAAAAATGGAAATTCTCAGTTTCGAAAGGAAAACGATATAAGTGATCTTAACACCAGCTTTAGAAATAATAAGCATTTTGGATACACTGCTTCGCTTCATTCCGTTTATATTTAAATGTGTCTTCTAGAAGAAATATTTAAATTACGTCAGTAATGTATTTCCTGCGTGCATTTTTTTATTGATACTTTGAATTATGCATATTCGATATTTATCTTTGAACTTATAATGGCGTCATCCTGTGCGACACTAACAGCAACTCCAACAGGTACACAAAATCATGTTAGTTTACAGACTTTAGACAGAATAAAATCATTTATAAGATTGCCATGGTGCTTCCGCTGCTATAGGGAAATGTAAAGCAAGCCTAACTCCTTTAGATGAATAGCGAAGGTTAAAATAGATTATGTTTTCTTGAAAATATATTACGAACTCGTTTGCAAAGTTATAAAAGCTGATTGTTACTTTCTCCGGATATTAATTCTGACTTCCAACAGAAAGTAACGGCATTCCAAGTTGAAGGTATGGAACTGAGTCCAGTTTCAGAAGAAGAAAACTAGAATAATGGAAGAGAAAGCTGCTTCGTGTGGGCTGTAGTTGACAGTTGTTAGTATAAAAGTCTATCTCTACACATTCCCTTTGATCGTAGATATTGTGAAGTGGCGCCGAGATCAAAGACTGGCCCTCAGCACTTCATGGGTGGATGGAGGGGGACAGGCAGTCTGTGTCATGTTTCAGGACGGTAGTTGAGTTTCCCCGAACACCATGTCATTAAGATATGGATATCAAAGCGGACATATTCCTGAAAATAGAAAATAAAAAGAATAGAGACAAGCAGTTTTAGATCAATACAAACTTAATTGCATACAATTAGTATATTAAATTTTAATTGTGTATTAAATATACATTTGAATATCCTCTGAGCAGCGCAAAGAGACTACTAGAATAACCGATGGGGTTCTGTCAATTATACAACAGAAACTCTCTGTTGCAGGGACAAAGAACTGGTTATCCGATTGTATCGGACAATGTCCAGAATCCATCGCGAATATGGCATACAGGTTTCAAGAACTAATTTTAGGAAGGAGTGCAGAGAAGAGCAACGAGATTAGCCGGAGGAACCAAAGGATATTTCTTTACAGAACCCCAGAGTTCAGTAAATTACAATCTCTGGAAATGAGGGAATCGCGTGGCGATTCAATTGAAATATGTAAAGCTTTAAAAGGCTGAGTAAACCAAATGATTATCGCACCGAATATACGTTGATGATATTAAGATCTTGAAGTTCCAAGAATCGCACGCTGGTATTTAAATGGTTTGCGCTACGGCCGTAAGGTTGACCTTAGTGCGCATGCATGCCAAGTGGGAACTCGCTCGACTGCTTCACTCGTGTGTCACAGCTGTTTGATTGCGTAATGTCGCAGTTTGAACAGCTTGCTAACATCTAGTTCTTAAAACGTGGGAAAAGTGCTACAGAAAGTTTATGGAGATGATGCTTTGAAGAAAACAGCAGTTTAAGAGTGGTTTAATCCTTTTAAAAACAGCGCAGTGGACGCCCTTCAACGTCACGAAATTGAAGGAGCTCTTGCAAAATGACAGGCGAATGGTGGTGTTCAGATTGCTCATGAAGTTGAATTGTCTGTAGGCTCCGTACACGCAATCCTCATGAAAGATTTAGGGATGCATCGCGTGTCTGCAAAGTTTATTGCACCTTGCTGTCAGACGATCGAATGGACTGCAGGTAAGATTGTCATTTGTTCGAAAAATCTAGCAGGATGCGAGTTTCCTAAGAAAAGTGCAAGGTGGAAATCATCCGAATGCATACAAAAATATTCCCACGGCCCAAGAAGTCTCGTGCGACAAAATCCAACATCATGCTGATCGGTTTTTTTTTTTTTTTTTTTTCATAAAATGAAGCATAGTGCTTCACCTCAGATTGTCACGTTTCCGTGAGAATCTGAGGCGAAGGTGACATCAAAAACGGAAGGATAGCTGGATCCTGCACCATGACTGCGCCCAATCACATGGTGGTAGCAGTTTTTGGCTGCGAAAAAAAAAAATCGCAGTCATGCAGCAGCCCCCCCCCCCCACTCCTCGACCTTGAACTGTCTGGCTGTTCCCTAAACTGAACGGAGTTGGAGGGGGCCCCGGTTCCACTTGACAATCAACACTATGTTCCCTAAATTGAAATGGGGCTTGGGATCGTCGTTTTAATACAATGGACCGCGTCCCTACACGCGCTAAAAAAACGCAATTTTAAGGAATGTTTCAAAGCTTGGGAAGGCCAATGGTGTTTTTGTGTAGAAGATGATTAGGTTAGTAAGAACAACTGTTTACTCAATGTACTTTTATAGTAATATTTCGGGTAAATGTACCTCGTGTCTGGAAGGCGACTAAGAGCTTTATCTACTTCATCTTTTATTACAACTGGTGCTACAGCAAAGAATTAAAGAAGCGGAAACTGCAAAAAAATTAGAGAAAGATGTTATTATCACTCAGCAATAAATATTATGAAATGTTCGCATGATCTGTCGTTGTAATATGACAGATGGTGGAAAGAATACTGATATTTCATAATTTTCGCTGCTGATAGCGATATACGGCTTAAGTTCAAAATAGAATTGCCCATAAAATTTTATTTTGAACATAATAAGCAATGCTTGTTCGTAAGTTACTACATTAGTTGGCCAAAAATTAGAAACCTTTATTCAATATATAGTAAGGCCTCTTTTTGCTACGCCCGTACACGTTGCGACACGGTTTCCACTAAGTGTCCGAGGGAGTCTAGCTCCAGATTTGACCATTCTTCCATCAGGATATTTGTTAGCTGCTCCATTGTGATCGGTAGGGAACTGAGAAGCCCAATCCCTCTTTCCAACTTGTCCCAGACATTCTCAATTGGATTCAGTAAAATCCCAGATTTAACTTCGGCTAGGGTAGATGTTGGAAAAATCATGGGAATATTCCTCGAACCATTCAGATGCAAATTTTGCACAGTGCATCGTTATGTTGAAATTCTTTCAAGACGAGAACGCAACTTTCTTCAAAGAATTTCAAACGACAACATTTAGCGTGGTGGATAATTACGTTGTCATCTTGAAAGAATCCATTACAGTCCGCTTAAAAATGAAACAATGCAGGGTTAAGTTGGTCCGGTACGGTAGAAATAGTCATTGGAGGTAACATGCCTTCTAATGGTATGAGCAGACCCAATCTTTAGGCCTACTAAGAGAACATATTCAATACCACCTCCAGCCGCTTGAGTGTTGAACTCAGACGGTCTGGATGCATGGCTTCATGAGGTTCACGCCACATTTTCACTCTACCGTTGGTACAAAAAAAGTGTAAATCGAAACTCGTCAGATCACATGATCTTTTTCCACAGTCCAGTCTTGGCATTAGTGGCACCACTCCAGTCGATCTTATGATTTTTTTACAGGAAAAAAAAAAAAAAAAGTGGCTTTCGTGCAGGCACGACTGCCAGATCCTACTCTTTAAATCCAGCCCCATAGTTTAGTTGGAAATGGATCTTTCTTTGCTTAAATTTAATTTTTTTTCAGTCATTCAGCCTGAGGTCGCCGCATCTGCTTGAGACAAGAAATTTACTGTTGTGTATGGAGGTTGTTCAGTAGCAGGATTTACATATTTGGCCGTCGCAATCAGATCGTGTTTCAAACTATGGAGTACGATATACCAAATTTCAATCCAGATACTGAAATGAACACTTCATACAATAAAAGCTCAGTAAAATGTGTAACAAAAAGAACTCGCAATAAAGAAATTAGAAAATTCCAGTCTTCATATTGAGTTCCTTAAGATTTCAATCAAGTAAGAAAGATATTTTTTCTACTCATTATTCTTTAATCTAGTTTTATGGGAAATGTATGTAAATAAAGTGAAAGAAAATCCACGTTAGTTTCTTTACTTAACTTCTCTACAATTGACAAAAAAAGTAGAACGATGTTTAACCCAAGCACAAAATAATGTGAGAAACACAGTCAGCAAACCTGTGCTAACCATCTTCCACACAATTTAAAATTTTATCTAATACATACATATATTTATTTATTTAGTTAGTGCGTACCTAGAGAGTTCATAAAGAATCCGTGTCGAGCCGCTGGATCGATGCTTTTCTAAGAAAGAAAGAAATATTAGAAAGAATAAAGCAAAATTATGGAAAGTATACAACATGATCTAGACTAGACTCTGATTTATCGACCACACATTCACTGTTGGTATCCACATTTGTATAAACTACACTAAATTCTCAAAAATACTCTGACTCGCCTCGAATACTGATAAAGTAAATCTTGCACGCAATACGCAAATTTGGAAGTAGTAAAGTACCACGAGATCTTCATAAATATCAGTAGCGACAAGTATGGATCACAGTGCCGATCTTCAGGAATCAGAAGCCAGATGATCATCCCGACAGTCGTTTTTTGCAAATATTGAAGCCGAAGGGATTGAAAACAAAACCTGTGGACCGACAAGTCGTGCTACACACTGTTCGAGTCAAGCAAGAATTTGGAAAAGGCCTTGAGAATATCGCTCAGACTATATTCGTCCCAACAATAAAGTTTTGAGAAGATATTTTAGAACGACCCCCTTCTCAAAAGTATGTCGCTTCCAATAATGTGGACAGACCACTGTTCATAGGACCTTGCACAATCTTATGACCGCGTACGAATTGCAATTTGACTTTTCCGAACTACCTACATTTTAGCAGTTTAAGTTTAAGTGAAGGGATCGTTTATGTACCACCACATAACTCTGCAAACCACAAAGCTAGGTTTATAGACATGTGGTTTCAAGTGAATAACATTGCAGAATAGGGCCGCCTGTGCCAGAACCATGACTCGAAGCTCGTGGAATATATTTGTCTAAGGGACATGAGATTCTGGTTCCGTCCACTTTTGTGTGAGAAACTTTTATTAAAGAACTTTCAAAAGGTAGATGAAAAATGTACCCTCTGGAAGTTAAGTTTGTTGAAATAACGACCGATAGCTCCTGTGCCATGCCCATTTCATGAGCACTTTTACTTTCTTTCATCAATGCATTTCGGTGAAATATTTCTAATCTAAGTTTTCTGACTCATTCATTCACTCTCAGTTTTATACTGTTCGTTTATATTACATGAAGCCAAACTTACTTTTCATTCTCTTCCACAGAGTTCTGCTTTTCGGTTTCTGAGTCTAAACTCCCGCTGCTGTGTTCACCAACTGCCTGTGACCTCTGAAACGATGACTGACGAGTAGTTTTAGCACCAGAGTCTGGTTTGCTTCTGCTCTTTCCTATTGGTAAGGTAGGTTTTTTGCTGATATCATCAAGTGTGTGTTCGGACCAGCCTTGACGCTGACGACCATCTTGGCTAGTTCCTGGACGGCTCAGATCATCCATTTCGGTGTGTTCTTTGATGTCACTTTCTGTAAGCTCGGAATGGTTTTTGGTGCTGCTTCGTGAAGCGCCTTCTTGGCTTCCGTAGGAACTAGCATCGGCATCTTTTAATGACTCAGCAAGATCCTGCAGGTTGATTGTTTCCAGGCCAAGAGTGGAAGGCGATCGCGATGCCATCTGAAGGGTAGATATAGATTTTCGGTCATCGTCTTTATAAGGCTCGCGGTCATCTTCAGTGCCAGGGTCGAGGAACTCGATTCCGTTGTCCCCTTCACTTCCAGACGTACTGGAGCCAAATTTTCCACGTTTCGTTTTCTTAAGATCGGAAGATGACTTTGACTCAGATTTTTTTTTATCTTTACTTTTCGGCGAATCTGCAGAAAATAACAGAATGTAAATTACGTGACTAGCCGATATACATTTTTCTACATTTAGCATAAAGTAAAGCGATTAAATTCTGACACTGAAAACTGTAGTCACTTTTGTTTTAGAGGCAGAATAATATGAAAATATAATTTCATGATATTTTCAAATTCACTGAAATCACTCTTTCTCCTTATCATCGATTTTTAATGGCTGACTTTCCTTCTTATACAGTACTGTTAATTAAAGTGATTGATTGGTTGGTTGTAGGCGCAGCGACTCAGGCCATGTTATATATAATATGTTTGTAAATTGCGTGTTTGCTGTTTTCTGGAAGAAAAATCCAAATTTTCGAGAGAAACCATGCTATCCTCGCATGAAACCAACTAACTCGGCCACATTGTGAAAAAGACCCATAAAAATTGCTCGCGTCATTTGATGGGGTTGGAACTCAGGTCTTTTCCACCCTGTGTGGGGAAGACGATGATTATACTAACTGTACTACCCACGAGGGCAGGCGCAGCAGTGCGTAGCACACGCTTCTTGATTAGACCGGGGTTAGAGCCCGTGACCACCAAATACGGAGGATGCGGAAAGGTCAGGTAATGACCACCGCATATCCCGGAGCAATATGGCCTAAGTTGCTAATGCTACTAAAAACCAAACAAACAACAAAACAACCACGAGGGCAATGTATAAGCACTAAATGAGAATTAATTATGATTTGCGGAGTTCATAATACCCTGGAGTCTTCATTCCGTTACTCGCATTTCGGGTCCTTAACGTATAGTACTACCACCATAATGAGACAAAAGAGTATCCACGAACCAAAACATTTTTATTGCGCTTTAAATTATCTAAATGCCCATTCTGGATGTTGCACTAGTTATGCAACGACAGTTGTAAGTGGAATGCCCCCACATCCTATGGGGGCATTCAAATCTCAGCTGAAATAATTTCAGAATTTCTACACTTAGGCCAAGCCTTCGAATGTTTATAACAACAGTGGCGCCACAGGTATGAGACATTTGATTTTAATTTTACTAAAAAAAAATAGTTTAATTACGCAGGCGCCAATGCACCTTTAGAATTCAGCCTTCCGCAAATATAGTAATTATACTGTATCATGTTTGTGACAGAAATCAATGAATAGAAGACATGGTACCTGAAGCAAAAAGCCATAGTACTGTGCTTCCAGTTAGCTGATCAGTGTATTTTTTTTTTTTTTTTTTTTTTTTTTTTTTGTTGTTAAATTCAACTAACTCGAATTATCTTCGCTGGTGACCTAAACATGAGAGGTAATGGACAATAGAAGTACTTATCGAACTCTGGCACCATATGTGCGTTGAAGGATGAGAAAACAAAAGATGCTAGATTGATGTATTTGAATTTCTATAGATTGTAATTTCCAGAAAATGCATATGAAGGAAGGTTGTTGTAAAAAACAGAAGTAATAGGTTATTATTTTTGTAATAAAGAAGGGTGCCTATGGAAATATCCGCAGAAAAGGCAACAGATTTAACTGTGCGTAGGGAGAGATGCGAGGGAACATAAATTAATTCGACTACTTTGTTTTGATTGAATCTGGCTAGTAGTTTAAGAGAAGTCTTAGTTGTGGGGGGACATCGTCTCAGATGTAGAACAATATTTCATGGTAAAGCACACTATGATTTGCTTTTTAACATGGAGCACTGTTGCGTTGGGGGTAAATAAGGGTTGTTTCCACAATGTAGAGCAAATAGAATTATCCAGAACACCAATGTAGGACGGCACATTCATTGATCTATGCATTACGACCTCTCTGGGCCTAGTTCAAAGTACGAATTCCCTCTCTCCACAAATTGTTGCTAGGACAGCTCGTGGGATTCTGTGAATGGTATACAGGAATTTTTCTAGCAGGAACTAAGAGGTGATTATTTCGTTGTATAAGGAAATGGTTGGGCCGCACACGAGTACTGCATACCTCATTTGAGGAAAGATGTGGATCTGTTGGAACAGGCGCAAAGAAGAGCAACAAGATTGGTTAGAAACACAAAAGTACCTTACCAGGAAAGACTACTTCTAAAAATTGCAGTGTCCGAAAACTAGGCACCTTCGAGAGACCTGAACGAAGTGTTTAAAGATTAAATAAACTGAATGGGATAAGTAAACTAAATGCTGATGTATCCTTACTCTTTCTCGGATGAAGCACGTTAAGCCGCCGTAGGTAGCCGAGTGGCCAAGTTAGAGTACACAAACTTTGAGCGACCGTGATTCAAGCACCCAGTAACTACTAAATAGTAATGATTTTGTATCTCTCTATCTTTTGAACTCCTCTCACAATATGTCCCGGAGTATAAACAGTTTATAAGGTGGCATAAATTCAAACTGAAAAAGAATGATTACAGAATAGATATGTGAAAATTTGCTTTCACAAAGTTATTGATTGTTAAAACAAACTTCCATCTTGTGATGTGGAAGTGAATAGTTTCAACAAATTTAAGAACGGACTAGAGAAGCTGTTAGAAGGAATGGACAGGCGAGTTTTTTATTTTTTGCTGATGATATATAAGCTCACCTCCATGCATCATTTTCCAATTAATAATACTACCTTCATAGTTGGGACAACACATGCAGGTATTACCCGTTCTCCGAGTACTTCCAAACAACCCAAATTCGAACGCGTTAATGTAACTGGAGGAACGTACAGCACGACTGGTCGCTCCACACAACTGACTTCAAGTGATCCGGGTTCGATGTATATTTGTTTTTTGTAATGAGGGTTAGTGGACCGCATCAAATCCATGATATGCAACTCTTTACGTTCCGTGAAAACACTTACAGTTTCCTTGGTTCTATGTTGTTATATGGGAGAAATGTTTTTGCATGCTATTGGGCTAAGTGTCATTCCTGGACGTCTATTTCTTCAACATATATTGTTTTTTTTTTACGTGGGTTGTTTAATTTCTGAGAATGCACAGTCATTTCTCATACATGAGATCCAACTCCCATTTCCCTCTGAAATTCTGTTAACTCGTTCTGCGTGCATGTTCTAAATGAATTCCGAACTATTTTGGCCTGTAAAGATGACCAGCGATCATCTTTACAGGCCAAAACATTTTTATATTTCGTAGTCACAGAAAATTTAATGCAATAAAGGAGCTTGCCACGGTAGGGCAGTGCAGTTATTGAAAACTAGAGATTTTATTATTAAAAATTAATGCTGAATTTCTATTTGTCCCGTCGTAATGAAATTTTGGGTGGGTCAAGTGATCTTTTTAAAAGACTAAAATATAAAAGTTCATGAAAAGTTATTCAGTGGAAGGAGAAATGGTGAATACAATCATACGTATTTGCACCTTAAAAAAAACTACCACTTCAATATGCGCGGTGTTTGAACTGATAACATCTCGAATACATTAATTTCACAACAAAAAAACCTAATCATCTCAGTTTTGTTTTCTTTTCTTTTCTTTTTTCTTCCTAAAAATTTAAACAAACAGTCAGTTTCTCACATTAAAGTGATAATTTTTCAAATTTTTAAAACAACCCATAAATTATTGTAACAACTTGTAAAAAACTATCAATTCAATAACATAATCTGGAAAACCGGTTGTCCAGTAACAAAACTTAATAAAAATTAAATAATTTAGATAGGGAAAATAAGACAGCAAATACAGGCTCCTGAATTGGGTCCCACAGCTGTTGACTGTAGCAAAGCACAATTAACATATGTATATGTTAATGGTGTTAATAATTTATAATCATAAATTATTATGATTATAGAATCGACTACGACTGACTTCAAGTTTCGGTATTAACTTTTAAACTTTTTACCTTAAGATTCACATGGATTACTTAACAACGTAAAAATACATAAAATATCAAAACGTAAGAACAAAGAATAAATTATACATTTTTGGAAATGTTAACTGCAAAGAGGATAAATTGAAATCAAACTTTTGGATGATGTTATTCCTCCAATAGTTTCGCGATGTGTAATATGAGAATAAACCAACTCTACATTAAGTGCTTGTAAGGAGTAATCTGCGACCTGAGGAAAGTAGAATATTAACTACTGCCTAAAAAACTGTTTCTTCTCCATTAATTAAAAATAACAGCACTTTACCTTTGCTTCCCTTTTCTGATATCTGGCTAATAGTTATGACGGGGAGTTCTCCGCTTCCTGTTGAGCTATCTCGTCTCGATCTTCGCTTCTTTTCTAAACTTTCTCCTTTCCTTAACATCTCCACAGACTTCGGTAATGGTTTTTGAGTTCTATCATATGGAAAGAAAGAGAGAGAGAGAGATTTAGTTACACATAAAAACAAAAATTGCTTCTGAAATGTTCTGGTCCGCGAACTACTTTGCAATCAAAAGATTCCGTTAACCAATTACACAACCCGCTTCTGCTACCGGTAACTTGGACGAGTTTCATTTCGGACAGTCCGCGGATCTCTAATAAACCGCAGCTAATAGACCACTGAATCGGGAGAAAAGACTCGTTTTTATTGGCTTCTGGTGAATCCTCCTTGACAGTGGAGTGTCATATACTTGGCACTCGTTTGGAAAGAAAGCTGTAGTAACGAATGGGCCTGGAGTACTGGGGTCCATAGTTTAATATACGTAAGTTAGTTATAAACCAGTTATACAACTGTGGTTTATCCACAGTTATAAAACTGTGGATAACCCATCTCCACCGTGAAATCAAGAGCGCTGACTACAACAAGTCCAGACTGTTACAACATCTACAAGGTAAGGTCTCGCCTATCGTATTTACGAACCTTATACATACCATCTGCCATCGGGCTAATCAGATCTCTGATACCTACCGTTTACGCCAACAACGCAAATTCATAAACTTAAGCATAGAAGCTAACTCCTTAAAGGCGAACACACGTTCAAATGACACAACTTTCTTCGTCTTGAATCTAAGCAGCAAACAACTATCTAGCGAGCAGCTGAATGTTTTATCCAACGGCATGAAATTCGCCGCTATACCATCCAAACCTCCATTCACACAGCTCGCTATGGGTATAGAAGCCAATATTACCAACCTTCCCGAAGAAACTGCCAACGAGATCCGTTTCAGGACTGCCGCAATCCTCCGCAGCACTCGAAAAACTTACTCAAACCTTAACCATCGTCAGCGTGCCGCCTTATCATCTATAAGAAAAGACAACTCCATCGTCGTACTTCCTGCGGATAAAGGGCGCCGGACCGTTGTGTTGGACCGATCAACCTACCGAGAGAAAGCCCTGACCCTACTACTAGACCCAAACGTATATGAACCTCTATCTGATCCACCCATTAAGGTCTTGAAACGTCTAGAGACACATGTCAATAAACTCGTCCACACATGGTTTAAAGATAAGAAGATCTCGACCACAACTCAGCGTCTTCTACGTGCTACTGGCTGCCAACTACCGCAATTCTATGGATTACCAAAGGTCCACAAACCGGTATTCCCCTCAGACCTATAGTGTCGTGCTGCAGTGCCCCAACGTATGAACTGTCCAAACATATCGCGCGCCTCCTCTCACCTCTTATAGGTAATACATCGCACACCGTTAAAAATAGCAGTGAATTCATCCACCTCATTAAGGACCTTTCAATCCCTGACAACACTGTCATGGCATCATTTGATGTGGTTTCTTTATTCACTTCAATTCCCGTCCAACAGGCCGTGCACTGCGCCAGAAGGCTCCTCGAGAACGACTTAAGCCTCCAATCCAGGACATCACTATCCACTGATGACATCTGTACCGCCCTCAACCTATGCTTATCAAGCAGCATCTTCACTTTTGAGGATTCACTCTACCAGCAGGTACATGGCACTGCTATGGGTGCCCCTGTCAGTTCCGTAGTAGCCAACATTGCCATGGAAGATCTGGAGGAGCAGATACACCAGAACCCACCTACACCTATTACAACATGGTGTAGATACGTTGACGATATTTTTACCGTAATACCACGTGGTTCTGAAACTGCACTGCTGGAATACCTCAACTCCCTATCTAATTTCATCAAGTTTACCATAGAATCAGAGATGAACGGTACGCTCCCGTTCCTGGACGTCCTAGTGCATCGCGTAGGCCCACATCTAGAGACCTCAGTATACCGCAAACCCATGTGGTGCGGTCAATTCACTAACTGCAGGTCCGGCCACGCACCAAGCCATCTCAATAGCACTGCCCGCACCCTATTCTCCAGGGCTTGGAGCCATTCCAGCACCGACACAATTAGGCGTAACGAGATCTCCCGTGTGAAGGCGGACCTTACCAAATGTGGTTATCCATCCCATGTACTAAGCAGATGCCTATTACAGGCAGAAGAACTCACATCCAACATAAGACCACCGAACCAAGTCGGTATATCGTCCGCCTACATTCCCTATTATCCAGGCGTGTCAGGACGGATCTCGAAGGTCCTTAGAAGTTACAACATCAAATGTGTGCAATTACCCTGCAGGAACCTACGTTCACTTGTCTCCAGCGTGAAGACCCCTGTCACACCTGTCTTACGCAGCAATGTGGTATATCGCATCACCTGTAGAGACTGTAACAGTTGATACATAGGAGAAACATCAAGACGTCTCCAGGGTCGCCTCACGGAACACGACAGAGCAATCCGGCTTGCCGAAACTGACCAGTCCGCGGTCGCGGAACATTTTTGGGCCACCAACCACGATCTTGACCCCAAACGCGACTTTGAAATAGTAGACCACTCACGACACTTTCGCCACCGCCTATGGCTAGAATCACTCAACATAGTAAACAATCCAAAGGCATTAAATCGCCAGAAAGGCATACGTCTACATCCCATCCTAGAGACAACCGTTTTATTGATGGATGATCAGTGGCGTAGAAAGCAGCACGTCCGCGCAACAACAATGACGCATGATTAACGTTCCTCACTCAGCTCGTTGTATTGTATTTAATTTGTCAGTTGACAAAGGGACACGCGTCCCGAAAGCTACTGATTTTTGTTAATCTATTTGTATAACTGGTTTATAACTAACTTACGTATATTAAAGAAAGCTCTGTTCAAATCCATTCTTTGATTGGAGGTAATTGGAATCCTGTTGTCAACCCATTCTTCATATTTATTCTTCTCTTTTATTATTTATTTTTTTTTCATGTATGGATATCTCTAATGGTAAGAATTCTTATGTACAAATATACATATACTGGGTTTGACTCCACCCCCAGCCGATGTTGAAAAATACTTCCAATTGAGAACTTTAAATGTGCGAGTCAATCGACAGGACGAGAGTTGCACTCCTTTTCCTCCCAGAATCTCTAATCGCTTGTCTTTCACCAGCCATGTTTTATCAATACATTGCGAGAAGGTTTGCATGATTAGTTTGCTGGTTTGTAGGAAGTATCATGTGCGTGTTTAACACCACGCACATGATACTTCCTAGAAGATTTCTCATGAAAATGAAGCAGAAAAAAAAAAGAACTAGAACAATAAAAATGGTAAAACAGGGCAGTTGTTCAAGGGGGAAGACAGTCCATACTTGAAGAACATTCGAAAACTATTAATGTAGTGCAGAAAAAACAGTTGTAAAAAGTAGCTTTATTAGGAGATATCATGTATAGCAAGGAAGCCACAGGCTTTTGCTGCACCGGCAAAAAAAATGTAAACAAGAAAATACAAATTATGCAGTTCCCTCCTTATATAGGTTAGTATCCAGTTGACCTTTGAATTTTTTCAAACTGTCAGTCTCAACTACCTGCGGAGGCAACAACTG